>NC_136502.1:104301584-104366584 GCF_053919585.1 Euprymna scolopes
AAAAACAATTTCAAGTTTCAGTGTCTTGTGAATAATTCGACTGATTGAAAACTTTGCAAGCCAAGCCACACCAATTGGTGTCTAGCCGTCAAATTAACATGCAGTCGAGCTGGATCCTGATTGGCTATTTTGCGTTACTGATGGATTCTGGATGGTTGCTTTTTTCTTGATTGCTGTCTTTATTTCATTTCGACCGTACATATTTCAAATTACTTGTTTGGATGTCTGAGAGGATACTGTTGCAGAATAAACCTTCTTCCAACAATCAAAGAAAACTTTTGTACAATTCTTGATAAAATCTCTATTCAAGTAGTTTTAACAAAAAAAAAAAAAAAAAAAAGATTCCTCATATAATAATATTTAACAAAAACAAAATAAAAAAAATAGAAAAACTATGTTGAAACTGTAGACAAGTAAAACACCTGAAAGTATCCTGTACCTCTATAAGGCCACCATTCGCCCATGTATGGAGTATTGTTGTCACATTAGGGCTGGTGCATCTGCTGCTAGTCTCTCGCTCCTAGACAAGGTTCAAAAGAGAGTCGCTAATCTGATAGGCCCTGAACTGGCATCTAAGCTTCAGCCTCTGTCCCATCGACGAAACGTTGCATCCCTCTGCCTGTTCTACAAGTATTTTAATGGTGAATGCTCTGACGAACTGCAGACACTTGTGGCCCCACAATGTAGGCACCCTCGACAAACCCGACAGGCAGCTAAATCCTACCCCCACGCAGTAGAAATCCCTAGATGTAAAAGATTTTTCTACTCCAGTAGTTTCTTCCCCAGAACCGCTAGACTCTGGAATTCCATTCCAGGTCCTTGCTTCCCTAACTGTACTGACGTGCAGAAGTTTAAGTGTAACATGAACCGACATCTTGCTGCCCAAATCCCAACATAGTGCCCCAACAGTTGCTGCCCCTGATAGTAGCCCCCTACACCAAAGTGGCAATGTGCCTTGTTTGAGGTGAAAATGTAATAAAAAAAAAAATAAATAAATATGCTATAACACTAGTAGATTGATCCGTCATGGCGCAGGTTTAGAAGATATAAACATTAGTTAAAGTTATCCAATATGGTCCAAACGGACGGCCATTTTAGATAACTCGTTATTCTTTATCTAATGCTCACATATTTAAAGTGTGTATTTTCTTAATACAAAATGTGTATTTCTCAATAGATTTTAACTCAAAAAGATTCCTCATATAATAATATTTAACAAAAGCAAAACAAAATAAAAAAAATTTTTTTAATTTTTAAGTATACTTTTAGCTGTTTTTCTATGCTTTAAAAATTTGAATGTTTGAACATTGACATTATATGCAATACCCGTCCCAGGAAATGTTCATAATACCTGGAACACTTCTGCAACGATGAATAAGTGCAAGGATTTAGATGCATATAGTGGCAGTATTTGTAACACAAGGGGAATGGAAGTGGAATGGAATCTGCGGCACTAACTCTAGGTTGGTTTAACCGGCTTCCTCCAAAGGAGGAAGTTCCATAGGAGTATGAAATTCACAAGCGGTCCCCAGTCGCATATATATCCCCATTAGGGGAGATGCTGATGTTAGGTTTTTGAAGCTCTTGCAGGGAGGCGTCAACGCCCTTCTGCATTCAGTGCCAGGTATCCCTAAATTGGTCACCCATCTGATACTGACCAGTCTTAACTGGTCACAGGTATGTCTAATAATATTTGGATATCTAGCAGCAATCCCTAGGAAATGCAGGGCTTAAAAATGCTGGGGAAGATAGTTTTAGAACTATTGAAAAATACGTGTCATGGTACATGCATCGGGAAGCAGTTGTGTAAAAAATGGAGTAATTTTAAATGTCGTTGTGAGAGAATAAAAAAACAGCTGAATTGTTTGTTATCATATGAAATATTATTTCATTTATTTTCTCATCATATTGATATCCTCTTCGGGTGGATTAGGGGAGGGGGCAATCGCAAATTGCTTTATTTGTTTTAATGACTTTGGGGATTTTTTTCTGCATGAAAAATCGGGTTAAGATTAGAACAGAAGAAAACACAAAAATATAACCGAAGCCACAAAATTAACAAAAGGAGATAGTTTGCAGATTGGAAATGTCTTTCTCTTTTCGTCATTTATTTTGACAAAAGAAAAAAACAAAAAACAACAAAAAAAAAACAACAACAGCAACAAAAAAACAAACAAACAATACAAATGGAATTAAAAAAAAAAAACAAATTAAAAAAGTAAAAAATTAATTGCTACCAGAGGATAAAAAATGAATTGTATACGGGAGGGGGGGGAAGCAAAAATAAAAGTTTAAATTATTTTTTCTTTAATTAAAAAAAGAAATAAAATAAAAAAATAAAATGAATGCTGTTATCATTTAAGCTTGAAGGGAGGTAACTATGCCTAGAGCCTAATTGCTAGTTAAACATGGACGATGAATTAACAGAGTGACAAGGTTGAGAAATAAAAAAAGGTAGCGAAGAGACAGAGAGGGGGGGGGGCAAAGTGACAAAAAAAATTCTTGCAACTGAAAAAAAAATGTTGATTTTTTTTTTTCTTTTCTTGGGGAGAAATCTGCAATTTTATTTCAGAGGATTCTTCTGCCAGATGACTGAAGACATTTTTATTGAATTGAAGAAAAAGAAGAGAAATCATTATTTTTTATTTTTTTTTTTTTTTTTGCATTTTCGAATTTGAAGAGCTGTTGGTTACGCAGCTATGTCAGCTAACAACTGATTACTTTTTAGGGATGTCTTTTATGAGTGAATTTGTTTTAAAATTGGCTTAAAAGCAGCGTTGATAACGTAATGTCATTATTTTTTTATTTAATACATTTCTTTCAAAACGGAAAAAATAATCTAAATGGTTGAAATGAACATGTTTGTCCATGAAAACAAATAATAATCTGTCAACTCATGTTATAAAGTTAGTTTTGTTTAAGTGACAGCACAATAATTTATTCCGTGCTGAGTCTCCAGAAATGTCTAAAATTTCAAGAAAGAAATTAGGTCCACATTAGGTTTCAGAATGTCAAAATAATGGTTATCTTTTTGTGCCGAGAAAATAATATGGCTGACATCTGTCATATAATTGATTAAAACTTAAAATTCAAATTACAAAAAAAGAAAAAAAAAGGATGAATTCTTCAATTCTTAAGAAGTATAATTCATTCAAATAACTACCTTTTCGGTAAAAACACTATTATGTTAATTGTTGATGAAGAGTTTTTAAAATCCATGGGAGGTAACTGCAGTCTATTTAAAAAAAATTTTTTTTTTTTGACAAAATAATTTTCTCTCTTACTTTCAATTAAAATTCTCTTCCCTGCAACCTCTCTCCCACAGAAGAGACGTTGCGAGCCTATCTTTGTTTTATCATTATTTCCATGGCAGGTGCTCGTCTGAGCTCCAATCCCCCCCCCTCGCCAATCTTTCACGAGAAACACCCGTCTGGCTGAAACTACTGTCAATAATTTTCCCCACTCTTTATCTGTGCCTAAATCCAAACGTAGATTCCATGAGCAAAGCTTTTTTCTTAGAACTGCACGCCAGTGGAACTCTCTGCCGCTTGCCTGTTTCCCACCTGACTGCAACTTGGATGTCTTCAAGTCCAACATAAACAAACTCCTGACAAACCGCCCCCTTAAGTAAGACACTCTATCAAAACCCCCAATACTAATGATTACTACAATACTATCTCATTGATTACTGTACACGCAATAACCCTTATCCCTGAGTGGCCTTCGGGCCTTGATAAGTGGTGACCCCCATGTAAAAAAAAAAAAAAAAAAATCTGCCATTTTAAAATAAAAAAATAGCAAACCGCTAATATCTATGCTTTTGCGGGATTTTTTTTTTGTTGTTAAAAATAAGTTCAAGCAGATCATTCCAGTCAATCATTTTTCTGAATCTTTGGTATTTTTACTCATTTCAACAGACATGTAAATAAGTAAAAATGTAACAGACGGCAGCAGCAGCAGCAACCGCCAATGTATACAAATAATCAAGACGTGTGCGAGGTGACGTCACGGCAGGGAAGAAGAAAAGACAACTATCATGCAAAAAGAAAAATGTGGACCCTTGAGGTTAGAGAGCACAGAGATAAATGTGTTATCAAGAGCAACAGGAAAACACATGTCCTAAACATGGTCGGATAAAGACAGAATACCATCAGGTTCAACACGGTAGTCTTGTTAAATACATTGGAGTATGAGAAAACTTTTGGAACAAGAGACAACGCATTATCTTAGAAAGTACCTGTAAATAAATTTCTGTGGTTTTACTGAAAAAAAGAGTATGTAAAATCATTTCTTTGTCAGTGAAAATGCTATTCTAAAACTTGAGCATGACAAGTCAATGTAAATGTTATTTAAAATTTAAACATGACAGATCAATGAAAATGCAATTTAAAACTTAAGCACAACAGACCACTGAAAATGTAATTTCAGACCAAAGCATACAGGCAAATGAAAATGCCATCTCAAACCGACCTTTGATAATTTTATGAAAATATCTCAAATTTAAACATGTAAATCTGGCCTTTGAGCTAGGATCACATAGTAGTATCTGTTCTGATGGTACACTTAAGTTAATTTATCCTTAGGCAATGGAGGGAGAAACCTTTCTACACTAAGGTAATTTTATTTTTGCCTACTTCCAGAGTGCCCCTTTTTGGGGAGCTGGTTTTACCCGGCATTAAAAATGACCTTGTTTCACATTTTGCTTTCGTGGGGAAGCAAATAAATACCTTTGAGTATGACAAACGAGTAGACAATCTTTTATAAGAATTCCTGGACGCAACTTAATAAAAAATATATAAAATAAAATTAAAAAAACAAAACAAAAAAAAAAACCTAGCAACTTTGCAATTATCACAACTCTCACCTTTACTCCGCCAATAAGCAGAAGAGAAAAGTAATGAAGAGAGCGTAGAAGGGGGGAGGCAACTAATGGGCAATGACATTCTGAACATTGATTGGTTCATATTAACCTCTTCTTTCTCCTCCTCCTAATACAAATGCACCAACAATATATGTATATATAAAAATAAAAACAAACAAACGAGATCTGTAAACTAGAATAAAACAAAACAATTGCCTTTTAGCGGATGTGAAGGGAATGCCGATCACTGATTGGTCAATATTAATGGCACTGATTGAATAGCTAGGAAAGCTCCATTAAGGCAATCTCATCAAACTGTTATGGAGTGCTTCCAAAATATTTGGCCCAGGGCGTAATTCTCTGGCAAAGCGTCATTTTTTGTCAGCATCAAAATGATTGACACATTTCCCATAAAAGCAGTTTGGGCAAAGCTATCAAACGGCAACCATAAAAGACAAAAAAAGATACCTACCAAATTATACATTACGAGTTGTGAGGAATTTCTTTGAGTTGGCAATTAAGGTACCTGTGTACATTAAGAATTCATGCCAATCATGTCTCGACGATTTCTTTTTAAATATATCCACGCGGATGAGTGAGAGGATTGGTCAGTTGGTCAATGCTCAGGTTTGAAAATACAGAGTGCCACACACTTTTTCTTCCTCCTAAAAGAATGCCAACCATGAAATCGGTAATAAAATTAAAAATGTTTTTTGCAACCCAACCATAGTTCAAGGATATAAAGGGGCACTTTGCTAATCGTGTAATAAGCAGGCGTGATTGTGAATAGTCAAAACACTCACGGAATCTTAACTCCCGCCGAAATTTTAAAATACAAGTCTCCCTAAAAATATTTTTAAATACAAATCTTCCTAAAAAAATTTAAATACAAGTCTCTCTAAAAAAAAAAATGAAATACAAGTCTCCCTAAAAAATTTTTAAAATAAGTCTCTCTAAAAAATTTTAAAATACAAGTCTCCCTAAAAATATTTTTAAATACAAATCTTCCTAAAAACATTTAAATACAAGTCTCTCTAAAAAAGTTTTCAAATGCAAGTCTTCCTAAAAAAAATCTTAATTACAAATTTCCCTAAAATAATTTTTTAATATACAAATCTCTCTAAAATTTTTAAAATACAAGTCTCTCTAAAATTTTTAAAATACAAGTCTCCCTAAAAAATTTTAAAATACAAGTCTTTCTCAAAAATTTGTAAATACAAGTCTCTCTAAAAAAAAAAAAATTAAAGACAAGTCTCCCTAAAAATTTTTTTAAAATAAGTCTCTCTAAAAAATGTAAAAATACAAGTCTCCCTAAAAAAGTTTTAATTACAAGTCTCCCTAAAATAATTTTAAAATACAAGTCTTTCTAAAAAAATTTCTTAAATAAAAGTGTCTCTAAAAAAATATTTATATACAAGTCTCCCTAAAAACTTTTTAAAATTATGTTCTCAATTTCTTTACTAACTCAGTGTTTGAGAGATAAAGAAATAAATAAAAAATAAATAAATAAAAAACGAACATACAAATGACATAAATAATCCTGTTTTAATATTAAAACTTTAAAAATCGGAAAAAAAATATATCTGATATCGATGCTTGAACGTGCATTCTTCAGATAACAATGCTGTCACTATAACGACTGGTCTATGATCGCGTGAGCGAAGTTAGGTGTTTTTTTTTATATATTTAAACTAATTAAAGAAAGAACGTCTTTTGTGCATGCGTGTTTAGCTAAATTTTCATAAATGAAACGACTTTTTGCTAGCCCTCCCTATAGAAATGTGCCCAGTTGAGAGTGAAGGAATTAATGCTTTTAGCCAATTTTTCGATATTTGTCGTTCAAAGGGTCGAGCTTCAAAACGGTACCGATTTCGTGAAATTCTGTTGCCTCTATGGGAAGTTTTAGGCAGACATACAAACATACATACATACATTTAAACAGATTTTTGCCCTTTAAATTATAGATTATAATGATATTCGAAAATTAGGGTACATCAAAGGGAGGTCACTCTCATATTCTTGTCCAAGGTTATCGGATTGGCTTTTTTCAAAGTCAACTTTTGAAAATTTGATTTATTTTAAGCAGACCTTTTTTCAAAGTGTAACGTACGAACTAACTAAAGAGGAAACAAGCAGAATATTATATAGATTATATCAATTAAGTACAGTAGATGTAATTTGTCCCCTGACCGCTGTCGTATCTTGAAAGCATCGCATCTCAAAATAATTATTCGCAGATTATATACACAATTAAACACGTTGAATGGACTTATTAAATGTGTGATATTTAAGCTTTAATGTTGCAGAAGCGATGAATAAAAAATGAATTAAGTCTCTCTAAAAAATAATAATAACAATGGCATTTATTTATTTATTTATTTTTTTGTTTTATTTTACTTCAGTCGAAATTCTCAGAAATCAAGGGGCCCACGACCTGGGGCAAACACTTGAACTCTATATGAGATACATAGATATTCGAATGTTCCATTTAAGTTCTTTATCTCTCAAACACTGAGTTGGTAAAGAAATTGAGAACATAATTTTCCTCTCCCCAATTATTTTTATATGTTGCAGTATATCTTTCGTTTTGGTCTCTTGATCTTATTGGATTCCAGGACAAGAATTTATCTAGTCTGGTGGAGTATCCAGCTTTGTGCTATTACTTGAGGCAACATCACTTGGAAAAGGTGCACCACTCCTCGTAAAAAAAAAGCTAATGTAAGTTAGCCATAGTGAGGAGATCTTATTTGGGCAGCGAATACTATGTGATTTTGAATATTTAGTCAGGGTTTACCTCTATGGAAAAAAATATCATGCCAGGTTTTTCTGACAAATCGCTGTACAGAGAGACCTTAGACACTCAAGGATAGTGTCTAATAGGCATTCAAGTGCTTTCAAGTAGGTGTGTATCAGAATAGCAGCAGCAGCAGCAGCCGAATGATGAATGACAAGCGATCGTATTAGCAGCAGGAGCGGTATTTGAATGGCAAGTGTGCTCGGGCTTGTGTCTAAAGGAAAAGTAAAGGACACCACGTGGTCGAGGAAAAACAAGGTCGGCGTCGAAGACAAGAAGAAAGAGTGCGGCTGAAGAAATGGACATATAAGGAATGCCCGTCTACGGCGTGTAGTGGAACAGAAGTGGGAGACTTTTAAAGTGGTGTTGAGACGAGGAGAAAGAAAAACAGTAATAAATGACTTGAGTTAAAAAAGAAAGAAAATCCGAGTTGGATATATTTTTTATTTTTCTTTGTTTGTCCCCTCACAACGTTACAAGTGGGTCAAACTGGCTTCCTTTGAAGGAAGAAGTTTCATGGGAATATCAAATTCACAAGCGCCACCCAATCGCATGTACATCCTGGTCAAGGCAACAGAGACGGCGACATTAAGAGAGGTATTTACGTTCCCCTACATACAACATCAAATATTACTAAATGGTCACCTATCTAGTTCTGACCAAGTGCAACGTTGCTTAACTTTGGTTATCTAACTGGCGTGGCAGCATGCGAATGCCATCCATGGAATTGGTTATAAAAATACACTCGCTATATTGCTTAAGACAAAAAGAAGCCAGCAATGTTGTGTGTGTGCGTGCGTGTGCGATCACATCCGGTACTAAAAGTTTCATGAAAGACCTGACTTATACAACTTATTCAGTTGACAGGTTCGTGGCAATCCTGGTTTTGCATGCAACTTTTTATCAGCAGACCTTTCGATCAGTTAATCAATTATACTCTAAACTGTTCCGATTTTCATGATTCTGGAGCACTTCCTCGTTGTACATTTCTATTATACAACAGAACCTTTACGATACGATTTTCTTTAAGATACAACGATTTTTTCCGAAATGCGATTTTAAAAATCGCCCAATGCCAAAAAATTAATAAACGAAAAGTTAAATAAATAAATAAATAAATAAAAAGCAAGAAAAATAGTATGTGTATGCGTGTGTGCGTCCTCCTCCTCCTCCTCCTCCTCACTCACCTTCGTTAACCTTCTCATCCCTGTCACCATCGGTAAGTTGGTTACAATTTTATTCATTTTTTATTCATCGCTTCTGCAACATTAAAGCTTAAATATCACACATTTAATAAGTCCATTCAACGTGTTTAATTGTGTATATAATCTGCGAATAATTATTTTGAGATGCGATGCTTTCAAGATACGACAGCGGTCAGGGGACAAATTACATCTACTGTACTTAATTGATATAATCTATATAATATTCTGCTTGTTTCCTCTTTAGTTAGTTCGTACGTTACACTTTGAAAAAAGGTCTGCTTAAAATAAATCAAATTCGCAAAAGTTGACTTTGAAAAAAGCCAATCTGATAATCTTGGACAAGAATATGAGAGTGACCTCCCTTTGATGTACCCTAATTTTCGAATATCATTATAATCTATAATTGAAAGGGCAAAAATCTGTTTAAATGTATGCATGTATGTTTGTATGTCTGCCTAAAACTTCTCATAGAGGCGACAGAATTTCACGAAATCGGTACCGTTTTGAAGTTCGACCCTTTGGACGACAAACATCGAAAAATTGGCTAAGAGCATTAATTCCTTCACTCTCAACTGGGCACTTTTCTATAGGGAGGGCTAGCAAAAAGTCGTTTCATTTATGAAAATTTAGCTAAACACGCATGCACAAAAGACGTTCTTTCTTTAATTAGTTTAAATATAAAAAAACGACCTAACTTCGCTCACACGATCATAGACCAGTCATTATAGTGGCAGCATTGTTATCTTAAGAATGCACGTTCGAGCCTCGATATCATATATTTTTTTTTTTCGATTTTTATTTATGTCATTTTTATGTTCGTTTTTTTTTTAAATTTTTCTTTTTTTTTTACACAGGCATCACCACATTATCAAGGCCAAGAGGCCACTCAAGGATAAGGGTTAAAGAGTGTACAGTAGAAATTGGACATTATAGTAATCATTAGTAATAAAAATTTGGTAAATTTGATAGCCTATATGGAACGGCTCATCAAGAACTTATTTACTTTAGACTTGAACACCACCATATTGTAGTCAGCCGGAAAGCAGGAAAACTGAAGACAATTCCACAGGTGTGCAGTTCTAAGAAAGAAGCTTTGTTCATGGAATCTACGTTTAGGTTTAGGCACAGATAAAGAGTGGGTGGAATTATTGATAGTGTTTTCAGCTAGATGAGTGTTTCTTGTGAAAGTTTGGCGAGGTGGGGGACCATGGACTGAAGCTCAGTCGAACACTTTCCATGAAAATAACGATACATCAGAGACAAACTCGCAACATCTCTTCTGTGACATTTTTCTATCACGCTCGCTGTTTTTTTTTTGTTTTTGTTTTTCCGATTTTTTAAACAAGTTTTAGCATTTAAACATGGTTATTTATGCCGCTTACTCTTTATTTTGCATCACGTTCGCTGTTTTTTTTTTGGGGAGGGGGTTCTGATTTTAAAAAGTTATAATATTTAAACAGGGTTATTCCGTTCGCTTATCCTTTCGTTTCCATTTTGTTTTATTTTATCCCCCCCCACACACACACCTCACCACACGTGGACAACACCGGGTACCCCTGCTAGTAATAATATATAATCATTGTTGTAATAGTGTGAGAAAGGATCTTGTAGTAATTATAACTTGTAGTGTTTTTCTCGCTGAAGAAAGAAGTCAGTGAAATGTTATGTAAAAAAAAGGGAACATTCAAAAGAAACAGGGCAGTAAAAAGGACGATCATTGTATACTAAGAGCTACTGGAATGAAGAAGTAAATTAAAGATTGTCTCTTACAGTATGATTTTAATGTTCGTATTGAACTATGTAGCACAATATTACTTTCTGAGTATTTATTAGTACTTATTAATTTATCTCATTTGGGTCAGTTTTATATTTAAAATACAATGGACACTATTTTCATAGAAATGTTAATAAACACAGATTTGCTGTATGTTATCGTTTTTTTATTTATTTTTTTTTGGGGGGGGGGGGTCCAAAAATCATTTACTGTGCTTATTTGTTGATTAAATATATTTCTCATTCTGTGGAATTTCCATTGGTCCTGTTGGTAATAATTAATTGTAATGATGATAATATAATTATGGTCGAAAATGGGAGGGAGAATTTGATATCAATCTGATTGAAAGCCATTAATTGCAACTTTAATAAAAATTATATAATTATTTGTGCCTTCCATTCAATCAAGGATGACTGCATGTGTAATTGTGGAGCAAGGGTTGCGCAAGCATCAACCATATATCTCCTGGTTCGGCAGTGTTTGATTCCAGTGGCAACAAAAATTCCAAAACGACTGGCAACGATGCTGAGATAGGCGAAAAGCACATACAGCACCTGGTATTGTTAAATGATCACCCATTTAATACTGACCAGGTTCCTCGACTCTTACCTTTGGTCATTTAACAGAAACTTGTGCATCAGTGTAATCATATAATGAAGAATTCATGTTTGTCAGGAATCGGTATTCGTCAAATATATCTGCCCTTCTAAAAGATTCTGAGCACTACTTCAGTTAAATAGTACTAAACCATATATCAGGTGCCTTCAATAAGTTTCCAGACTTTTTCTTGTACAGGCATTTAAGGTTGTTGAAGAATCTTGAAAATTCAATACGTTATTGCTAAACATCCTATGAGATGATTGACCAATTTTTTTTTTTTCTGATTTATGTTTAGAATCCATTACCTCCACACTCTGTGTTAAGAATTAATAATTTTCATATTTAGATTCTCCAGAATACTTTTCTCATCTTGAGTGTTATTTTTCGCAACGTTTTGGTTCATCTAACCTTCGACCTTCTTTAGGTGTAGCTTGACAAACGCGGAAATCTTTCTGACAAAATCAGGAATCTGCATGGAATTTTGAATTGGATAATTTGTTTAATCCATGGGGGTTGAATGCCAATGTTCTGTCAGCCATGACTAGGTAGAAATCGTAAGGAATTCACAATTGTATTTTGAGTATCGCCTGCATTGAGGATTGAACCTTCAACCTCCAGAAGCCTGCAACTTTACAATTGAATTTACCAAGTACTGTATCTACTTTGCCACAGGTTCTTGCAGCCAATCATAATAAGAATAAGCAATCCTCCTCTTAAAAATTCAGAAGCGTAATTTGATTCTTTTCTTCAAATCAGTAAGAGAATCAACTTATTTATTCTTTCTTTTTTTTAGAAAGATTTTAATTTTATTTTAGAGCTGACATTTTTTTTTAACCAAAACGGTTTAGAGTTAGTTAGGGTTGGCCTAATTCTAATCGTTTCAGTTTTGCATTCGGATGCTTAGTGTCGTCTGCTTTTTTTTTTTTTTTTTACTCATGAATTAAAAAAAGGGTTTTGTTCGAAATTCCATAGAGGTTGCCGAGTTCGATAGATAGATTCGCAAGTTCGACAAGATACACCTGAAGAAGGTCGGAAGTTGCATCGGTTGAAACGTTTTGGAAATAACTCTAGCTGAGCATAGTAGTATGAAGTATCCAAATAAAATGAATTTAGGTAGGGTTTAATTATATAAGAGGACGCCTCAACAAGAACTTATTTATATTATGTCATATATTCATTGCAGCCGATTGTCAAATGTGTTGTTCAGTCTATTTAATTTCTAAAAATCGACCTTTGTCATTTCTTGATAAAAATCTCACCTGTCTGCTGAAATGTATGTATGTATATTTGTATGTATGGCTGCCTAAAACTTCCGACAGAGTCGAAGGATTTTCATAAGATTGATATCGTTTTGAAGCGCGACCCTTCGGACGACAAATATCGAAAAATTGGTTAAAATCATTAATTCCTTCACTCTCAACTGGGCACTTTTATATAGGGAAAGGGTCACTATTTTTGCCGATATTTTCGAAAGTCATCCCCTTTTTTCGATTGAGTAGCCTTAATTTAAACCTTCACCACTTCCGGTTTGGCAATGGACGCAACGGCAAAGATGTCACTTTTCTTTTTTTGTTTTTCATGTTCTTTTCTTCGTTCATGATACAGGTTCGAGCCTGCCTGTCTACTACCACTTTTTTTTCTTTTTTTGCTCAACGCACACTTTGAAACACCGGGCAATGCTGGGCAGCCATGCCTGTTCCTTGATTTATACAATTGTTAGCAATAATAAAACACACAGCTGGTTATAAAAATATATTTTTAATTCAAAATAACTTTTTCGGTTTCTGAATAACAGTTTTGACAATGATGGCATGCTTGGCGGAGAGGGGAAGAGAAGAATGTATTGTATAGCTCACCTGTCGTGGTCGCTGTCCCCTCTCTTTATTGTCTGCCATCTCTTTTATTTGCCTAGATGACGTCAACAGTCAAAAAATACATTGTTTTGAAAATGTGGGTCAATACCACTGACCCAATCTCCGGGTATTCTACGTTGCACATTTTGACCTTCTTTAACGTCAGACCTCAGGCGCCCACATCCAGGCTTATGACCAACTTTTTTTTACGTCAATCCCTGGGGATCTTGATTAATCAACAATTAGACTTGAAAGCGACCATGTTATAGTCAGCTGAGGAGTGGCCATTCGATAATGTGTTCGACAGACGGACAGATATAGGAAATAAACTCTGCTCATGGAATTTTCATTTAGTTTTGGGCACAGATAGAAAGTTAGAGAAGTTTTTGACGGTTGTAGTAACTAGGCAAGTATTTGTTTCAAAAGTTTTACAGGAGGGGATCATAGATTAAAGCTCAGTCGGGCCCTTACCGTAAAAATAACGATATAGTGCAAATAAGTGTAGTTTGAGATTGTATTACTTTTGATTCGCTATTCCTTATCACATAGGAATTCTTTCAGAGGGTGTCCATTGTGTCTTAAGACAGAAAGAGGAGGGTCAATTACAAAAAGAGAAGACGGAAAAAAGAAAAAGGAAAAAATAATCAATAGTGCAAGTTGAAAAGAATGTGAAAATTCCTTTTAGGAAAAAGAAAAGAAAAAAAAAAAACACATACTTTCTTACTACCAAAGCAAGAGGTTTGGTCAAACATGGCGGTCTGAATGGACTGGTCAGAACAGTCGTTTCTTCCACCCAACCCTAGCAGACATTTTACTCTCTCAAACCCACTACAAAAACTTCCAAATGCTTCCACTCTTATCAGATTCCTTCTTCAACCATTACCCATCCATTAAGACCCCTTGTCCCCCACCCCATGTTCTTAGGAAGTTTAAGGTTAGAAGCATACCAGAAATGGCCGGAGGAGAAAAACAAATAAAATAAACAACAAATGTCTAAAAATACCAGCTAAGCAAGCCGTTTGCCGCAGTTGTAGCATTCGCCAGAGATTGCTTTGTAGCTCTTTGCAAATTGGTATCGTCTGCCATTTTAGAGAGAGAGTGTTTTATTTATTTATTTATTTATCTTTATAAAGGACGAACCAACGAGCATACAGAAACAAAATCAAATAAAAATAAATAAGAGATAAAAATGATAAATAGATAGATAAGTAAATAGATGAATGAATCAATAAATAAATAGATAAACTACATAAATAAGTAATAAAAAAAAAATGGCGACCATTATTTTTCCGCCTTTTTTTTTATTTCTCCCGCGTAACTGAATAGCAAGTAAAAGTTTTTTGGTTATAGAAACCTGTGATAGAAAGATTGGTGAATAAATCCACTTTGACCGATGTATGTACGAAGCAACACAAATGCACGGAAGCAGACTCGTGACTGGGTTATCAGCGTTACATGCGCATGCGCATATTCGTTATATCTGCACGAGCCATGTCTCTTCTCCTCTCTCACTCTTTCTCTATCTCTTTCTATATCTACTCTCTTTCTCTCTCGTTCTTCTCTCTCTCTCTCTCTCTCTCTATCTCTCTCTCTCTCTCTCTCTCTCTCTCTATCTCTCTTTCTACTCTTCTCCCACCCACTCTCTCTATTTTTTCTCTTGTCGTTCGCTTTCTATTTCCTTCCCTCTCTTTCTATTTGTTTTTTTTTTACCTCCCCGCTTCTTTTTATCTATATTTTCCTTCTCTCTTTCTCTTTCTTTCCTTCTCTTTCTTTCTCTTTCGTTCTTTCTTTCTTTCTTTCTTACTTCCTCTTTCTTTCTATTTTTCTTTCACTCTGTCTTTTTCTTTCTTTCTTTCTCTTTCTTTTCTTTCTTACTTTATTTCTTTTTCTCTTCATTTCTTTCTCACTCTCTCTGCCTTTCTCCTGATCACTTTTCTCTCCTTCTTTCTCCCTCGTTTTCTTTTTCTCTTTCTCTCCTTCTTCATTTCCTTATTTTTCTCCTTTTTTTCTCTTTGTCCTTCTTTCTTCCCCCCCCCTCTCTCTCATTTTCCATCTCTTTATCCATTTCTCTGCACTTCTGTATCTTTCTCTCTATCTCTTTCTCTCTTCCATGTCTCTTTCACATCTCTCTCACTCACATCTCTTTATCCCTTCTATCTCTCCGAGTAATATATATATATATATATATATATATATATATATATATATATATATATATATATATATAAGCGTATTTTGATTACATATGTAAGTCTCTCTCTTCCTGTAGAGATATATCTTTTCCTATATATAAAGTTAGTTATGTGTATATGCTTGTATGAGGTAAACATCGATCATTATAAATTTTTTTTCCTTCCTTTTAGATATACCGTCGAAAATAGTGTACTATGTTTCCGCTTATTTCGGCATTGTTTCCAGTCGTTCTGGACTTCTCCTTGCCATTAGACTCAAGCAGTACCGATTCAAGAGAGGTATGGTTGGAGATTGCGCAACCCTTGCCACACAATTACATGCGCAGCTGCCCCTACAGGGAGTATCCTTTGTCTTTCGAGACTGAACGGAGGCATCTAATGTTGTAGTGTATTGTAGTGTAATTAAAGCGAAAAGAAGAAAGACCCTATCAAGGCTTTATTCAACTGAATTGTATATAATTAATTTAACCGAGACAAGAGGTCAAAAATATATACAAGAATAAAACGGGTGCATTTAAATAAAGAAGACCTCGTAATCAACAATTATAACAGTTTCTTTCTCCCTTTTTTAAAAATGAAACTATAACATATGTATTTTCTTCAAGACCTTCTGTCTTTTACTACTTTGATTAGTTGATCAGCCAGAATTTGAGCTTGGTGTATCCGATCTTATAGTCTGTGCCTGCATCCATTAAGCTAATCATAATCCTCCCCTCATCTAGTAAAATTTACAGTTTAGAAGTGTTGTTGGTTGAAGTTCAATGGCAAGAAAGTTCGTTTTCCAATCACACTAAAACAGTCAAGGTCAAAGGTACGCCATAATGTCTCCAGTCTAATTTTCAAATGACACACCGTAAAATGCGACCTCCTTGTTCTCAGCTGCAATCAATGTGTACGCAGTCTCACTTAATTAAGAAAATAATAAAATTAAACTGATCCTCTATCATATGTTGTCTTTTGCTGCATTGAATCGGTGAATAGTAATAATAAAATTATCATATACAGTAATGCCTTGAGATACTAACGCATTAAGATATAATTTTTTTTAAGTACGACGATACATCGTATCTTTTTTATGCTTAAGATACGATGATTTTTTTTTTGAGATACGATTTTAAAAATCACGACAAAAAATTTAACAAATAAAAAAAATACAAAAAGAAAACCCTAAAAAGAAATAAATATATTTATTAGCAGGGAAAACCGACGTTACCCGGCTTGAATAATTAGTAACGAATGTTCCACACTTCCAATATTTTACTGTCATTGAAATCGGTAAAATCGCCCATTTTTCAATCAAATCGATTGATCGCCACCTCTAGTCGAGAACCTAC
The DNA here is from genome assembly GCF_053919585.1 of Euprymna scolopes. Lineage (NCBI taxonomy): Eukaryota > Metazoa > Mollusca > Cephalopoda > Sepiida > Sepiolidae > Euprymna > Euprymna scolopes. The sequence continues at coordinate 104,318,198 of NC_136502.1, forward strand.
CGCAGTGCATAGGGAGGAAGCTTCACGTGCCTCTCCACAGTAGTCTACATTGCACTAGAGCTAACATTTTATCTCCATATGAGATACATAGATATTCGAATATTCCATTAACGTTCTCGTTTACCTCTAAAACACGGAATTAGTAAAGAAGTTGAAGACATAATTTTCCTCTCCCCAATTGAACATTTTCATGTTATAGTATATATTTATTGTGGTCTGTTACTGGATTCCAAGATGAAAATTCATCTTGTTTGGTGGAGTGCCAAGCTCCGTGCTGCTACTTCAAGTAACAATACTTGGAAAAAGATGCACCAATCCATCGTAAAAGCCAGTGTCGGTTAGCCATGTGGGGGAGATCTTGCTTGGATCGTGAATACTATACGAATTATATTATTATAAAAGTATATATTATATGATTTTGACTATTTAGTCAGGGTTAACTTGTAGAGGAAAGTATACTCATGCCAGATTGTTCTGACAAACTCCTGTACAGAGAGACCTTAGATACTCGAGGATAGTGTCTAGTATGCATTTAAGTTCTCTCCAATAGGCATTCAATTTCTCTGTTATGCATGTTTTACATTATTTTGTATTGTTATTAATTTGTTGGTTGAGTCTAGCTATAAGTATTGCCTCTTTAATTCTTACATTACCAATATTTCTTATTTACAGTTATGTCTTTGTGTTCTTACATTTAATTTTTTTTCAGAATATTTCATCTTCAAATAAAATAAAATAGATATTTTCCGATTGATCTTTTAATCAATTTTTCATTTATTTTGATTTAATTTTTTTTTCTATTTTTCTTTTCTTTTCATTTTATTTGTATACCTTTAATATGATTCTAAGCAGAATCGAAAGTACTCTGCAGGTAAATAATTATGATTCTTTTGTTAATGGTTTTAACCCACGAATAATTCGAAGACGAATAAAAAATTAAATGAAAATGATTATTTTGTTCGATCAGCTATTACTAGTCATCAAACGACTGTTGAACGAGGGAAGTGTCTACAACGTATGTGTACGCAGTGTGATCATGTATGAAAGTTAAACCTGGCTAGTGAGGGTTGAGGACATGTGTTGCATGAAGAGAAATGATATGAAAATGATACGATGTCTGTGTAATGTAAGTCTTAAGGATAGGCTTAGAGCTGTTTATCTCAGAAGAAGATTAAACTTGGACAGTATGGGAAATGTGTGCAGAACAGGAGACTTTGTTAGTTTAGTCACATTAAAAGAATGAATTAATTCTTTGGTTAGGAGATGTTGTTGAAGTAGTAGGGTCAGTTGGCATGGGAATGGCAAAGGAAAACATAGATGCTAACCAAAACCTCAGTTATGCAAAAGAGCCCCTTGTAGCGGAGGTCTGCATGGCCTTTTGCTGCAAGGCTTCCTCAAATCATAAACTGTTGCCCCCCTCCATCCTAACAAAGCTTGGCCCATTTGACACTCAGAGAAAGAATAATTTTTTTCTGTTAGATATTCATCCAGGATAACTTTGATCTAGAATGTACAAATTTTGTGGATGTTTGTTTTGTAGTTTTTAACTTTTAGTTAGACACCAGGCGAGAACTTGAATACCTGCTAGACACTGTCCTCGAGTGTTTAAGGTTTCAGGACAATATGGCATAAGGATGATCCCCCCCCCCGCAAGTAAACCCTAACTAAATATTCAAAATAGCATTTGAAGCCCAAACAAAATCCTTCGGTTTTGGTAGATTAATTTTTGGAATCAATTAAGACCAAGAGACCCAAAGAAAGATATACTATAACGTAGTTAAGTGGTCAATAAGTAAAATAAAAATTAATATTCCTAACTTATTTACTAACTTATTTACTAACTTATTTACTAACTTATTTACTAACTCAATGTTTGAAAGATAAAAGTGAACTGAAATGGAATATTTTGATCTCTATGCATCTGTAGCAGCCGAAACTCGCTACAATCACAGGCAGGAGCTAATTCTTGTGGCTCGAGATTTGAAATCCATTTTCTCCCTGGCTTGTCCAATCACAAGCCAGCTCTCAATCACGTGACCGAGTACATAAAAGGCGAAATTACAAACCTTCTTCCTCTTTCCTCCTAGCTTCAGCTGACAGCAGACATTAGCCTGGGTCTTTGACCCCAGGCCGAACGTGAGTACAACAAGTTATGGCGACCTTCTTCCTTCCACGTGCGGTAACCACACAAACTTTATTTATTATTCTAAAGAACTGCTCTTGTCGATACACCGACACACCGACACACACACACACACACACACACACACACACACACACACACACACACACACACACACACAACACGTAAACACATTGAACACCTTTCCCTTTCTTTCTCCTTTAACCAGCCTCCTTCATCCCGACGACTTCTGGCTACAAACACATGTAAACTGAACTATTCTTTCCTTCAACAAACCGGCATGATATTAAATCTATCTTTACACAAGAGCACTTCCATCTACTAACCCGTTTCTTTTGTGTACATGCTGCTAACGAGGATGACAAATAAAGTTGTTTATCAAAAGTTAAAATGAGACGTTCTTTCGTTGTCTTCCAATTTTAACTTAAAAATCTTATATAGAAATCGAGTGTTAACTCTGAAAAGGAGCCCCTTGATTGTAGAACGTGGATTGAAGTATGATGAAACAAAAAGGCAGCATTAAAATTGAGTGTGAGATAGTTAGAACTGTTAGAGTGGAAAGATAGAATAATTAACACATTTTGCGATATAATAAAAGTGAGAAAGAGCGTGTTATATTAGTTTAAAGAGCGAATGCACAATTTTTATTGCCTTTGAAATGTGACTTGTATAACATATTTTCTTTGTTTACAGATGAAATTATATATTCAGGTTCTCTTTGCTTTTTTTTTAAATACTCTTTTTCACCTCAAGGCATAAAGCCACTTGGAATGTAAGGGGCTACTATTTGGGATCGTGTCTAACAGGAGACTATAGGGAGTTGAGATATTTGTTCACATTACATTTAAATTTCAGCAGGTTTGTACAGCCAGGGAAGTAGGAAATAGGAAAAGAATTCCAAAGTTTAACAGTCTGAGAGAAGAAATTATTAGAGTAGAAAGCTTTCTGGCATCTAAGGACCGCAACAGTGAAGAGATGGAATTTTGCTGCTTGTTGGGTTAGTCAAGGGTGCACAACTGATATGAGTTCATTAGAGCACATTCTGTCAGTGTATTTGTAAAACAGGCACAGGGATGAGACACTGCAGTGATGGGGAAGAGGTTGGAGCTGGGTTGATAGTGCAGTACCTATTAAAGTTGATACTCTTTTGTTGGACCCTGTCTAAGAGGGTGAGTCGAATAGTAGATATGCCCGTGATGTTACACACATCACGTTGCAAGGAAATAACAAACAAGAAAAAAATTTGACTCACTTTTTTTTTTCAGTGAAACAGCAGACATTTATTTACAGGTACTTTCCAGAATGACGCTTTGTCTCTTGTTCAAAAAATCTTTTCATACTCCAGTGTGCTTCACAAGACTCTGCTGTATCAAACACATGATACTCTGCCATTTACCAATCATGTTTAGGACATATCTTTTCCTGTTGCTCTTGGTCCGCCTGTGCAACCTCTCTGTCCTCACTAACGTGATCATTGTTCTCTACACACATTCTTCTTTTTATATTTTTCTTTCCTTCTTCCTTGCTGTGACGTCACCTCGCACACGGCCTGGTATTTGCATATGTTGGCTGTAGCTGCTGCTGCTGCCATATGCGTGTATGCACTCTGTTACACACCAATCCAGAAGTGGCAACAATGCTGTATGCATAGGCAAATTGGAAAGATATAGGATGCTCACTGGTGTGTATAATTTTCTTAGAAATAAATAAAACAATAAAATCAAAATTTATTTGCTTTAATCAACCATGACATTTTGAGAACTATGAGGTGCCTTCAATAAGTCACCAGACTTATTTCGTATGGGCACTTTTATTGATAGTACACACATGAAACTCTAGTCCTCTTCAACGTAATCTCCTCCGACTGCAATGCACTTGCTGTACCGTTCCAACAACTTCTGGAAGGCACCATAGAAGTTCTCTTGTGTGGGTGTGTCATGTCCCTCATCACAGTCTCTTTAATCTCCTTAATTGTCTCATAATGACAACCTCTCAGGTTTTTCTTAAGCTTAAGGAATAATCAAAAGCCACAGGGCAGAAGGCCTGGACTATAGAGAGGGTGAGGGTAGGGAACTGTTTTGGTCAAATAGTCTGTGATCTTCTCTGAGCACCTTTGGGACAAACTTTGCGCAAATCTTCCGCATCTTCAGTTTCTCGCAAATAATTGTGTATACAGTTCCCACACTGACATTAAACTGTGCACTAATTGTCTCTATAGACACATGAAGGCCCTTATCCATAAAATTCTTTATTTGGCCAATCAGCTCTGGTGTTCTGACTTCCTTACTCACTCACAGAATCCCTGCCTTCCTTGAATCTCTTATGCCACTTAAAAAGTGATGCTTGATTCATGTAAGATGGTCTAAAAGCAGTCTGAAGCATTCTATACATTTTTGTGGCATTTTCCAAATTTAAAACAGAATTTTATTGCATATCGTTCTTCTGAAGCGCCCTCAAGTTCAGATTGCATTTTTGAAAATTCACCGGCCGTGACAATTGAGCTTTAGTAGGGTGTATTCCAAACTCTTGTTGTAGCTGTTCATTTCAACCAGAAATCATAAAAATTGGTCAGTCATCTCAGAAGATGTATCGCCATAACATACTGAATTTTGAAGAGTCTATGACAATTATAAATGTTGATACAAAAACGTTTGGAAACTCATTGAAGGCAACTCGTATCAACAATACCAATAAGATATTGGCAAGGGATGCATATGTCGTTTCTTTCTCTTTTTGCCCTTGATGCCTGTTGGGCTTTGAATACTTTTTTCTGCATAAATTGTTGCTAAGCTTGACCTTATGACCCCATGTAGCATATGACCCCAATAGTTTAGCCGGAAGCTGACTCAGACGCAGGTCAAAGTAAAGGTCACTCCATGCAAAATGAATCAGAGCCAGACTACATATAACCTCCTTGAATACATTTCTTGAAGGAATGATTTTAGCAACATTCTGAAACCTCCGTTTATCTCTTCGCCCTGCGAATTGTATACAGAATCGCTTTTAACAGTAAAAGTAAATTAAATATTCAAAACCAATTCTGGTGTGCTACCAATTCAGACCGTCTGTAGATACTGACTTTCTGATTTAAAATGAACCAAACATTTTTGCATCTTAAAATGTTCTGAAAATAGTTTTATCTGTTTATGCAAGGTTTTTAAGGTCCTAATGAAGCGTCGAAGAGCTTTAATACCGTTTTTTTTAATACCTTTAAAGCGAACACGCACCAAAAAGAAAGCTTGCAGAGAGGAGTAAAAAAAAAAAAAAAAAGAAAAAAAGGCAATAGAATTCTTTAACTCTCTGAAAATGGACCTGTTATGGTCCGAAATTAATAAGAGATGTTTCAACTTGAAAAAAGCGAAAAATAAAAAAGGAAAGAAATTGGATTGTGTTTTCCTCCTTTTAACAAAATATTTTTTTGCATCCTAACGTGTTCTAAAACAGTTTTATCTGTTTGTTCAAAGTTATTGATATTATTGATTTTCCCCCCTTCTTCTTGCAAAACTCAATCATGTTCTACAAAGACAATTTTTGTATACAAAAATAAGAAACATCATGAATAAATATTTAAGAATTAAAGGAACTTAAACATACAAACTTTTTTTTTTTCAAAATTACTGTATCCGACATTAAATAATCCAGAAAAGATTGATATGCCATAAAAGTTAAATAATGGTAAATTTTCATATTTTTAAAATTGATTTGATTTTAAATTGAAAAACTTCAGGAAATATATATTAGAGTCTAACATGAAAGCGAGAAATATTACCAAGAGCCTCCCCCACCCCCAAACAAAATTCCACTGATAAAATCATTAACCAAATTCACAATCGTTCCTGCGATCCAACCCATTGTTTTTATTATAGTAAGTGGTGTGCTGAGGTCCAGCATATGCACCCCCCTCAATCCTGCAATACATTCACAGCAAAACCTCGTCTAGCTAAAGCCACTGTTAATAGTTTCCCTTTCTCTCTCTCTCTCTCTCTCTCTCTCTCTCTCTCTCTCTCTCTCTCTCTCTCTCTAAAACTAAATGCAACTTTCATGAAAAAAGTTTCTTACCTAGAACTGCTCGTCCGTGGAACACAATACCGTATAACTGCTTCCAGGTTGACTTCAACATGATGGTTTTCAAAAAGAAATTGAAGTGAAGCCTCCCGTCCCCTCCCCCCAAAAAAAATGCCACCAATTGAATCATTACCAAAACTCGCAATGCTTCATGTAATCCACTCTATTATTATTTTCATGGCAGGTGCTTAACTGGGCTTCAATCTGTACCACCGCAAGTGTAAAACCTTCCCAACAAAAACTCGTTTACTCACAATCACTGTCAATAGTTTCTCTCTCCTTCTCCCTAAAACTAAACTAAACTTCCATGTACAAAGCTTCTTTCCTGGAACTATCCGTCTGTGGAAAATAATACCGTCTAACTGTTTCCAAGCTGATTACAACATGGTAGTTTTCAAGTCTAACGTAAATAAATACTTGTTGAGCCGCTATCTCGCATCAATCAAATTCTACCCAATCATCACAGTGCTACCTCACTGCCCACCTGACACGTATCCCGAAATAACATATGGGACTTGATATCTGGTGACATCTTTGAGTACTTTTCCCCCCAGAAATTGTTGCTGAACTTGACCTTTGCTCTTTATATGCTATATGACCTACACAGTTTAGCTGGAAGCTCTCTCAGATGCAGGTTAAAGGTCAATTCATATGAAATGAATCACACTACTTTATAACCCCCCCCCTACACCTAGCTCTTAAAAGAAATGGCTTTGGCAGCATTCTGAAACCTTCTTTTATCTTTTCTTCGTGTCGCTTTTAAGAACATGGTATTAAATTACATTTACATGTTTTTTTTATTTATATACATATAATTTAGAATTTACGAACCTAAGCATTTTAAAATGTTCCGACTGCATTAATAATTTATATTATTTACTTGATTTTGTTTCGCATTAGTGTATAACGCTTTCAGTATATTTTTTCTTTCAGTATATTTTTTCTTTACGTCAGTAATGTGAAGAGACTTCATGATTGCAATACTTAAATTCTGTACCCTCCCCCAAGAATCATAATATATATATATATATTCAATGCCGCCAAGACTAAACTGGTTTCATTCAGTAATTACAAGAAACCTTCTCTACCACCTATAGCAATGGCCAACGACTCTTTATCTGAGAGTACGTCTTTCAAGCTCCTTAGCCTAACGTTCACATGAAACATGAGTTGGAACAATTACATCGAGGGCATTGCCAGGGCCGCTGCAAGGAAGGTGGGCTCTCTCTACGATGCTAGAAAACTACTAACACCCGAAAGTATCCTGTACCTCTATAAGGCCACCATTCGCCCATGTATGGAGTATTGCTGTCATATTTGGGCTGGTGCATCGGCTGCTAGTCTCTCGCTCCTTGACAGGGTTCAAAAGAGAGTCGCAAATCTGATAGGCCCTAAACTGGCATCTAGGCTTCAGCCTCTGTCCCATCGATGAAACGTTGCATCCCTCTGCCTGTTCTACAAGTATTTTAATGGTGAATGCTCTGATGAACTGTAAGCACTTGTGCCCCCACGACGTGAACACCCTCGACAAACCCGACAAGCTGCAAAATCCCCCCCACACTGTAGAGATCCCTAGATGTAAAAGATCTTTCTACTCCGGTAGTTTCTTCCCCAGAACTGCTAGACTTTGGAATTCCATTCCAGGTCACTGCTTCCCCAACTGTACTGACATGCAGAAGTTCAAGTGCAACGTGAACCAACATCTTGCTCCCCAAATCCCTACATAGTACCCCAGTAGTTGTTTCCCCTAATAGTAGCCCCCTACACCAAAGTGCCTTGTTTGGGATAAAAATGTAATTAAAAATATATATATATATATATATAGTAATTTATAAAATGTATATGGCGATTAAGCATTGTTTTTACAATAATCGAGACAAAATAACTCTTTTATAGTTAAATATTTCGATTTAAGATTATATCATAATTTATAACTTACTAACTAGCTCTACCTACGTATTGAGCACTTTTGAAGTAAATACTTAAAGTTTACGCATAAATCTATACTTTCGTATAATAATTTCATGTGAGTAAATTAAGTAGTTATATATATATATATATATATATATATATATATATATATATATATATATATATATATATATGCTGTATCATTAATTGTAAAATAGAGTGGTTTGAGAACGGATTCCTGAGATCATTTAAATTTTTTTTTAATTTTCTCTATTGCTATACACGTAAGATGAGTGCATAAAGATATTAAATCTCTTTAGAGAACTTTGACAACTACCCCTTTTTTTCCACACGCAGTGCCATTTTAAAACAACAATTTAATTAAATTATTCATTTTAATCGGTCCTTGCACTACAATTTCCCTCATTGCTCTCTATTTTCTGCAATATTATTTTCATTTATGCTATTGGTTTCTGCCCTATGGAATGACAGTCGAAAGAGCACTAAAGAGTTTTACACGTATTGCTTTCAAGGATATAAATTTTGTATCTCAAAACACACACACACACACACACACACACACACACACACACACACACACACACACATATAGTTCTTTTGTTTAAATTTAATTCAGAAAAACAAATTTTCAGAGTAAAAATTTATGGTTTGACTTAACTTTATTCAAACAATAAATTTCTACTCTGAAAATTGATCCTCTATCAAGTAATATTGAGCTATTCACTTTTTGGCTGGGAATGTCTTATATAATATTACCTCCTAAAAAATATTCTGCAAGACTCGATATCACACGGTTAATTAATCTGTATTCCTATTCACCTCAGGATTCTGATATATATATATATATATATATATATATATATATATATATATATATATATATATATATATATATATATATATATATATGAAAATAGGATGAAAAATCCAACGATATGATAACGAGTAAAAATGTACAATGCTTACAGCATTTTACATTTTTACTCTTGAAAAAGCCCGCACTAAACAGGCGAAACGTTGTCGTCGAGTTTTTAAGTCTTTCCGTCTCCGTTTTTATCATATATATATATATATATATATATATATATATATATATATATATATATATATATATATATATATATATATTACCAGGTAGACCCGACGTTGTTCAGGACTTGATGCAGATCAACAGATATTCCATATTTCCAATACTTTTATTGTCATCAAAATTATTATATCAATCAGTGAATTTATTTTGCCCTTAACTCATCAGAAGAAATAGCAACAATGAATCCATCAAAAGCAAATAAAGGCGTAATGTATACATATTATAAGGTATTTAAAGCTTCTCATGCAATTTTCGGATTTTTAATCATGTCTAAACGCACTTTATTTCCTTTTGATGAATTGATTGTTGCTAGTTCTTCTTCTGAGTTAAGGGCAAAATAGATTCAATAATTGATATAATAATTAAGTGATTGATTTTGTGCTACGAAACTGATACTGTCCAGAATTGTAAATGTCAACTGAAAGCAATAAGCTGTAAGATTGTCAACATCATGAACTTTGGAATATAGACCTTTGTCATTCATTCATTATATTGCTCTGTAATTATATTGAGCTTCTTAAATAAGGATTGGTATATATTATAAGGAAAGAGTATATTTCCATAGAAATATATATAACTCATTATGGCTGTCTATCTTTATATTTTCAAACTCTATAACTTCTGAAACTAAAAGTCACAGAGCGGCGCTAGGGACAGTAAATGATTGGATTTTTTATGGACTGTGCTTTTATGGGTCTTTGGCCGATTAGAGTGGTTTTTAAGGGGGTCAAAAAAGGGTCAAAATTGAAAAAAAAAATCGTTATACGTTTGTACATTCATCTTAGTTTATTCTTAATCAGTTCCTATGCGTGTCAAGTTGGTACTGTTGTAACGTCACTTATGTTACAGTTTTGCTTTTGGTTTCGATTCTAGCTGATGGCGCCCAAATACTTTTTTTCACTTTTCAAATCATGACTCTATAATAATATATTCGAAATCTGAACAAATTAAAATATCATATTTAAGCGTATTTTATGACCAAGCAAAGCCGGGCACGTCCCCGCTAGTATATATATATATATATATATATATATATATATATATATATATATATATATATATATATATATATATGTATGTATATGTACACACACAGACACACACACACATATATATATATACATACATACACGCACATATATATATGCATATACACACACAAACACACACACATACATATATATATATATATATATATATATATATATATATATATATGTATGTGTGTGTGTATATATATATATATATATACACACACACACACACGCATACATATACATGGACAGGAACATAACTTATGGCACAGACATTAGAGTGAATTTATCTAAATCTGCTTTGTTATGGTGTATATACCATGCGGAAACTAAACACAATATCTACATTAAGTTTTAGAAAACGAAAGTAAAAGTCGCTATACTACTTTCAATTTTAGAAAACGAAAGTGAAAGTAACTATATTATTTTTGTTTACGAAAACGAAAATGAAAGTAACTATATTACTTTCAATTTGAGGAAACGAAAGTAAAAATATTGAAAAGGAGTTAGCAAAAACATACAAAAGAGAACTAGAAAATCATAAAGAAATGTCGAGTAATTGATAGCATATGTGTTTTTATGTATAATCTCCCCTTCTCTCTCTCTCTCTCTCTCTCTCTCTCGTTCCATTCAAAAACACCAAGTAGAATCCTCTTTTGAATAAACCTAGCTGTTCGTTGTGTATATTAATACTTATAAAACCACCATCAACATATTAAAACGTATCGTCTTGCGTATTCGTACGTCAACAAGAGCGTAGCCTCAAGTCTGATCAATCGCATAACATGAATGCAATGATAGAAGCGGAAACGGGCTACCCGGCGTTGCTCGGGACCGTATATACAATGAGAAAATTGAAGTTGATTTTGAACACATTTCTTTTTCTATGTGTATCTATCATTTGCTATTTCGAGCAAAATAATACTTTACCTACCTAGGACCACTATTACACATGTATAAAATAATTGTATCTTCCCTAGGACATGTAATTTACAGCATGTCTAGGCAATAATTTTACCTTCGCGAGGATGCGTAATGTACAACGCATATTTAAAATACGTTCACCTACTCTCGACCGGTAATTTATATACATATATGAAACAGTTTAACATACTCTCGACAACATATACTCCAACAACAAGAGTGTCACTTCAAGCCTGTTATATCGCTTAACATGAATGCAATGACAGAAACGGAGTGAGTTGAAACGAATAATTCACGGATGTAAATATCCGGTAAAAAGTGAGAAAGAGCGTGCTATATCAGTATAGAGAGAAATAGAGTAACATACATGATGACAGCTATTAAGAAATAGAAAGGTTGATGTGAAATATGTGCCCATTTGGAAAGTGTATTTTCCTTGAATTAAAGATTCAGTCATACGTGTTTGCGTATATCTTTAGATTATCTTCGCCCCCCCTCCTCCTCCCCACCCCCTCAACACACATCTTCTACCGACATGCGGTCATCCCTCATGGTTATTCATCCATGCTTGCACTAACACATGTTAAACTTCTTCCGCGAGAGGCATTAACTTTTTTAAAACCTTGTGCAAATGCTGCGACCTTATAAAACCTAGAAGATCTTTTTCCATTTTTTTGTTGTTGTTGTTGATGTTGTTTATATTGTTGTATAGAGTAAAAAAATGTGTTTTCCGTAAATGTCAAACTGCGTCAACGCATCACCATCTACTTAGAACAAAGCAGGAGTACATAAGTCAAATTTATAAACTTTTATCGTCATTAAAATAACTCTCTACCCCATGTTTATCATATGAGCTTTTATTTAATAATAATATATATATATATATATATATATATATATATATATATATATATATATATATATATATATATATATATATATATATATATATATTATTTTTTTTTATTCATCCAGCCTTGACAGACGTGTTTAAAATATTATCTCTAGTACTTTTCTTTTAATGATGTGGAATTCATTCCATTTGCGCTTTTTTCCAAGGAACTCTGCCTTTTGGATGATTTTAGACAATTTGGAATTTACCCAGTGGATTGAAATTTTACATTCGACCGTTTTTGGATTTTACCATTTTTGGATTTTTACCCTTCACCGGACTATCCATTCATGTGAAATCTTTTTATTATTTTTCTTTTGCCTCCTGTTCCCCTTACCGCACCCTTTTTTTTAACCAAGTAAGATCTTTGACTTACTTGTAGTTTCATTAAATACTTTTATATGCAAAATCCGATCCTGCATTTTGCTAATTCCTGCCCTCTGATAAGAAGGAGAGTATTTCTTCGAAACTCCGCGGATTAAGGACTATCCACTTATCTTGTGCTTCCTTTTTTAAAATTAAATATGTTTTTAACTCTTTTTCAAGATGTCTTTTAACATATTTTATTAATCATTTGTTCATATATATATATATATATATGTATAAAAGTGATGGGACAATTCTAGTATTTTTCCAGATTCCGATACAATTATCGATTCCGTACTAAATTCGCAATCCCGATACAATTACCGATTCTGATTCCGATTCTTTATAAATCTCTAAATATTTAACTATAAAAGTGTTATTTTTGTCCCGACTACCGTAAAAACACACCTTAAATGTTCATATATTTTCTCAAACGTAAAAACATATATGTGAGGGGATGATCTACAGATTGTAGTTTAAATCAATAAATATTGATTATTTTATTATTAATACAAGCAATTGAAGATGTTACTTAAGCCAAAATCAAATAAAAATAATAATTTAAGGAATTGGTTTTGGTATCGGAAAATAGGCTTGAATTTTTCCAATTTCAATACCGATTCAGATACACCAAAAAGCTTCGATTTTTCCAATTCCCGATTCCAATTCCGATTAATCCTCCCATATATATACACACACACACACACACACATATATATATATATATATATATATATATATATATATATATATATATATATATACATATATATATAATTCAAACACGGTAGTGTTTGAATATATGGTTAAGTGGCAGTTTTAGTCATTTAGAACTGTTTTAAAGCTTCACCGCTCACTGATTTTTGGACCAAATTTCAAACACTTATTACAGTTTATAGATCACTTTCTCAGCTATAGTGTGAAATTTTTTTTTCAATTTTCGTTCAGTAAAACAAAAGTTAGGATTGGTTTACCGGTGTTCAAAATCGTAAAAAAACGTAAGGAGGTGAGCAACGTTTTTTATGGCTGGTTTCCATAGCAACCACGTCGTTTCAGCGACTACTCTTTCCACCAATTCACCGCTCTCACGAAAAGAGAAGTAAGTGAAACAGAGAGAATGAAAGAATGAAAGGAAGATAATTGGGGGTATTTTATTGAAAGCAGATGAGTGCCGTACATTGTTATTACATATGAGTTTATGGGGACAAAAAAATAAACCTGAAATTAAACAAAGAACGAGCGAATTTACTCGAAGCCTAGAAAAATCATGGATTACAATAGAAAAATGCGAACATGAAAAGTAATACGGTTAAGCTTAAACATGGAAAAGTAAAAGACTAGTTGTTAAAACTGGAAAAGAAAAGGACAAGATATTCTATTAAAAAATATAATAATTTTATAACTTAAAATATTGCAGCATTAAGAATTTTTTAAGTTCAATTCATTATTTACATTATATAATCAATCCTTGATGCTGCAATACTTTAAGTTATAAATTTATCATATTTTTAACTAGAATATCTTGTCCTATTTTTTCCAGTTTTAACAACTAGTATTTTGCTTTTCCATGTTTAAGCTTAACCATATTACTTTTCATGCTCGCATTTTCCTATTGTAATATATATATATATATATATATATATATATATATATATATATATATATATATATATATATATATATATATATATATATACATACACACCGGTGGTATCAATCCTAGATGTAAATCCAGTGAAACTTGCATGATTATTAAAGAGTGCTCAATGCAGGACAGAGCTGGTACATAGTCCTTTTTGGTCTGATGAAGTGTTCTTCCTGAATTGGGGCATATATATATATATATAAATTAAAATATCATATTTAAGCGTATCTTATGACCAAGCAACACCAGGCGGCCTGCTAGCATACACACACACACACACACACACACACACACACACACACACACACACACACACACAAGGGCTCTACTGAAACATGTTTGCACATATGTAACCAATAATGTTTGCATAATAAACAGACAGACAGACACACACACACACATATATATATATATATATATATATATATATATATATATATATATATATATATAATAATGTTTGCATAATAAACAGACATATATATATATATATATATATATATATATATATATATATCTGTTTATTATGCAAACATTATTGGTTACATATCGTTGGATCTGTGCCACGGGTTGCTTGATCTGTGTAAGTTAATAGGCATTCTTGCGTGTGTGGCGTGTTTGCTCAGTTGGTAGAGTGCTTGCCTAGCATGCAAGAGGTTCGGGTTTCAAATCCTGAGCACCTAACCGATGAGCCCAAATGAGGGTTTGTTGGCTTTCTTGACTCTTGTAGGCTGCGACGTTGGTTCAGCTGTGGAAAATAATTATATATATTCTCTCACACTTTCTGAACATTCTATTGATTACTCGTAAGGTTAGCTTGTTGGGGTGACATCGTCCTTTCGAGTATATAAAATTTCTAGTGATGAGACATCGGCTTGGGTTAAAGCTGGTTTGATACCTCGTCCCTTGTTCGATATGAGGTAGGTTCTTTTCACTGTTGGATCTGTGTAAGTTAATAGACATTCTTATGTGAGTGGCGTATTTGCTCAGTTGGCATGCAAGAGGTTCGGGTTTCAAATCCTGAGCACGGATATGTCTAACTGATGAGCCAAATGAGTCGTGGATTTCTGGTTTGTTGGCTTTCTTGGCTCTTGTTGGTTCGGCTGTGTAAAATAATTAAACATAATAGCCTACATATGTGCAGAAATGTTTCAGCTGTGATTTCTTTCGTAATCCAGCGTCATCAAGTCTCTAGTCTCAACTGTTTTCTAATGTGAAGGGATCCATAAGATATTTGCATCGGTGAGCAGTTGAAACTAGACGCCTGATGGCATTAGATTTCGAAACAAATCACACTGAAACATGTATGCATATAGGTAACCAATAATGTTTGTATAAATAAAGAAAATTGTACAATAATCCAGCTCTATTGAGCACTATTTTATAAACAGCGGCGTTTCCTTGGATTACCAAGAAAATTGTACAATAATCCAGCTCTATTGAGCACTATTTTATAAACAGCGACGTTTCCTTGGATTACCAAGAAAATTGTACAATAATCCAGCTCTATTGAGCACTATTTTATAAACAGCGGCGTTTCCTTGGATTACCAAGAAAATTGTACAATAATCCAGCTCTATTGAGCACTATTTTATAAACAGCAGCGTTTCCTTGGATTACCAAGAAAACCGCAACGATACAATCATTTGTGCCTAAAACTAAACGAAAATTCCATGAGAAGAGTTTCTTTCATAGAACTACCCACCTGTGAAATACAATACCGTGAGGCTGCTTCCCAGCTGACTATAACATGATCGTTTTCAAGTCTTACGTAAACGAGCAACCCACAGCCAAAAAACACTCGACTAGCTATAACCACTATATACGATTTCCCCAACTTCCTATCTGTGCGTAAATCTAAACGCTCATTCCATGAGCAAAGCTTCTTTCCCAGAACTGCCCGCCTTTGGAACACTGTTCCGCTGGCCTGCTTCTTGGTTGAATACAACATGGTAGCATTCAAATCTAATGTAAACAAGTTCTTATTTAGACTTCCCCATAAATAATCGAATTCTACCTAATTTACACCATTAACAATTATTACACTACCCTCTTACATTCATTAACCGTTATCCTTGATGGCTTTCGAGCCTTGATAACTAAAAAGGAAAACGTTATTGTAGAATTGTTCTCCTAAATAATTAAACCCTACTAAAGTTAAGCCACAACTGATCATCACTGTGTTATCTCACTGACCATCTGACATTCGTTAGCCTTTGTCCTTGAGTGGCTTTCAGGTTTTGGTAAGCGATGATCGTCCCCCCCTCCTACTAACTAAATGTGGCCTGATAGACCAACACAAAACCTACCTTAAAAAACTTCTTTTCGAATGGTTTTTGGATGTGCTGAAAACGAATATCGCATTTAAAATTCGGACCGACAACTAGTTTTCACGAAACTGAAATGATACTTTTTCGCATGTTTCATGTAGTAAGCTGACGCAGCGGCCATATTTGTTCAAAACAGAAACGCCATAATGAATTTTCAAGATAATTAAGAGTTAATCTTTTTTTTTTTTAATTAAAAACGCTCATATTTCTTCTTTTGTTTTTAATTTAAAAAAAAGAAGAAATATGCGCGTTTGCGCATACAACAATGGCCGCCACATATGACATGAAGAATTGCTTAATGTCTGCAAATTTACTTATTTGCCGAAAAATTAAATGCGATATTCGTTTCAACATATCCAAAAATTTATAAAAGTCATCATTTTAAAGGAAAATGTTAAAGGGGAAACAAAGTAAAATTTAACAAATATGGGCAAATATGACCGCCGCGTTACATTACTACATGTAATCGGCGGAAAAGTATGTTTTCAGTATCGTGAAAACTAGTTTCCAGACTCCATTTTAAATGCGGTATTCGTTTTCAACTCAGCCGAAAACCGCCAGAAAACAAGTTTTTTTAAGGAAAGTTTTGTGCTGATCTAAGCTACAATGATTATTATTTTTTTTTAAATAAAAAAATATTATTTCAAACTGAAGCGTGATAGATCGGTTGTGCAGAGCCTCTTGGTTGACTGGGTATATTAAACCTGAGATACGCCCATTCCATGTATGCGTTTAGAGATGAAAATGCGATGTCGAACGTAAGTGTGACGGACCGACAAAGGCTGTGGTAAGCGTCTTCGGACGTACCTCAAACAGATAACTGCTTCCGAACTTCAAACACAGACTCGATGGAGAAAAAGGGGGAAAAAATGATCCGCTGCCTGCACTGAGAGAGAGAGAGAGAGAGAGAGAGAGAGAGAGAGAGAGAGAGAGAGAGAGAGAGAGAGAGAGAGGAGGGGGAGAGAGAATATAAACCACGCCCCGCAACCTCCACCCTTCGAACCACTTGTACGTCTCTCGTCTTAGACGTGCGTGCATTTATCCCGCGCGTATGTAGGAGAGCGAGAGGGAGGCAAAGGATCGTTCGCATTTCAAAGCGAAAGGTAGAAAGTTTCGAAGCTGTATAAACGGATCGCACGTGCTTATTTCGCCATCGACGCTGCTGCACTTGGAGGGCGGAGAGGGTCTGCTAAATACACCGGTCACACCTCCATTCATCCCCCTCCCCCTCCCCTCTCGACTGTATCTGCAAAGGTTGCATACGGTGGGTAGAACTGATGTGCTCTGGTAAATTTGTTTACTGTGTTCAGCCTAATGGGTTCTAAGAACTCTCGGGGATGGAGGGATGGAGAGGA
The DNA here is from genome assembly GCF_053919585.1 of Euprymna scolopes. NCBI lineage: Eukaryota > Metazoa > Mollusca > Cephalopoda > Sepiida > Sepiolidae > Euprymna > Euprymna scolopes. The sequence goes on from NC_136502.1 coordinate 104,335,974, forward strand.
GAGGGAAGAGGGCGATGCTACGTAAAACAAACAACTCGATCTACCTAAATAAATATATATATAATATAGGCATGCGCCTTTATAAACACACACACACACACACACACATATATACATGCATCCGTTTGTATGAACATATACTCATATATATATATATATATATATATATATATATATATATATGTCTCGTATATACTCATATATATATGCATACGTATTCATAAAAAATATACTCAGTTATATTTCACTATTAGATAAGTTTATATATCTACTTATACTGTGTGTATATGTGCTATACACACACGCACATATATATGTGTGTGCGTGTGTGTGTGTGTGTGTGTGTGAGTGTGTTACAGAAGATCAGAAACATATCGGAACGGTCGGTTTCAAATCCAAACTAAGGGATCAATATTTGTTCGCCTATATCGGATTGCTTTTATCTGCCTCTCCATACAAGGCGTCTTGCACGTTATATTTCACATATTTCGCATTTTTCAGCCAATTAAGTAGCGGGTGAGATTATTTACGACAGTGCTCTACCCAAAGAGAGGGGGGCTTAAAATATATTTTTAGTCATCGACATACAGTCCTGTTTCGTTGTATCACAACTCATCAGTGCCGCTAGACTAACATCTCTCCCAAGCCAAGGACTGAACCTAGAACCGTCGTGTTGACAGTCGGCAGTTCTCCCACTCGACCACAGGAGCGACGCCGGCAAATAACTCGTCGGAATGTTTATTTAAATAGACATCCGCCACCACTTTTACAGTGCTCAAACCGCCTGTTCGTAAAAAAATAAACAACGAGCTTCGCATTTTTCAGCCAATTAAGTAGCAGGTTAGATTATTTACGACAGTGCTCTACCCAAAGAGAGGGGGGGGGCTTAAAATATATTTGTAGTCATCGACATACAGTCCTGTTTCGTTGAATCACAACCCATCAATGCCGCTAGACTAGCATCTCTCCCAAGCCAAGGATTGAACCTAGAACCGTCTATAATAATATATATAATATATATATATATAATATAAAGTTGAATGTGTGTGCGTGCGTGCGTGCGTGTGCGTGTGTGTGTGTGTGTGTGTGTGTGTGTGTGTGTGTGCGTTTGTGGTAACGAATAGGCTTCTATATGGTTGACTATTTTTAAAAAACTGATTACATATAATGATAGAAGATGTATCGAGACACAGGAATAGGTATGTTTGATCTGGCAGAATGGTGGTTCATTAATATTGTGGGGTCTGCGTTCGCACCTGTTTCACAAAGTATGGGAATAAAAAATTAAAATAGGGATGGTATAATAAAATTGTGGGGTCTGCGTTCGCGCCTGTCCTCACTAGAATCCAAATAGGCACACACTTTAATAAAGACTTTTCATATCTATCTGCGTAAGTATACTTTGATAATTATGTTTCAGTTTGAAGAAAAATGGTATAATAAAATTATGGGGTGTTCGTTCGCGCCTGACCTCCATAGAATGGAAATATGTCAAAGTTTAGCAAGGTTTTTAATATAGATCCACAGAATATTGTGATAAGTGTTTCAGTATGAACAGGTATGGTATAATAAATTATGGGGTTTATCTATTTTATTTTTACTTTAAACATATTTTGCTTTGGTTTTGATACCCCCAAATTCAAAGCTATCTCTTTACAACCCTTCCTTTTCATAACCTATCATACTTTCATAAATCAGAGTCCATTTTCTGTAGGCTGTTTTTGAACCCAGTCAACGACGGGTACTTTTGCTAGTATATATATATATATATATATATATATATATATATATATATATATAAATTTCCTTTCTCTATCTATTTGTCCATTTTACAGTTTCTTGGAAACAACTGTACCGATCTAACTGAAATTTTGTATGAACTTTTGTTATGAGAAGATACAGCGAACTAAGTATTATGGTATCCGTTTAATGCACAGTTAGAGATTAATAAAGATTTGTATTTAATGGAATCATGAAGAAGTCAAGCCGAAGGCAGAGTACCGCAGATCACTACAGTTAAAGTTCGTCGGCCATTTAATGCGAGCTGACGACTTCGAAAAAGTTTGATGTTTGGAAAAATCGGCAGAAAAAAAAGAGCAGAAGAAGACAACGAACAAAGTTCAACGACTGTCTTAGCGGGGTCGCTGGAAATACGATAATAGATCTCATCAGAAAGACCGAATGCAGAGGGAAATTGAGAACCATGATCATCGATGTCTGCATTAACAGATTTGATACCTGAAGAAGAATTTAATACACAACTGAGACCAAATTTAAAATATTCAAACATATTTTGCATAAAGCACACATTCTAAGTCAATGGTCTCTAACTTTTACCCGTTTTAAATAAGCTAAAATGTCTAGTAGCAGAAGTACCCGTCGTTGACTGGGTTCAAAAACAGCCTACAGAAAATGGACTGTGATTGATGAAAGTATGATAGGTTATGAAAAGCAGGGGGGTTGTAAAGTGATAGGTTTTGATACTCGAAAATTTTACATTAAGCAAAATATGATGAAAGTAAAGATAATTTTCGCGAAAATATATATTTTTTATCAACTTTGTTTCCATTCGTAGCCAAGAGTGACCAACAAAATGATGTTTCCTTACAAAGAGAAAATGTTATATATATAATAATATAAATATACAAGAAATAAATTTTACCATAGTCAATAAAAGTTACTTTTACGGTAGAAAAGTTCATTGGTTTGTATTTTTAAGTAGTTTGTAAAACAAAATTTTTTTTTTAATTCACGAACCGGTTTTAAAAAAGTCAAAATGGCAGCGACTTTGAAATGAAGAGCCCCGTTTTCAATTTGAAGGAGGGGCACCTGAGCATTCTGTGTTAACAATTTAAGAGAGTTCCGTCAAAGTAAGGAATATTTATAAACATGTTTTAATGTTTTCCATTATTTTGTGCTTGAGGAATATTCGATTATGGCATGTGTAGTTTATATAAAAATTCATTTAAGTAGTTATCGCCTCAAATTTCGTTTTAATTTCGGTTCGCTGAAATTATTTCAAGTAAAGAGCATTAAAAACTATTTCAAAACAAAACAAAAAACATGAACTGAACTTTTATTGACTATGGTAACATTTATTTCTTGTATATTTATTTTTTAGGGTAATCGTTTGTTGACTTTTCTGCTAAACACTCTTACTAAATAATATCGACGAAATATCGAAAAAAAAAGAAACAAAAACAGTTTTGAAAAATAATGAAGCTTTACTTACTTTAGTAAAATAATCAGTAACAGCAAAATGGGATATTAAAAAAGTAAACACGTAATTACTTTAGTTTTTTTTAAAGCGAAGAATCGATATAACTATGAATAAGAAGAAAATGGCGCCCTTTTCAAGCATAACAGCTTCGTTTCAGTTACAGTACTGGACGGTGTAGTATTGCGCCGTCGGATTCAGGGTTGTACTCTTGTAATGTAAAGAACACGCAGAAAGGGTTGTAATCAACTGAATTCCTGCTAGTACACTGACAAAAAAAGCTTAAACAGATATAAAAATAAAAAGGTTATGTAAATGTTTTTAAAAAGACACGTAATCATGTGAGCAGGGTTTTTCCTTCTTTTGTCGCGATGACAAGTAACGTTCTTATTTTTTATTATTTATCTATTTATCTATTTTCGAAAGAGTGCCACGTGCAAGTGGGGAAGGAAAAAAACAGAGTTATGCAAAATTTGTGTCGAGAATTGTTTAAAGTTCCGACTTTTTTTCGCTTTCACTTTAATAAGAACGTGAATTTATGAGGTTAATTTATTCGACACAATATGATTCAAGTCAAAAAATAAATAAAAGCTAACGTGAATTAAGATTAAAATTAAGGTGTTATTGAGGACCTTCACCCCTTTTAAAAAACCTTGTTAAACTTTGTGACATATTTCCATTCTATGGAGGTCAGGCGCAAACGAACACCCCATAATTTTATTATACCATATTTCTTCAAACTGAAATATAATTATCAAAGTAAACTTATGCAAATAGATATGAAAAGTCTTTATTAAAGTTTGTGCCATATTTTCATGGAATACAGGCGCGAACGCAGACCCCACAATTTTATTATACCATCTCTATTTAGGTTGAAACATACTTATCAAAGTATTATTATGTACATCTATATCAAAAATCCTTGTAAACGTTTTTGTTCATTTTTTATTTCCATACTTTGGGGTCAGGCGCAAACGCAGACTCCACAATTTTTATGAACCATCGTTCTGCCAGATCAAACATACCCATTCCTGATCCTCGATACATCTTCTATCATTATATGTAATCAGTTTTTTTTTTAAATAGTCAAACATATAGGAGCCTATTCGTGACCACACACACACACACACAGACGTTCAGCTTTATATTATAGATATCTATAAAAGTGAAGGTGTCAGTGTGTGTGTGTGTCGATGTGTACATTTCCCTAGGCAATAACTGTTAATTTTAAGTCTACAGGCTCGAAATTTGATATATAGGGTATTGAGATTTGGGAAAATCTTTGTGATCGATTTTCACCCAGAAATTTGGCTGTTAAGGGGGCAAAGTTCAACGACTTGACCTTTGGGAACTCTACCAGACTCCCCCGACAATTTTGGGTCTAAACACTTGAAATTTTAGATATAGGTTCCTTGGACATGGATCTAACTTAATAACTTAATTTGAGCCCAAAACAATAAATTTTAAGGGCCATAATAGAGGTCAAAATTTTTAAAAATTGACAGTTTTTTTTTTTTTTTTTTTGCTCAACATACACCTCCAAACTCCCGGGCAACGCCGGGCTGAAATGCTAGTATGTATATATATATATATATATATATATATATATATATATATATATATATATATATATATATATGTATATATATATATATATATATATACGTATATATATATATATATATGTATATATATATATATATACGTATATATATATATATATATATATGTATATATATATATATATATATATATATGTATATATATATATATATATATATATATAGAGAGAGAGAGAGAGAGAGAGAGAGAGAGAGAGAGAGAGAGAGAGAGAGAAAGAAAGTACCAGGTAAGTGATTGTTTAAGGATACCAGGCGCTGTATGTAGGAGGACGTTGATACCTCCATGCAAGAACTGCCAAAAAACTTAGAGGTAGAGAAAGGTCATTAGTGAAAGTGTACTTTTCTATGTTGTCAGCTCGTTCACAAGCAAAAACATTCCACCCCGAAGCAACATTATCTGTAAGCACAAAGTTGACTCTTTACTTCATTGCAACTTCTGAAGAATGTGGCTGATAGCATTTGGCAGCGAATCTTTGTCTCATCTAGACGAGATCTGAAGAGACGGACACTTCCACATAACCTTCATGCACGAAATTCCTTTTAGTTCTCTCTCACACGTTCCCACTACCTGTTTGTACATCACTTGATCTAAAAGAATCGACTATTATCTATAAATATAAAAGCGAAAATGTATGTATGTGTGTATGTGTGTTCGCTTTTTCTGTATGTCTACAAATGGCTTTTTTCAGAGAAGTGGTCGGTCGGTTCACAACTTCTTAAAACTTTTTATATCACATATAAATCGTAATATCTCAGAGTTAACAACGGAGCTCGCCTGTCTATTTAATTTGCTCGACTTCGGGAAGATAAATATTCAACATTTGTTGCTCGCCGCATAAAAATAAAAACAGCGTTTCCGCAGTAAATGAAATACTATCCCGCAGTCAAACTTGACCTCATTAAGTCATTAAAACGTGCACCTGCCAAATCCAAGTAATTAAATAAATTCAAACGTGTTTCCGTTAGCATCTCGCGGTGGCCCAATGGTTAAAACCGTCACACTCTTTTTTTTCACACTTTAATTTAGAACTTTGTCTCAACGGTTCGGGTTCGATCCTCATACTTACCTACCAAAACATTTTTTTTTTTATTTTAACCCCCACCCCGCCGAATTTCACACACACATGCAAACACCCGCAAATTCAAATATATACTAGCAGGGTGACTCGACATGCCATTGCCCAGGAGTGAATGCTGATTAACGAATGTATTGTAATCTATATTGCACTGTAGAGAACCTACTGTTGATTTTATAAAATTATTTTTTTACATATAATGGCTTGCATTAAAGTTTCAAATGAAAAAAGTCAAGTATCATTGTAAAATTGTGCTTTAAACAGAAACATTTATTTCGGACGCGCCCCTATCATATCGAAGAACATATTGTTGATTTTATATGTTGAGCTTTTCGCTTAAGTGGTAATAAAACTTCTCACATGCACTTGTGATGTTAGGCTGTGTAAGGTGTTAACTTTGGTCAAAATCACCTGTTCCTTCTTTCATTGGATTATTTCGGTTATTGATTATCGATACTTATCGAAGATCATCTGACACTACAAACAATGCCAGGCATATAAAGTACCTTCGTGTGAAATTTCATAAAAATCGACCCAGCCGTTTTCGAGTCTATAGAGAATGAACTCACAGACAAACAGACGAAGTTCCTTTTATATAAGAATAGAGAGAGAGTTAATTCCACTGCCAAGCTGGTTTACTCTAAACGAATTCAAATATGTGACAACATTATTTTAAAGGATTGTTCTTTAAGTCTGTTTATAGTGAGAATTTATTTTTATTTCACGTTGCTTGCTCCAACAGCCACATAATTTTATGAAGTGAACTCTTTCAAATTTACCGAATTTCAGACTTTATAAATTCTTATTTTGAGATTTTTAAATTTTCTTGTTGAGACTTTTTTAAATTTTTATGTTGAGATTTTTAAAATTCTCATGTTGAGACTTTTTAAAATTTTCTTATTCAGATAGTTTTTAATTCTCGTGTTGAGACTTTTTTTAAATTCCTATATTGAGATATTTTTTAAAATCTCATATTGAGATTTTTCTAAATTCTTCATATTGAGTTATTTTTAAATTATCATGTTGTTGCCTTTTTAAATTCTCATATTCAGACTATTTTTTTAATTCTCATGTTGAGACTTTTTAAAAATTCTCATGTTGGGAGTTTTTCAAACTCTTATGTTGGAATTTTTTTTAATTCTTACGTTGTGACTTTTTTAAAATTTCTCATGTTGAGACTTTTTTTAAAATATCATGTTGAGATATTTTTCAAAATCTTAAGTTGAAACTTTATTTTAATTCTCATGGTGAGACTTTTTTGGAATTCTCATGTTGAAACTTTTTAAAATTCTAATACTGAGACATTTTTTATTCTTATGTTGAGATAGTTTAAATTTCTCCTGTTAGAATTTTTTTAAAATTTTCATATTAAGATGTGTTAACAATTTTTATGCTAGGAATTTTTAAAAATTTTTATAATGAGTTTTTTTTTTATTAATTCTTGTTTTGAGATTTCTCTAATTCTCATGTTGAGATTTTTTAAATTTTCATATTAAGATTTTTTTTTTTTAATTCTTATACTAAGATTCTTTTTAATTCTCATGTTGAGATTTTTTGTAATTCTCGTGTTGAGACTTATTTTAACTCTCATATTGAGATTTTTTAAATGCTTATATTGAACTTTCAAAAAAATTTTAATATTAAGATTTTTTAAATTCTCGAATTTAGATTTAAATAATTCTTGCATTGGGATTTAAAAATAAAAATCTCACATTCAGTATTAAGCTAAATATCTTCAGTAAAAGACTTTTTTTAAAAGAACATTTCTCAGATTAGAGCCATTAAAAAAATTGTCGAGTTTAGCCTTTTAGAAAAGCTAGGGGCGAGCATTGATTTTTTTATTTTGGGGTTTAGTCTTTGTAAAAAATCTAGTGTCCTTTTTAATTCTACATTTCTTTGAAAAATTACCCTTAGTTATTGAATACTTTTTCCAAACTTTATAATAACTTTTCCGTATAAATTAATGGTATCCACTGAGCTACAAAAATGCAAAAAGAGTTCTGCCACAATCTATGTATCTATAAAGGTGAGAATGTGTGTGTGAGGACACTTCTCAACCTATATACTCACCGAATTTTTGATATACAGGCTTGAAATGTGGTACATAGGATATTCAGACGGGAAAACGAGCTGCTGAGGGGTCAAATTTAAAAAATTATGAAGTGGGAGTCATCAAATTTTTATCTGTTTGCCAACTGTTACACAAATGTGCATGCACAGGCATTAAACATGACAGCTTCTTTATGTAAAAAATAAGATTGTTTAGAAATATTTTATTAAATTTCGTCTCAAGATGGTCTAATGGTTATCGCACTTGACTCAGGGTCTTTAGATTTTGATCTCAGCTCAAATATAAATATATATATATATATATATATATTTCTTTTACTTACAAGACGTGCTAGAAAACTACTAACACCCGAAAGTATCCTGTACCTCTATAAGGCCACCATTCGCCCATGTATGGAGTATTGCTGTCACATTTGGGCTGGTGCATCTGCTACTAGTCTCTCGCTCCTAGACAAGGTTCAAAAGAGAGTCGCAAATCTGATAGGCCCTGAACTGGCATCTAAGCTTCAGCCTCTGTCCCATGGACGTAATGTTGCATCCCTCTGCCTGTTCTACAAGTATTTTAATGGTGAATGCTCTGACGAACTGCAGACACTTGTGCCCCCACAACGTAGGCACCCTAAAAAAACTCGACAGGCAGCTAAATCCCACCCCCACACAGTAGAGATCCCTAGATGTAAAAGATCTTTCTACTCCAGTAGTTTCTTCCCCAGAACCGTTAAACTTTGGAATTCCATTCCAGGTCCCTGCTTCCCCAACTGTACTGACGTGCTGAAGTTCAAGTGTAACGTGAACCGACATCTTGCTGCCCAAATCCCAACATAGTACCCCAGTAGTTGTTGCCCCTGATAGTAGCTCCCTTCACCAAAGTGGCAATGTGCTTTGTTTAGGGTGAAAATGTAATAAAAAAAAATTTTTTTTTTTTAAAGTATGAACAAAAAAAAAAAAATACACACACACAATACTTGCATGCACATGCCCCAGTTTTTGTATTAAAATATATTTATGCGTATTTTACGATCGGGCAACGCCAGGTGGGCCGCTAGTTTTCAAAAAATAGCATCTTCTATATTGAACCAAGTAAAATTTAAATTGTTTTTCTTGTTTGGCCAGAATCAGAAATAACGATGCATCACTGTGGAATTATCAGCAACGTTTTGCGATCTGTGTGTGTTCGGGTGCAGTTTGGAAATATCAAGATGAAATTCCGCAGAGAAAGTGGGAACAAATAATTTTTTGTACCCGAATGTACACATGGAACTTCCTAGATGTGCGGGCGGGCAATCAGACTGCCATGCATACATCGGTTTCAGCAGCGTCGGAACAAAAGACAAAGTTAATAGGCCAAGCTGTTTTTTCACACCTTGAGAAAAGGAAAAAAAATGTGAGAACAACACCATAACTACTACGTCAGCGATAAATTTGCCAGATTGGCTCATCGCGAAATCATTGCGAATATAAAAAGAGGTTTTCTTAGATTTTCTTCTTGTTTTTGCTACCTCATAATATGCAAACGAACCGAAAAAAAAAATAAGTAAATAAATAATAGACAAAAAAAAAAAAAAATCTGAAGGCATGATTAGAGATTTTGTTTAGTTTTTCATGTTTCGTAAAAAGATTTTTTTCTTTCTTGTTCCTTTATATCAACGCGACTTTTAAAGAAATTAATTTGCCGCTTCTACACTATCAGAACGAAATTTCGGAAATCGTAAAACTGAATTTCACATGAAAACAATGGTATCTACGTATTCCTCGTATTTTTAAGATGATTATATCCAAGAATTACGAAAATCGATAAGGCAGAAAATTATTTATTAAAGAAAATAAAAAATAAAATTCGGTGAAAACGATCATGAGGCACAGGAGAATCTAAAAAGGGAGATTATTTTCCGTTTTGATTATAACAAGATGGCGGCAATTTTTCACCTGATAACACGATTAAAGTTTTTTTTTTAATAATTCAGTAATATTCAGGTAATTTCGATTACATAATTTGGAAGCTAACATTGTAACTTATTAGAATTGAAAAAAAAAATCAGTTGAAACTATTGTTTTTTTTATCTGAAAACTCCATTTATCGACTACAAAATCTCGATCAATTTCTGTAGAAGCGCCGTTAATTTCAATATTTTTACGTTAATATCAAGCAAAAGTTGACAAAAAGATAAAAATTATTTTCCGATAGCCATGGAATTTATCAAATACATTCCATGGCTATTAGGAAATGATTTTTATCTGATTGGCAACTGTTTTACAAATGTGCATGCGTGAATAGTCCAAATGACGGATTCTTTATGTTAAGAATAAGTAGGTTTGAAAACGATTTTTAAAGTTGTGTCAAGTTAGCCTAATGGTTATCGTACTTGATTTACTATTTTGCTTATATATATAGTTTTCAAAAAAAAGAAATCCAGCAAAGTGCTCAATTATAAGGAAAATCCGAAAATAAAAACGCATATATATATCTATACACACATATATATATATATATATATATATATATATATATATATATATATATAGATATAGCCAGTAGAGTTTAGTTTCCTAGAAGTACATCCAATGAAACAACATGTGTCTACCAAAGAGTGCTCAATGAGTAAAAAGAGCAGGTATATGAAATTTATTTATACAAACATTGATGGCTACATATGTGCATACATGTTTCTGTAATCACCTGCGTTGGGGGATTACGTCTTCAAGCCAAGAGTTATCGTCGATAATTCTTATATATATATATATATATATATATATGAAATTTATTTATACAAACATTGATGGCTACATATGTGCATACATGTTTCTGTAATCACCTGCGTTGGGGGATTACGTCTTCAGGCCAAGAGTTATCGTCGATAATTCTTGGCCTGAAGACGTAATCCCCCAACGCAGGTGATTACAGAAACATGTATGCACATATGTAGCCATCAATGTTTGTATAAATAAATTTCATATATATATATATATATATATATATATATATATATATATATATATATATATATATAGCCTGTGTGTGAATAAATATTGAATAAGCGTGAAAAAAAAACTGTTTGAAAAACTTTGAAAAACTCGTTCCTTTTTTAGTTTCTTATGAAAATCATCTATCATATTTCTTCAATTCGTCAAAGATGAAGCTGAACTTTTCCCCCTTCTTGTCAACTTCCCAACTATTTTTTTAATGACACGAACATTTCTTTTATTTCTTATTCAAGAGAAAGAATTCGGAATTCTCTCACTCTTCATTTGGTCAGTGTTATTTTACAAAAGTTTTTTTTTTTTGCCATTTAGAATAATCATAAAATTTGTGTTGTGTCTCTATTTTTATTTGGATTTCCAATTTAAGATTTGTCTTATGCACACCCTTTTTTTACGTAGTCGTCGCCACTTATCAAGGCCCGGAAGCCACTCGGGGATAAGGGTTATTACGTGTACAGTAATCAATGGGATAATATCGTAGTAATCGTTAGTAATGGAGATCTGATAAAGTGTCTTACTTAAGGGGGCGGTTTATCAGGAATTTGTTTATGTTGGACTTGAAGACATCCAAGTTGTAGTCAGGTGGGAAATAGGCAAACAGAAGAGAGTTCCACAGGCGTGCACTTCTAAGAAAGAAGCTTTGCTCATGGAATCTACGTTTTGATTTAAGCACAGATAAAGAGTGGGGAAAATTATTGACAGTGGTTTCAGCTAGACAGGTGTTTATCATGAAAGATTTTCGAGGGGGGACGAGAGATTGGAGCTCAGACGGGCACTTGCCATGGAAATAACGATAAAGCAAAGACAGGCTACTTACTGACTATCTTAATTTGAAGGACATTGGTAAAGTAGTATGTTTAACTCCCTCTCTCTCTCTCTTTATATATATATATATATATATATATATATATATATATATATATATATATATATATATATATATATATATATACAGTGCCGCCAAAAATAAAGTACGCACTTGTCATTTAAAAAAAAAACGCAAATTTAAACTTAATTGAAGGTAATTGTTTAAACGACATATACCTCATTTGATCTGCCTTTTAATCCTCTATAATTTTACTTGTTCATATTTGACTTTTAATTGAATATTCTAGTGTTCACGTCTATGTAAAAAATTTACTTCAAATTGAGAAGGCCAAAAGAAACTCCACAGCAAGAAATGAGCTTAAAACCAGCTAAAACTATCCACCTTTTAGCATCTCTAATCGTAATTGTTGTTGTTCCTAGGTTATACAACGTAACATTTAGTCCATATACCTCGACTTTCTCTTAGTGATCGTCAGGAGCTCATTAATCTCCACCTTCCTGGTTTATCCAATCGAGAAATCGGCAGCAGATTGAAATGTGATGAGAAAACGGTACGAATGACTGTGCAAAAGCATCAAAACACCGGCAGTGTTCGTGATGCCCCTAGATCTGGTTGCTTCTAACAGGGAAGATAATGCTATCAAGATCTGCAGCCTCGGAAACAGATTCGAAACGGCTACCCAAATCCAACCACAGTGCAATCTTGTTAAGAAGCGCTCTCTTTCTAATGTCAAGAACACATTAAAGGAAATTAATTTGCAAGGATATGTTGCAAGGCGCAAGCCAATGATTTCTGTAAAGAACAGAAAGCGCCGTCTGGACTTCGTCAGAGGCAATGAAGATCATGACTCTTCATATTGGTCGAAAGTGATTTTTAGTGACGAAAGCAAGTTCAATGGGCTAGGAAGTGATAGTAAGCAGTACGTCCATTGAATGAAGGACGAAGAATTTAATCCTAGGTTCTCAGTTTCAACGCTGCAAGGCGGTGGATGTTCAGTTTTGGTGTGGGGAATTATTAATGCCGATGGTTCAGGGATTATATGTCACTTACAAGGTCGAATTAATTCGACCAAGTACATTAATATATTGACTGAGCATTTTCTACCCTTCTTTAGCCGATATGGAATTTGGATGATAATCACATCCTCATGCAGGATAATGCTCCCATTCATACAGCTGGCAATATCAAGAAGTTCCTTGAAGAACATGATATTTCGTGTTTGGATTGGCCTGCACAATCTCCAGACCTCAATCCTATCGAAAACGTATGGCATTACATCAAGCAACAGCTACGCAATAATAAAATGTCAAATGTGGAAGAACTTTAGACAAAACTAAAAGAAAAGTGGGATATCCTTTCACAGGAGTATTGCCGCAGACTAATTCAAGAGAATGCCCCAAATTTTCTGGCTGTCAAACTGAAGAAGGGGCATGCTACTAAATATTAACTAGTTCATTGTGTTCCTGTTGTATTTGCGTTGCATTAATGTTCTAAAGTTACATTTAAATAACAATTTTTCATTGTGCCTTCTCGATTTGAAGTTAATTTTTTAAATTGACGTGAACACTCGGATACTTCAGTTAAAGATCGAATCAAATGAAATACAAGGTGTTTAAACAATTAAAAATCAATTTAGCTTAAAGTTGTGGATTTTGAAAAAATGACGAGTGGAAACTTTCTTTTTGGCGGCACAATATATATATATATATATATATATATATATATATATATATATATATATATATATATATATATATATACTCCCCTAAAACCTATGGCTTTTATTGAGGGGAGACTAAATCTTGCTGCTATGGTTTCAAATGATCTGAAATAATAGCAAGGGGAGACTTGATTCCAGATAGTTCTCATATGTTATATTTCTCTTCTTTTGGAAACAGAGTACGATTATGAATATCTCCAGTATCAAATAATCCTTATACACCGTGAATTTACTTTATGCATGAAAACCAAAGGGGAAATATAACATATGAGAAATATTTGGAATCAAGTCTCCCCTTGCTGTTATTTCATATCATTTGAAACCATAGAAGCAAATTTTAGCCTCCATTCTATTAAGGCCAGAGGTTTGGAGGATATATATGTATATATATATATATACACACACAATTCAAAGATCGCGTAACTAAAGAAAACACAATTGCAACTTCTCTTCCAATTTTCGGATTTATGTAATTATGCCCATATTCCTTTTATTTTCTTTTAAAGTTTTTTTGTTTTATTTAAAAAGGATTCACCACTTATCAAGACCCAGAGGCCACTCGAGGTCAAGGGTTAATCAGCATACAGTTGTCAATGGGCTGTCGTACTAATTGTTAGTGGAAATTTGGTAAATTGGATTACTTAAGGGGAACCGTTCATCAAGAACTTGTTTATGTTGGACTTGAAGACGACCATATTATAGTCAGCTGGAAAGCAGCTAAATGGAAGAGAGATCCACAGGTGTGCAGTTTTAAGAAAAAAACTTTGTTCATGGAATCTACGTTTAGGTTTAGGCACAGATAAAGAATGTGGGAAATTATTGATAGTAGTTTCAGCTAGACGAGTGTTTCTCGTGAATGTTTGGCGAGAGGGAACCATAGATTGGAGCTCAGACGAGCGCTTTCCATGAAAATAACGATAAAGTAGAGAAAGAGGTTGCAGTGAAGAGAAATGCCCTTCCCCACTAGACTATGAAGTCTATTTTGAACCCTATCAAGGCAGGATACATTCTTTCTAGTAGCTCCTGCCCAGATGTGGTAACAGTACTCCATCCTTGGACGTACCTGGATCTTATATAGATATAGAATTGCATCAGCAGTGAGATATCTATTGGATCGATAGAAGAATTCCACCATTTTCCAAGTGACATGGGCAATAGAGTTGATAGGTCCCTATTTTTCTGATGAGTAAGGGCGGAATAACAAAACAGTTGCTGTCAAGAATTGAATATTTTAACATGTTGAAAGAAATAAACGGTAAGATTGACAACATCTTGAAATTTGGAGTATAGACCTTTTATCATTTGTTATATATATATATATATATATATATATATATATATATATATATATAAGGAATTTTGTATGTAAGAGAGAGAGAGTGTTCCCCATGGACTAAAAAACGGCTGGGTTTATTTTTATTAAATTTTTCACTTTATGTGCCTGGCAGTGTTCTTGGGTTTTGTATCGGTATGTCTTTCATAAGTATTGATAATCGAAATGATCTGATGAAAAAAGGAATAAGCGATTTTGATTAAAGTTAACACCTTATACCGCCTAATATCGCAAGTGCATTGAAGAAGTTTTATAACCACACACGCTGAAATACCAGGCATAATAGATCAACAGTAAGTTTTTTGATATGACAGGGATTCGTTCGACATGAATGTTTCTGTTTAGAGCACAATTGAACTATGATTGTTGACTTTTGCATTTTAAACTTTAATTCAAGCCGTTATATTTAAAAAATAATTTTATAAAATCAACAGTAGATTCTCTACAGTGCAATGTACACTACAACTTATTGTAGAATAAGTCACTGTGGGGAAGCATGTGAATCTTCCTCCTGATACAGTGCGGGGCGAAGGTCCCATACTAGAGCAGGCAATCAATCGATTTGATTGAAAAATGGGCGATTTCACTAATTTCGATGAAAACAAAAATATAGGAGTGTGAAGCATTCGATCATTCAATCCCAGGCAATGTCAGATCTCCAGATAGTATATATATATATATATATATATATATATAGTCTTGGAATTTTCTTTAAAATCTCTAAAACTATAAAAAAAACATTTTTTAAATTGCCCTCCATTGGAACTTTATTTTGTCAGTAAGCCAATTAATCTCCCGTATCGCTGAATAGTTATGCTTACATGAACAAACTATAGTACCAATATTCTTAAAGGTATTATCAGTTGTTTACCATGAAACACTGTTTTGCGAATTTAAAAACAGAACAGTATATTAAATCATGGCTCCCCAGCTGTGTTGATCAAACACCACCTCCCTTAAAATACATGAAAAAAATTATTTTTAATACTGGATCTAGTTTTTTTCCTCCAGATAAATTTAGACTAATCAATATATGTCATTTAAAAAAAAAAATCTCTTCCTTCGTTCCTTTCACCACAAATTTATGTGCCTATTTACAAACTAGTGTTTTTATATAATATTTGGTTGAATTCAGTTTTACTACTTATCATATATATATATATATATATATATATATATAAGAGAAAGAAAATTAAAATTGTCAGTTGAACTTTACAATCTAATTTATTGTTCGACTGAATACTCCAAAATAAAACAATTTACAAAGTCCTTATTCCATGGAGTTTCAAAAAATGCTATTCTTGCTATTCTTCTCATTAGAGGACAAAAATAAATCAGCAAATTATATTTGTAGCAATGCTAGAATTTGCTGGTTATGGCATTAAAAGAAACAGCAATTTATTATAGTCATAAATTGCAAAGATGTACACACATACACACACACACACATATTACATAATTATTATGATGAGGGGAGAACATCTTTTCGAGAGGATGGCATTAACGTTTTCGAATGTATGTGTTCTGTTCTCTACGAGAACATTAATAACATCGTCTCAAAAAGATGCTCTACCTTCCCCCCAATCATAATAATAATGTATTTACAATTTTGTAATTTTTAATTTATAATTTACAATGTAGTTGCAGTACCAACTATGTGGGTCGAACAACATTAAGATTGGATGGAAGAGTCCAACAACACGTACCTATCTTAATCAGAAACAACAGACGCAATTGACAATACATATGGGTCTTCACTTACTGCCCATCTTATAAAAAAACCCATCTTGTGCAGTGAACTTTAGCACAAATTCTTTTTCAATCCTTAGTCGTACTCACTCATTATTTCATTTAAAGATCTTGGAAACTGTTCACGTTCGGTTGAAAAGGCCTTCGCTCTGTAAGCAGAAGGAATGGCTCTTAGGTTTGAGCGTGATTAGTCTATAGGATCTTCGTGTAATATAACGTTACTGTATTTAAATCGCTTTCCCCCAATCTCCCCCATCCCCATACATAACGTAATGCAAAGTGATTTTATTTTCGGTTCCCATTCGCGTTTTTTTCCTCCAAAACAAGTCCTTTGATAGAGCTTTGATAAAGAGAGGGCGAAACCGGTCAGCTGACTATCCCATTTAAAAAAAAAAAAACAATTTTTCTCTCTTCACCCTGTTAACGTTATTTTAAACGTTTTTAATCATGAATTTTCGCCTTCTCTTCATGATTGCGTTATATAAATTTTGTACCCCCAAAGAATCATGATATATATACATATATATATATATATATATATATATATATATATATATATATATATATATATATATATATATAAAGTTTCATAAGTTTCGGTTTAGGTTTATATATATAAAGTTATGAAAATATATTTATGCCAATATATATATATATATATATATATATATATATTGGCATAAATATATTTTCATAACTTTATATATATAAACCTAAACGGAAACTTATGAAGACTTCTTGGCAAAATTATTTATAAAAATATAGATGACTTGAGTGCCATCAACTATAATCGAAATCGAAACCAAAACCAAAACTTATAAAGAATTCTTGGTAAAATTATTTATTACAAAAAAATGGAAGGGCATAACAATTAAATGACAGCCACTCAGAAGAAAAAAGATGTAACTATTACACACAAAATAACACACACACTGTCATATTAATATATAGATATTTATATATTAGCTATACTTACCCGGCGTTACTCAAGATTTACTAATATCTTATTCATTATACCCGTTAAATTTTCAACTTTTTAAAGTCTTTATTTCAAAGTATCCATATCTTCATCACTGGAATAATTATTTTTGGAAAGAAATGAAACTAATTATACCTTTTAGTGAAAAGAACATATCGGAAAAATAAATGAAATAAGAAATTGTTAGTTAGAATCAAACATCGATTTGGGTGATACTTTGCTATTCAAGTCTAACTTTGAAAATTCGATCGACTTACTTTTATATATTAGAAAATTTATGTAAAATATGATGTCTATATTTCATAGCTTTAAAAGTCTACTGTGTTTTTTCACTGTCAAACTAATTAACCAATCATTTTGAAATTTAGAACACAGCTACTAGGCGCAAGAAGTGCAACTATGGGTTATATTTAGTTTAATTTCGTTTTATGAAAAGTGAATAAAAGAGGGTAAAAGTCCTTCGTGAAAATTCAGATCGCTTCAATTTTTTTTTAATTTTAACAATAAGTATTAGGTATTAATTAATAAATATTCCTTAAATTTCAGTTCCTTTGGAATATCTTAAAAATGGTTTATTTTGAGAAAGGTGCGAAAAATGGGCATAATCTCCCATTTGATGATTCAAATATTTCAGCGTTGCATTGAATTCTATCCATAATCATTAGACAAGATTTCCTAAATTTCAATCTTTTCTTAAGATCTCTTAAGCTTAATCCTTAAATTGTAGACATTTTCTAGAATCAAAATCGTGTAGTGGATTCTGATCAAATTATGAATGAGGATTCTAGGCATAAGACATATCTTGATTTTAATCTTTGCGAGGGGACATAAAAGTGGTACAAATATGTTCTTCTCAGAAAATTAATTTTACCCATCCTGGTATATATTTACGTACATGGTTTGAACCTACAAACCACGTCATGCAAAAAAAACAAAACAAAAAAAAAACGTAAATTTTTAAGGCTTGTAAAATTTTTTGCAGTTAATGAAAAAAAAATTAAGAAATTTACGTGCGGAGTTTGAACCTACAGACCACGTCATGCAAAAAGAAAAAAAAACAAAAAAAAAAACACGCTATCAACTTACCCACAGTAGAATTTTCATGACCCATTGTTCTATCATTGTTGCTAAGCGACGACATGGAAAAAAAATGGCTTTACTGATAATAGATTAATTAAAATAACGGTTTCGATTATCGGTACTTATTGGGGGTATTCTGAGACAAAACGTAACTAAGATCACTCCCAGACTTATACACTAAAGTTCTGTAAATTTTAAAGAAAATCTGTTCAGCCGTTTCGGAGTCTATAAGGAACAAACACACACACACACATAGACAAAGTTGTATTTGTATAATTGTAGATATATGTCTTTTCCACAATAAATGAGAGTGTATTATGTTTATATCACCCTCTTACTCTCCTGGTGCTACCGGATCAGGCTGTCTGAAGATATTGCCTTCCTGAGATAAACTTCACCTAACATTGACGGTTTTTTTTTTTGTTTTGTTTTTCCGTTCCCTTTTGCAAAACTTATGTTCTGCAAAACCCTTTTCTCTCTCCTTCACTCCACCATCTCCTGACTGGTTTCCTAGCTTACAATGTACCAAACATTAACACTACAACTCTTTCCCCTCTCCCATTGCATTGCAAAACTCATTCATGTCCTGCAGAGCAGGGAACAACAAAATCCACTACAAGACAACCAAACCAAACGCTACAAACTAGCGATTGAAAATTGTTATATTCCTAAATACTTAGGAAATAAAGACAAACGTGAGTTACACCGAGTGGTATGTGTAATGGGGTTTATTTATAATACAGAAACGTAAGGCTGCTCGCCTAAGGTAAATAGAAGTACATAGTAACAAGTATGGGGAAGAAAGTCTGATAATCAACACGTAAGACTATCCGTCTTACTGCGACTGCTTGTCTGCCGCTGTCTCCCGCTGTCTGCCAAACAGTCCAATATATATATACAGTTTGTAACCGGTGTATAGCCAGTTATGTTCCTTCACAACAAAAATACAAAGAACTTGAAGAATAAAAACTTTCTACAAAATAACTGGATGCAACATGAATAATGCAAAGCGATTAATTTACAATAAAACAAAATAAATAACACAAATAAACGCGTGAAGAACTAAAGAACTTGAAGTATAAAATCTTTTTTGCCAAAATTACTGGATTCAATATTAAATAACCTGAAAATGGTCGATATGCCATAAAACAAAATGGCGCACGTATGGAAGCGGTATCCCCCCACCCCACACCCCACCCTGTATTTTTTATTTTCTTCTTTTTTTTCATTTTTTACAGCGGATTATTATCGAATGAACACTAGTCTACCAGATTATCAAAAAATAATCTTTTTAAAAGTCAATATTTAAATATTTTTAGGGGGTACTCAGTTTCTAATGCAACGTTTTAGTAAACTGATTACCCATTTGAGAACCACTCGACGTTTTTAGGTTAAATTTTGCGAATTTAGTCTTTTTAAGCAGTTAAGGCGTTTTCGGAGCTTATTTTAAAGAGTGAAATAAAAAAGAAAAATGCTAAACTGCATAAAAATGGGTAAGTTTACAAAATTTGGCCTAAAAACGTTGAGAAGTTAAATAAATGGGTGATCAATTTATCATAGCGTTGCATTAGAAACTGAGTACCCCTATAAATATTTATATATCGACTTTTTTTTATTTTTATTTTAATAATCTGGTAGATAAGTGTCTATTCGATAATAATCTGCTGAAAAAATTGAACAGAAGACAAAAATAAAAAAAAGTACAGAGGGGGGGGGGTACAGCTTTCATACGTGCGGCAACAAAACAACCAAACCTCTTACTCTCCGTTTCTTATCTGCTGCTAATCTCCTTCCCTCTGATTGCTTTGTTCTTTAAATTAGGCATTTCATTTCTCTCAACTCTCCCTTACCTTTGGGGAGCCGTAGCTGAATTGTCTGCTTTTCATCACATTGGTTCCTTTGACCTTACTCCCACCATCTAATACATTCAATGTGCAAACAAACAAACAAACAAACAATTTTCAAATTATAACGATTTCAATAATGATTCTTTTAAAAAAAAATCTGCTATTATCGCTCGATATGGAGGAAGAATTGGAAAAATGCCAACTTTGTCCGTTTTTACGACAAAAAGATGCAATTGGATGACAATTTTCACGTTGATCAATAAAACAGTCGGAATTCCACTAATTTGCGGACAATTCTCAACTGTGATCTCAAACAAAGAACTTGTCATATCGATAACCTGCTCGATAGAGATTTCTTTCTAGTTTAGAGTTTTGGTTTTCTTTATTCTATAGTGAAACAATAAACAAGGTTTTCTTTAAAGAAAATGTTTAAAGTTTGGAAACCTGAAGTTTATTTAATTGCTAGCAGTTCCGCCCGGCTTTGCCCGGGCCCTATGTACTGTTCATAACTTTATGTGTGCATATGTATATATTAAAAAGTGTGAATATGTATGGTCATGTATATGTATGGTCATGCCTTTCTATTTAATAGACTTCTTTAACTACCATAGAGAAAAGTTGGTAGATACTGCAGACGTCAATTTTTTTTTAACATTGACCCCCCAATTTTGACCCCTTAACATTTACTGTTTTGGGCTAAGATCAAATTATAAAGTTAGATCTATGTCCAAGGAATCTAGAAACCTATATCTAAAATTTCAAGTGTTTAGATCCAGGATTGGCGGAGGAATTTAATAGAGTTCTCAAAGGTCAAATCGTTGAACTTTGACCTCTTAACAGCCAAATTTCTCGCCAAAACCCAATTAAAAAGATTTTCCCGAATCTCCATACCCCTTATGTAAAATTTCGAGTCTTTAGACCGAAAATTGACAGAGTTATTGGGTAGGGAAATGTACACAGACACACACACACAGACATTTTCACTTTTATAGATATACAGGTGGCAAAAAGAAAGCCCGCACTTGTAATTTTTTCAAAAACTGAAAATTTAAGCTAAATTTAATGCAACTGTTTAAACAAACTATATCTCATTTGATTGGCCTTTTATTCTTCTATAATTTTACCTGTTCATATTTGACTTTTAATTGAAATATTCTAGTGTTTACGTCAATTTAAAAAAATAACTTCAAATTGAGGAGGCAAAAAAAATGTCCGCACAATGGAAAAATGTTATTTAAATATAACTTTAGGACATTAATGCAACACAAATACAACAGGAACACAATGAACTAGTTAATATTTAGTAGCTTAGCCCTTCTGCAATTTGACAGCCTGCAATCTTTTGGGAATTCCTTGAATTAGACTGCAGCAATACTTCGGGAAAAGGGCAACCCACTTTTCTTTAATTTTTGTCCAAAGCTCTTCGAAATTTGAAATTATATCATTGCGTAGCTGTTGCTTGATGTAATGCCATACGTTTTCGGTAGGATTGAGGTCTGGAGATTGTGCAGGCCAATCCAAACACAGAATATCATGCTCTTCCAGGAACCTGTTGACATTGCCAGCTGTGTGAATGGGAGCATTATCCTGCATGAGGATGTGATTATCATCCAAATTCCATATCGGCTAAAGAAGGGTAGAAAATGCTCAGTCAATATATTAATGTACTTGGTCGAATTAATTCGACCTTGTAAGTGACATATAATCCCTGAACCATCGGCATTAATAATTCCCCACACCAAAACTGAACATCCACCGCCTTGCAGCGTTGAAACTGAGCACCTAGGATTAAATTCTTTGTCCTTCATTCAATGGACGTACTGCTTACTATCACTGCCTAGCCCATGTAACTTGCTTTCGTCACTAAAAATCACTTTCGACCAATATGATCTTCATTGCCTCTAACGAAGTCCAGATGGCGCTTTCTGTTCTTTACAGAAATCATTGGCTTGCACCTTGCAACATATCCTTGCAAATTAATTTCCTTTAATGTGTTCTTGACATTAGAAAGAGAGCGCTTCTTAACAAGATTGCACTGTGGTTGGATTTGGGTAGCCGTTTCGAATCTGTTTCCGAGGCTGCAGATCTTGATAGCATTGTCTTCCCTGTTAGAAGCAACCAGATCTAGGGGCATCACGAACACTGCCGGTGTTTTGATGCTTTTGCACAGTCATTCGTACCGTTTTCTCATCACATTTCAATCTG
Organism: Euprymna scolopes; assembly: GCF_053919585.1. Lineage (NCBI taxonomy): Eukaryota > Metazoa > Mollusca > Cephalopoda > Sepiida > Sepiolidae > Euprymna > Euprymna scolopes. The sequence goes on from NC_136502.1 coordinate 104,358,680, forward strand.
CTGCCGATTTCTCGATTGGATGAACCAGAAAAGTGGAGATTAATGAGCTCCTGACGATCACTAAGAGAAAGTCGTGGCATATGGACTAAATGTTGCGTTGTATAACCTGGAACAACAACAATTACGATTAGAGATGCTTTGTTGCCGGTTGGTGGATATTTTAAACTGATTTAGGGGTGATAATTTAAGCTGGTTTTAAGCGAATTTGTTGCTGCGGACTTTCTTTTTGCCTCCTCATTAACATGGAATGGTAAATTTAGTTTTTCGTCCCCCCTCCCACCAGAACGTCCGTTCTGGCATGCAAGTAATGAATTGAATGATTATGCGTCCAGCGTCTGTCATTCTTTTAATTTTTCCAATTCCTGACTTCAATGCCTCAAGCGTTGATGTTGTTGTTTCCTTTGTAAAACTCAATCATGTGCTGCAATCCCCCCCCCCAAAAAAAAAACAAAACCAATTATTCTATACCAAACAGGCAAAATAAGCACCATGCATAAATAGTTGAAGATATAAAGAATTGGAAGCATAAAAGTTTTACGAAAATAGTTGAACGCGAAAAGGGTTGATATGCCGTAAAACAAAACAACCAAAGCAAATCATGTATTAATTTATGTGGATGTGCATAATCGGATTAATGGATGCAATTGGTGATTATGAAATCGTATCTGCCACGCTAAAATCCTATAAAACTATTGTTCTCAATTATGAACTAATATTATAAGAAAGGGATGAACCTCTTTCCAGATGAGGGTCAAATAGTGCCTTGTGTTCAACTAATCGTATATAATTAAAACAGTAGATGCATTTACATGTGTGTTCGTGTGTAAATATTCAGCCGATAAACTCTTAAACTTCCGGTCACATGACACTGAAATTAACTAGAAATAGTAATCACACACCAAGGATGGTTCATAACGAGCAAAATCTTTGTTTGGATGGATGAATAACGCGTACAGAAATATGTTGACAAGTTGAAATGCAAAATGTTCATTTCAACTTGGTGACATATTTCTATTAATTTGCGCATGCGCAAGTTTATTCATAGCTTGAAGTGGTCTAATTAAAAAACCTTTCTTATCTATTTATCGATAGCTCAAATGGTAGGAAACGCATTTGGAGCACTAAAAGTTTTGGTTTCAATCCTATTTAATAGTACCCAAGTCATTTTTTAAAAACTTTTAGAATAAGTACTATATGTTAGGTACAATATAATATTCAATAGATAATTGGCTGTAAGAATAAATACAAAATCTGCATGAATTAAATATATTTAAGCATATTTTATGACCGGGCAAAGCCAGGTTCCCGTTGCTAGTCATATATAATTGGTGTGGTCTGGGAATTAAAACTTCAAAGAGTTTATTAGAACATAATAATTATGGATCGGGACAAGATCACAGTGTAGTATCTGTTCTTCAGATGCTCCACTTCAATTTCTTGTTCTCTGTCAGTGGAGGAGAAATCCTTCACGACTGAGACAATTTTTATTTTCGTTCCTTTTCTCCACGTTAAAAAACGACCCTGGTGTCTAACTCTGTCTCGTGGGGAGGCATTGTAAATAGGAATAATTATGGATACCAAATCAAACTTTAATTAAAACCGAGGAAGAACATTCTGAGTTTGGATGTCATTTTCCCGTTAAGTGATTTGAACACTGCACGTCTGCGTACAAATCTGGAAACCTTAATCCTTACTTTAATTAGCTGAGAAAATGTATCTCTACTTTTATATAAAAGGAACTTTGTCTGGGTGTGTGTGTGAGTTTGTTCCCGTTGGACTCAAATACGGTAGGACCGATTTTTATAAAATTTCACACGAAGGTACTTTGTGTCTGGCAGTGTTCTTAGATAGGTTTTCTGTTGGAGTGTAACATCCAATGAAAGAAGGAGCAGGCGATTTTGACCAAAGTTAACACCTTTATATGGCCTAACACCACAGGTGCATTTGAGAAGTTTTATCACCACACAAACAGAAAGGCCAGGCATATAATATCAATAGTAAGTTCTTTGATATGACAGGGCACGTTCAAAATGAATGTTCCTGTTTAGAGCACAATTGAACCACGATACTTGACTTTTGCATTTTAAACTATAATTCAAGCTGTTATATATAAAATAATTTTATAAAATCAATAGTAGTTTCTCTACAGTGCAATATAAACTTCAATATATTGTGGATTACGTTACTGTGGGGTGGCATGTGAAGCTTCCTTTTGATGCACTTTGATGAGTCCTCAACTAGAGCAGGTAATCAACTGATTTGATTGAAAAATGGTTGATTTCACCGATTTCAATGACAAAAAAAATATAAGAGTGTGAAACATTTGTTGATCATCAGTCAATCCTGGGCAACGTCGGGATCCCTGCTAGTAAAACAATAGATATACTTAAAGCAAATTTTTAAAAATTATTGATTTGGATTTATTTAATTTTTAATTTTTTAAAATTTACTTAATTACAAGCGCTTTTTAAAATTTTTATTATATTAAAACAATTATTGTTTAAAAAATGTATTTTTTTTTTATCTCCAAGGAAATAAATTGCAATTTCTGAGATTCATATAGAATTGGCAGTCAAAGCGCACATTGATTTTAAAGTAGGCTTTATTTTTTTTAGATCTCTCCAGAAAAAAATGCCGTTGTTGTCGTAGGAATAGTTTATGCCCATCTATTAGTGACTTGGAGCTTTTAAAATGATATAAAATAATAATGATAAACACTTAATGGTTCCATAAGCATTGAATAGAATTGAATCGAATTTGGCATGAAGCACCCGTGGCATGCCGAATGTACTATGAAGAGAGTCAGTAAAAATATGACGGATGTTTCAAAATTCTTATTTCCCTTATTCCGCCCGAATGGATCAGAAGGGAATGCAAATTGCATTGTCATGATGGCTGAACATGCATTCGTCACCTTTTTTTTTTGCTGTTGTTTTATTGCATTTTTACCCCAAACAAGGCACATTGTCACTTTGTTGTAGAGAGCTACTATCAGGGACATAAGCATCAGGGGTACTATGTAGGGAGTTGGGCAGCAAGTTGTCGGTTCACGTTACACTTGAATTTCTGCATGTCAGTACAGTCGGGGAAGCAGGGACCCGGAAGGGAATTCCAAAGTCTAGCTGTTCTGGGGAAGAAACTACTCGAGTAGAAGGCTTTTTCTCGGGATCTCTATTGTGAATGGGTGGGATTTAGCTGCTTGTCGGGTTTGTCGGGGGTATTTACAAGTGCTTGCAGTTCGTTAGAGCATTCACCGTTAGAATAGGCAGAGGGATGCAACATTTCGTCGATGGGACAGAGGCTGAAGTTTAGCTGACAGTTCAGGACCTATCAGATTGGCGACTCTCTTTAAAACCTTGTCTAGGAGCGAGAGACTAGTGGCAGATGCACCAGCCCAAATATGACAACAATACTCCATACATGGGCGAATGGTGGCCTTATAGAGGTATAGGATACTTTCAGGCATTAATAGCTTTCTAGCACGTTAGAGAGAACCTACCTTCTTCGCAGCGGCCCTGTAATTGTTCCAACTCATGTTTCCTGTGAACGTTAGGCCGAGGAGTTTAAAAGATGTACTTTCAGATAAAAAGTCATTGGCCATTGCTATTGGCAGTAGGGAAGGTTTCTTGTAATTATTGAAGGAGACAAGTTTAGTCTTGGCAGCATTGAAGGTGACCATCCATTTTTGTCCCCATTCCACTATGGATTGGAAGTCTTCCTCTAGTGTTTCTGCCATTTCTTTAGATATGTGTTCATTTGTTTTCCTGTCATGTTTCTTATAGAGCGTGGTGTCGTCAACATACACCTGAATGTTTCATCTCTCTGTTGCAGATATTGACGGTGTGAGATTCTAAGCAAGCAATCCCTAGATGATTATATCCAAAAATTACGAAAATGGACAAGGTAGAAAATTATTTAGCAAAGAAAATAGAAAATAGAATTTCAAGAAAACAATCGTATTTGCTCATGTAAGACATAGAGGAGTTCAAAAGGGAGATAATTTTCCGTTTCAATCTAAACAAGATGGCTGCAATTTTTCACCTACTTACATGATTAAAGTTTTTTTTTCTAATAATTCAGTAATATTCAGGTAATTTCAACTGCATAGTTTGGAATCTAACTTTGTAATCTATTAGAATTGACAAAAAAATCAGTAAGAATTATTGCTTTTTTATCTGAAAGCTCCATTTATCAACTACAAAATTCCATTCTGATAGTGTAGAAGCGTCGGTATGTTTTATACAAAAATTAATCCGATAAGTATTGAAAAACGAAAAAGTCCAATCTTAAAAATAGCTTTTCTCTCTTATAGATAAAAAGAAGAATTTTTACAGAGGAATATTTTACGTTACACCGGCCAAGGGAGATAATAAAATTTCAGCAAATCTTTTTTTTTCTTAAAAAAATAGATTTATTATAATCTGGAGATATAGCATAGCAGTAGAGCATTCGACTACAGATCGAATGATCCCGTGTTCAAGTCCGGGTGTTCCTCACCATTTTATTTTAGTTTTTTCTTATTAATGAGTTCAATTTAGGATAAAAGAAGATGTACCATTTAAAATCGCTGCAAATCATTTCGTTGTTTGCATATTTTAAAACTAGTAAACATTAATCAGAAGTGACTTTTCCAGAGCATTCATCGTCAAGTCTAAATATCAGCTGACATGGTGTTGTAAACAAACACAGACGGCATTTGATGAGCGACATTATCATTATTATTTTTTTATGTTTTTATTATTTTTTGTGAATTAGTCCATCATCGGGAAAATTATTCCTTATAATATTCGATAGAGGATTGATTTTATGATAATACATATGCAATCTGCCTAAATTAAAATGCCATGATTAAGCGTATTGTAAGACCGGGCAACGCCGGGCTGCCAGCCAGTAATATTATTAAAAGAATACTCATCTAAGAACAGGTAAATTAAATTCCTTGAACAGAACAATTTTGTATCACTTTTATAACTCCTTGCAAAGATTAAAATCAAAATATAATGCGACTAAATCTTATGTCTAGAATCCTTATCCTAATTTTGATCAAAATCTGTTACACAATTAAGCAAAGAGTGTTAAAAAGAATTTGAAATTTAATGTTCCCACTGATATCAGATCAGGTTGTCTGAAGATACTGGCTTTCTAACCTAAAATGCACCAAAAATTGATGTTATTTTTGTTTCCTTTCCCTTTGTAAAACTCAATCATGTTCTGCAAAGTAAAAAAAAAAAAGCAGTTTCCCTATGCACAAAACAATGAAACTAAACTCCATGAATAAATATTTTAAGATATAAGGAACTTGAAGCATAAAAACATTTTTTTTCTAAAATTACTGGATTCAGCATTAAATAGCCCAATCAAATTTAATGTAAATTTGAAATATCTGAATTTCCAAACGAGAGACTGTACCAATATTATGCCTTTTCCTTAAAACATTTAAAGTACTACAAAGAAACTGAAATTTAAGGAATATTTCAACCTCCTTCCACTTTGCATAAACAAAATTTACATGTTACGATCCCTCACAACTGTGCTTCAAAATTCATAATGATCGGTTAATTAGTTTAGTAGTGAATTCTGTACGTACAGAATATAAATATACTTAACATTCAGTATATATATATATATATATATATATATATATATATATATATATATATATATATATATATATATATATAATACTCAATAGTAATAATGCAGGATAAATTAAAGCCACACATGGCCCATATAAACGGCTGAAATATTAAAGAAAATCCTTGAGTTCAGAAACCAAGCTAAACAGTTAAATGGAAATCGAACTACAGGGAAATCGAAATGGAATAATACAAAATAAATAAAATAGAATAAACAAAAGTAGATGTATCGATAGAACATGACACGAATCCCATGGAACCGAAACTACCAGGACAGACATACAAACACTTAACATTATATAATAATAATAATAATAATAATAATAATAATATTGATAATAATAATAATAATAATAATAATAATAATAATGCAGGGTTAACTAATGTCATACACAGCACTACATAAAAAGCTGAAATATTAAAGAAAATCCTTGAGTTCGGAAACCAAACTAAATAGCCAGAAAAGCACGACCACCCACAGGAAAATCGAAATAGAATAAAATTGCAGCAACACAATTGATGTAGATAGAACATTGCATGAATCCATTAGAATCGAAACTACCAGTGCGGATATGTGTGTGTCTGTGGGGGGGGCAATAGACACAAAGAACTATGGCATCGGTTTGTATCACACAAAATAGTTGTGAAAAGTCTAGGAGAAAAAGCACCATTAAGACTTCCACTAGATTGATACAGAGGGTATTGGAATCCTGAGAAGGTTTATTGTCACTAAAAGGTTAACAAGGGGAATAAAAAAAAACAGTGACTGTTACTGGTGAGAATTCAATGGGAAACGGCTGTTGTGATAAACCAAAGTGAATTGTAATGTTGATCAAAATAAACGAAGAGTGATGCAAATCTGAGGAAACTTTTTGTCACTCGGAATCCAGGAAACACATTAACTTTTGCCAGTAAACGTTTACTGTTAATTATTTGTCCTAGCGAGTAAAGCCCCAAAAACCCTCTGTAGGGGCTAAAATAATGAACTCCTTTTAAGTATTTTGTGGGCTAGTATATACAGTTGATAACTTCTGGTTTTCATAGTGTATATATATATATATATATATATATATATATATATATATATATATATATATATATATATATATATATAAAGCTGAACGTCTGTGTGTATGTGTCTGGTCACGAATAGGCTCCTATATGGTTGACTATTATAGAAAACTGATCACATATAATGATAGAAGATGTATCGAGACACAGGAATGGGTATGTTTGATCTGGCATAATGATGATTCATTAAAATTGTGGGGTCTGCGTACGCGCCTGGTCCACAAAGTATGGAAATAAAAAATTAAAAAAAAACGTTTACAAGTGTTTTTGATATAGATGTACATAATACTTTGATAAGTATGTTTTAACTTAAATAGGAATGGTATCATAAAATTGTGGGGTTTGCGTCGCGCCTGGCCTTCATAGAATGGAAATAGGCACAAACTTTAATAAAGACTTTTCATATCTATCTGCGTAAGTATACTTTGATAATTATGTTTCAGTTTGAAGAAATATGGTATAATAAAATTATGGGGTGTTCGTTCGCGCCTGACCGCCATAGAATGGAAATATGTCACAAAGTTTAACAAGGTTTTTTTAATATAGATCCACAGAATATTGTGATAAGTGTTTCAGTGTGAACAGGTATGGTATAATAAATTATGGGGTTTATCTATTTTATTTTTACTTTCATCATATTTTGCTTTGGTTTTGATACCCCCAAATTCGAAACTATCTCTTTACAACCTCTCCTTTTCATAACCTATCATACTTTCATAAATCAGAGTCCATTTTCTGTAGGCTGTTTTTGAACCCAGTCAACGACGGGTACTTTTGCCAGTATATATATATATATGTGTGTGTGTGTGTGTGTGTGTGTGCGTGTGTGTAAACATACATATATTGGTATATATATGTGTGTATATATATATAAACATGTATATATTATTTTTAAAATGTAATTATCCACTGACCCGTGTTTCGTCGTCTACGACTCATCAGAGTGGCTGAATATAGCGAGATCAGCCACTCTGATGAGTCGTAGACGACGAAACACGTGTCAGTGGATAATTACATTTTAAAAATAATATATATACCGCTCCCCAAGTGGGGGTACCAAATTGGTTAAAGGGAAAATTATTCCCAACTCGCATTTAGGTAAAAATGCACTTTCGTAAATAATTGAATTCATTCAAAACATATCGCTAAAACCAAAACAAACAACATTTAAACACACACACGCACACGCACACACACA
>NC_136502.1:104371584-104439084 GCF_053919585.1 Euprymna scolopes
GGATCCAAGTGTAGTATCTGTTCTGATGCTACACTTAAGTTAATTTGTCCTTAGTCAATGTAGGGGAAACCTTTATATACTAAAGCAATTCTTTTTTTTTTAGCAACTGCCAGAGTGCCCCTTTTTGGGGATCTGGTTTTCGGCCACATTAAAAATAAATGCGTCACGTTTTGCATTCGAGGGAAAGCAAATAAATACAACATGTAGTTTGCGTGTGTAAGTCTCTCTATATTTATGTATGCGTGTGTATATGTATGCACACACAAACTGAGACAAAGGATTGGGCGCATGTCCAAATCCATACATCTACAAGCCATTCGCATGCTTAAAAATGTACACGTCCTCACACAACTATTTGCAGGTTTCATTCATAGGCTTAAGCCTTCATTCTGCTGAATAGGCAAATATGAGCTGAAGTTCACACACACACACACACACACACACACACACACACACACACACACACACACACACTCACTTCACAAATGGTCATATGAACTCAATAGATTGATTTCTCTCTTTTATTTTTCAATTTGCTTATCAGTTTGTTTTAGCTGGAGATGGGGCATCCTACTAGATGGCAGGCATTCACCTGCTAATTCAGGTATTCAAACCGAGATGTCTTTTTTAAGATTTTGACAGTTCAATTGTTTGAATCTCTCCTGCACTTGGTTCACCTGGTATATTTGCAAGGTAGCTTTAGAAATTCTTTTTGATGAGTTCAGTTGCTCCTATGTAGCAAAGTAAAATGACCTGCTCACCAGTTTTCCATAATTGTGATATTTCAAGTGGACTCAGCACTTTTCTTTTACTGCCTTGCATGCAGTATCTATCTATCTATCTATCTATCTATCTATCTATCTATCTACTGTGTGTGTGTGTGTGTGTGTGTGTGTGTGTGTGTGTGTGTGTGTGTGTGTGTGTGTGTGTGTGTGTGTGTATATATATTCTAAATTTTTGCCATTATTTGTTTTTTGCATTATGGTATTTAATGGTTGGATATTTTACTTTATTTCGCTTTTTATTTATTTATTTTTTATTTTTTCTTGGTGGAAAGATAAGAATACACGTCTACCCGTACCCTACCCAAAGGAAAAATTTTCCAAAAAAAAAAAAAAAAAAAAAAAATTTAATAAGAATAAAATAAAACAAAAACGATGTAACAAAGAAAAAAACACAACAAAACAAACGTGTGAAGTCTTTATTTTATTTTTTATTTTTTTCTTTCTCTGTCGTTTCTTTGCTCGCCCTCTGCCCCTCCTCAAACAACCACCACCCCACCCCACCCCTGGCTCTTTTATCTCCCTACATCTTCTACGTTATCACCCTTCCCGAGCCCGTGTACTAACACATCGCCTACCTCATACCTTTACCTACTTACAGAAGTACCGACTGCCGCCGCCGCCGCCGCCGCCGCCGCCGCGCCTTAACCACCTATCCACCCTGCCGACCGACCACCTGCACTGCAACTTCTACCTTTGCGATCTCTTTTGCACCTGACGAAAATTTGCTGTTCCATGTTTTCTGCGTTCAATACCCAATTTTTCGAGTACACAATCAAGAACGTTAATGTGGACACGGGAGGGGTGAGCGCTTTGAACGGGGAAACTAGCTAATAACGAGGGTAACAATGCTCTCCGTAAATAGCCAGGCTGCGCGATTGGTCTCGTGGATACTGTTGTTGTCCATGGAATCGGATACCCCCCTCCCCCAGTTCAAATGCAAACGGATCTGGGGTGGTCATTTACATAGCAATACTTTTGGGGACGGTACGAACCCACCAGCTTTATATAGTTATGGGTGGACTAACAACACTGATTTTGAACTGCCACTCGCAGAGCTGCTTCCCAGATGACTATGACATACTCGTTTTCAAGTCCAATGTAAACAAGTTCTTGTTGAGTCATCCTCTTACATAATCAAAATGTCCCCACTATATATATCATGACATTTTTGTATCACTAACCACCTGACACTTATTAACCCTTATCCTCGAATGGTCTTCGGGCCTTGATAAGCGCTGACTTCCACTTCCCTAGCAAAAAAAAAAAAAAAGAAAAAAGGGTTACTGAATTGTTTAAAATAAGTATTGGGGCTAAGCATCAAGCAATTCCAAAAAGGTCGATATGCCGTAAAAAGACCTAATCATATCTTAGTAACTAGTCTGCAGGATTTTTGGTTAGCTGTGAATGAATTGGCTGGAGTAGGGGGTCTTTTCTGCAGTCTGCAGGGTTGGAAGCGTAGGAATATCGTGAGAGTCGGTTCTCTGAATGAAGTCTGTAGCAGTGGGTCAAGGGATGAAGAGAATGTAGGTTAATGTGGCTGTTTCTCGTTCCCGTTCTCCATCTCTCTATCTTTCTATTCTACTACGCTTTCCCCCCCCCCCATCTCCCCCGAACTTTCCTCTTCCTCCGAAACCGACGAACCAAACTCTCTTTCCTCCTCCCAGTTACCCAACCGCCCACGCATCGCACCCCGACACCTCACCCTCAACACATGCGCGCATGCATACCAGAAGACGGAGGGGGCCGAGAAATCAATATTTTTATATGTTCTTCCTATTAATGGGAAAGTTTGGAGTACAACTTCTGGGAGAATAAAAATAAGCGAGATTAATGGCGGGTGGGGTGGGGCTGGTAAGACAACAACGACGACGATGACGCCCCACCCACTCGCGTTCTATCCAGCCCCCCCCCCCACATACACACAGTTCTTAGCCTCCAAACCTGCTTCCAACGATCCAACCCCAACTCCTAACCCAACGCGACCCATCACTGCTGCTTTGTCAACAGCATCATCATCATCATCATCATCGTCGTCGTCTTCTACATCTTCCGTTTTCGTCTCTTGCTCGCGACTCCCCTCCCCCTATCCGCCACACTCGTCCCTATAACCATCTCTCTTTCCTTTTCCTCTCTACACAGAAATCGATATTATGGATGCTGGCTAGTAAATGCACAATTTTGAGTACAAATTCTGGAAGTACTGAAAATGAACGTGTGTTGGGAAGAGGCTGGGGGGGGGGGGAGATCGGGAGGGATGTGGGGAGGGTGCGTCGCATGCTCGAACACACGCACACGCGCGCTCATACTGAAAAACCAACTTAACGACCAACCAGACTCACGCATGCACGCACCTGTATGTCCACAAGATTTATATGCTGAGTATGTAATAGACATGCCTAGATGAAGAAAATAATGCCGACTAATCAATATTATATATATATATATATATATATATATATATATATATATATATATATATATATATATATATATATAAAAAGATCTATGAGTACATTGGAAAATAATGATTTGTTTTTTTTTATTGTTGGTTCTTTTTCATGTTTATTTTAAATATATCTATACAAATATTTTTTCTTAATCCGAGATAATGATGAATATACTTGTTTGTCAAAAAATATTCAGCAGAAAACAACATATATATATATATATATATATATATATATATATATATATATATATATATATATATATATATATATGCATAAGTAAAGGACATAAAGTCTATATTCCAAATTCCTCTGTGTAAGGGCGGAAAATATTCAAACATTGACATAATAATTATGTGATTGTTTCTGCGCTACGAAACAGGTTCTGTCAAGAGGAACATTTTAACTTGCTGAAAGAAATAAACGGTAAGATGAACAATATCTTAGAATTTGGAATATAGACATTTTGTCATGCATTTGTATATGATTTGTAATTATATTTAACATATATCGAAATTCATAAACAAAAGGATTGATATAAATAAAGAGTGAAATATAATTGAATAAATATATTTTTCCCATAAACAAACGCGTATGTATGTATGTATGTATGTATGTATGTGTCAGGTCATGTCATATGCTACTGGTACCATGTAACCAAGTACTACCTGCCTCATGGTCGGGTCACTGGCGACTAAACTGGTTCCCCCACCAGGCTTGTTTGGTGAGGAGGGCGGCTAGTCTCCCTGAAGGATTAAAAACAAGACCTTTCAAAGGGCGAATGAACCCTTTTTCGGGGTCAACAGCCAACTAGCACCGTGTATATTTATGTGTATGTATATATGTGTTGGAGAGGGCTCCCGTAAGCCGTGGTGAAGGCAACCTTTCTTGGAGAAGCAAATCTCTGATTTAAAAAAAAAACATAAAGCGGAAGACCAGTACCCGCATTAAGCTGGTCTGCAGTTTAATTTGTTGCTGGCTATCTAGCTCTTGCTTGTTACTGGATCTCAACATTTTGAACCGAGAGAGAGATTTAGCTGTCGTACAAAGCTAAGACTCTATAACTTCATCTTTGTATAGATACTCCCTCAGGCATTTGAGCTCATGGACTTTAAGTGTCTGAGGGAGTGGCACTCGTCTGGCAAGACATTGCAATCATCATGTATGTATGGGCCAAGGTTATTTAATCAAAGGCTAAGGGTGAGATAACCCTGACAGAAACTTCCAGAGGAGCTTAGGCCCTGTAAGTTGCGGCATATATGACCCACCGGCGTGTGGAATATGCTCCGGTGCCCAGCAACCTAAGTTCCAGTCATGAATCAAATGGCATGGTGGGTGGAGAGGGCTCTGTAAGCCGTAGTGAAGGCAACCTCCCTAGGAGAAGGAAAACCCTGAGATAAAACCAGCGATGACTGCTGTATCCAATGATGTTGACTTGCTCTTCTTTTTGGATCAATTGTTTAGAGAGTGGGATTGTCTCTGTGCAAAATCTTTCCCCACTATAACAATCCTCATGCACAGGCATTGCTCGATGTAAGTTAGATACACTTTTATATCGAGTGATGGCAATGTTCGAAAGCGAATTTGCTGCCATCATGTATGTATGTATGTATGTATGTATGTATGTATGTATGTATGTATGTATGTATGTATGTATGTATATATGTATGTATGTATGTATATGATGAGAAAAATAGTATTCCGATAAAATAGAGAAAAAGAAAAGGAACAAACTGAGTTATGTGTTCGTCAACGTTTCGTCTTTATTTCCAGACTTCTTCTGGATGAATGAGATTAAGAAAACAAAAATATCAGAACAAATATTTGTACTGGTGTTTTTGTTTTCTTGGTCTCATTCATCCAGAAGAAGTCTTGAAATAAAGACGAAACGCTGTTGAACACATAACTCGGTTTGTTCCTGCTTATTTCTCCCTCTCTCTCTCTCTCTATCTCTCTCTCTCTCTACATATATATATATATATATATATATATATATATATATATATAAATGTATAAAAAGAATACGAAAAGTATAAAAGCTTATAACTTTTGTTTATTCGTTTTCAATTACAAGTACATATTTTCGACCGATCCTTCAGTCTTCATCGGTGTAGTGAAAGAGATGAGCATACACGAGGAAAAAGGAAAAGGAAGGAAGGAATGAGGAGGAGGAGGAGGAGGAGGAGATATAGCCAATGAGAAGGTGCCACGTCAGTTTTAAATATATACACATATAAGTACGCACATGTACACAGTACATATGTACACATATAAACGAAAAATTAAAAATTAAACAGTAAATAAAAATGAAGAAACGCGCCTTTAACTGTCCAATATTTTGAATTCTAACGATATTTATTCCAAGAGAGAATAAGAATTCCAAGAATATAAGACGCTATGAGGAGAAACGCTATGATGCTCATATATATGAATGCCTACTAGACACTGTTCTCGAATATCTAAGGTCACTCTGAACGAGTATTTGTCAGGACAAATTTTACATGAAGATATTACAATAAACTCTAATGAAATATTCAACATAACGCAGAATTTGACGCCCAAATCAGATCTTCTTGGTATAGCTACACACTGGCTTACATGAGGAATGGTTCACCTGGTGTTTCCCTTGGTAACATTACTAGGCTGGATACTCAACCAGACTAGAGGAATTCTTGTCCTGGAATCTAGTAAGACCAAGAGACCATAAGAATATATAGTATAACATGTTTAACTAGTCATTTGGGGGAGAGGAAATAATGTTTTCATTTTTTTTTTCTTTTTTTTTTTTTTTGAACGCTTCAGATGTAAAAGAGAACGTTTAATGGAATATTCAAATATCTATTAAATGTTCGCCCTAGGAAGAGAACCTCTTAATTTCTTAGAACTCGCCTGCAGTAAAATGAAACAATGAAACGCCACATAACAAAATCGGTACCATCAGTTTCAAATCCAAACAAAGGGGACCAATATCTGGTGGATTATTTGGACTACTCTTCTCATCTTAAGTGCTATTCACACAACGTTTTGGTCGATGTAACCTCCGACCTTCCTCAGGTGTATCCTTTTCGATCTTAGGAATCTGCACGGAATTTCAAACGGAACCCTTTATTTAATCCATGGGTATAGCATGCTCTCGTTCTTAATGCAGGTGACACTGAAAATACAATTGCAAATTACTTAGGATTTCTACCCATTCATAGCTGATGGAATGAGAACATGATACCCCCCTCCCGAAGATTAAATAAAGTTCCATTCGAAATTCTTTGCAGATTTATGAGTTTGACAAGATACAGCTGAAGAAGGTCAAAGGTTACATCAAACGAGACCTTGTGAAAATGAGATTCAAGATGGGAACAGTTGTCTAAAGAATCCAAATAATACAAAAGGCTGAAGAAAGTCCAACTCAGGCGATTAAATATTGCCCCGCCCTTTGTTTGAATTTAAAACCGACGGTACGAATGTTGTCCTGATTTTTCGCAAGACGTAAATAAATAAATATTTCGCACTTATTAAAAAAAAAAAAAAAAAATTCTGTATAAATAATCACTCTGCTGGGATTCTGTTGTGATCCTGTTTAGGAGGTCGGAATACTAAGGTGAAAGAGTTCTGGTGTTCGCTGCAAGCGGTTAAACTACGCGTGTGCTCTCAGTATTTATTTGTTTCACCACGAAAACAAAATGTGACACAAGGTCGTTTTCAATGTGGGAGAAAACCAGCTCCCCCAGAAGGGGACACTCTGGCAGTGTGCAAAAATAAAATTGTTTTAGTATAGAAAGGTTTCCCTTCCACTGACTAAGAATAGTTTAACTTGGGTGCAGCGTCAGAGCAGACACCACATATCAGCCACCAGACCACCGGAGAGTAGAACCTACATGTGTGCTCTCTGCTCGACGGCGGAAATATCCGGCTTACATAGTGCCAGACGAATCCATACTATCATGGATATAGGGATGTTAACTACCCCAGAACAGATTTCGTCCCATTAATTTTGGATACGCACACATGTGTATGTATATATAAGAAAATCTTGCCTGCCAAACTCTTCTGTCAGTTTTTTGTTTACAGACATGAAACTTAATATATAGGATATTCGAATCCATCTGAAATTTTATATGGTGGTTTTAGCCGGGGAAAATCGGTACAAAAGTGTGAAAATTAAAAAATAGAATTTGCTAGGTAAAAGTTGAACAACAACATTACGAATATACATGCGTAACGTAATAGCTATTGGTTCATGTTTTAATTTTTAGCTCTGCAGCAAACATGTCTTCATAATTCAAGCATTAACATCAAAGGAAAAAGTAAATCGTAAGCTGAACGTTTGGGTTTCGATTCTCGGTAGTGGCACACTAGTCATTTTTTTTTTTAAAACTTTTTAAATCATTACTATATATTGGGTCCAAGATAATTTAATGATAAATACGAAATCTGCATTAATTAAAATATCATATTTAAGCGTATTTTACGACCGGGCAATGCCGGGCGGCCATACTAGTATACATATAGAGAAATAAAAAGGAACAAATCTAGTTATGTGTTCACCAACGTTTCGTCTTTATTTCGAGACTTCTTCTTCTGAATGAAATTAGGAAAACAAAAACACTAGTACAAATATTTGAAAATTTTATTGTGAAAAGTGTAACGCTGTTCCATTTCAGAAAAAAAAAACAAAAAAAAACGTTGGAAATTAAAAAAAAAAAAAAAAAGTTGGAAATTAAAAAAAAACGTTGGAAATTAAAAAAAAAAAAACGTTGGAAATTAAAAAAAAACGTTGGAAATTAAAAACAAAAACAAAAAAAAACGGATCAATTGTTTAGAGAGTGGGATTGTCTCTGTGCAAAATCTTTCCCCACTATAACAATCCTCATGCACAGGCATTGCTCGATGTAAGTTAGATACACTTTTATATCGAGTGATGGCAATGTTCGAAAGCGAATTTGCTGCCATCATGTATGTATGTATGTATGTATATATGTATGTATGTATGTATATGATGAGAAAAATAGTATTCCGATAAAATAGAGAAAAAGAAAAGGAACAAACTGAGTTATGTGTTCGTCAACGTTTCGTCTTTATTTCCAGACTTCTTCTGGATGAATGAGATTAAGAAAACAAAAATATCAGAACAAATATTTGTACTGGTGTTTTTGTTTTCTTGGTCTCATTCATCCAGAAGAAGTCTTGAAATAAAGACGAAACGCTGTTGAACACATAACTCGGTTTGTTCCTGCTTATTTCTCCCTCTCCCACTCTCTCTCTCTCTCTCTCTCTCTCTCTCTCTCTCTCTCTCTCTCTCTCTACATATATATATATATATATATATATATATATATATATATATATAAATGTATAAAAAGAATACGAAAAGTATAAAAGCTTATAACCTTTGTTTATTCGTTTTCAATTACAAGTACATATTTTCGACCGATCCTTCAGTCTTCATCGGTGTAGTGAAAATGATGAGCATACACGAGGAAAAAGGAAAAGGAAGGAAGGAATGAGGAGGAGGAGGTATAGCCAATGAGAAGGTGCCACGTCAGTTTTAAATATATACACATATAAGTACGCACATGTACACAGTACATATATACACATATAAACGAAAAATGAAACAGTAAATAAAAATGAAGAAACGCGCCTTTAACTGTCCAATATTTTGAATTCTAACGATATTTATTCCAAGAGAGAATAAGAATTCCAAGAATATAAGACGTTATGAGGAGAAACGCTATGATGCTCATATATATGAATGCCTACTAGACACTGTTCTCGAATATCTAAGGTCACTCTGAACGAGTATTTGTCAGGACAAATTTTACATGAAGATATTACAATAAACTCTAATGAAATATTCAACATAACGCAGAATTTGACGCCCAAATCAGATCTTCTTGGTATAGCTACACACTGGCTTACATGAGGAATGGTTCACCTGGTGTTTCCCTTGGTAACATTACTAGGCTGGATACTCAACCAGACTAGAGGAATTCTTGTCCTGGAATCTAGTAAGACCAAGAGACCATAAGAATATATAGTATAACATGTTTAACTAGTCATTTGGGGGAGAGGAAATAATGTTTTCATTTTTTTTTTTTTTTTAACGCTTCAGATGTAAAAGAGAACGTTTAATGGAATATTCAAATATCTATTAAATGTTAGCCCTAGGAAGAGAACCTCTTAATTTCTTAGAACTCGCCTGCAGTAAAATGAAACAATGAAACGCCACATAACAAAATCGGTACCATCAGTTTCAAATCCAAACAAAGGGGACCAATATCTGGTGGATTATTTGGACTACTCTTCTCATCTTAAGTGTTATTCACACAACGTTTTGGTCGATGTAACCTCCGACCTTCCTCAGGTGTATCCTTTTCGATCTTAGGAATCTGCACGGAATTTCAAACAGAACCCTTTATTTAATCCATGGGTATAGCATGCTCTCGTTCTTAATGCAGGTGACACTGAAAATACAATTGCAAATTACTTAGGATTTCTACCCAGTCATGGCTGATGGAATGAGAACATGATACCCCCCTCCCGAAGATTAAATAAAGTTCCATTCGAAATTCTTTGCAGATTTATGAGTTTGACAAGATACAGCTGAAGAAGGTCAAAGGTTACATCAAACGAGACGTTGTGAAAATGAGATTCAAGATGGGAACAGTTGTCCAAAGAATTCAAATAATACAAAAGGCTGAAGAAAGTCCAACTCAGGTTATTAAATATTGCCCCGCCCTTTGTTTGAATTTAAAACCGACGGTACGAATGTTGTCCTGTTTTTTTGCAAGACGTAAATAAATAAATATTTCGCACTTATTAAAAAAAAAAAAAAAAAATTCTGTATAAATAATCACTCTGCTGGGATTCTGTTGTGATCCTGTTTAGGAGGTCGGAATACTAAGGTGAAAGAGTTCTGGTGTTCGCTGCAAGCGGTTAAACTACGCGTGTGCTCTCAGTATTTATTTGTTTCACCACGAAAACAAAATGTGACACAAGGTCGTTTTCAATGTGGGAAAAAACCAGCTCCCCCAGAAGGGGACACTCTGGCAGTGTGCAAAAATAAAATTGTTTTAGTATAGAAAGGTTTCCCCTCCACTGACTAAGAATAGTTTAACTTGGGTGCAGCGTCAGAGCAGACACCACATCTCAGCCACCAGACCAACGAAGAGTAGAACCTACGTGTGTGCTCTCTGCTCGACGGCGGAAATATCCGGCTTACATAGTGCCAGACGAATCCATACTATCATGGATATAGGGATGTTAACTACCCCAGAACAGATTTCGTCCCATTAATTTTGTATATATAAGAAAATTTTGCCTGCCAAACTCTTCTGTCAGTTTTTTGTCTACAGACATGAAACTTAATATATAGGATATTCGAATCCATGTGAAATTTTATATGGTGGTTTTAGCCGGGGAAAATCGGTACAAAAGTGTGAAAATTAAAAAATAGAATTTGCTAGGTAAAAGTTGAACAACAACATTACGAATATACATGCGTAACGTAATAGCTATTGGTTCATGTTTTAATTTTTAGCTCTGCAGCAAACATGTCTTCATAATTCAAGCATTAACATCAAAGGAAAAAGTAAATCGTAAGCTGAACGTTTTGGTTTCGATTCTCGGTAGTGGCACACTAGTCATTTTTTTTTTTTTTAACTTTTTAAATCATTATTATATATTGGGTCCAAGATAATATGATGATAAATACGAAATATGTATTAATTAAAATATCATATTTAAGCGTATTTTACGACCGGGCAATGCCGGGCGGCCATGCTAGTATACATATAGAGAAATAAAAAGGGACAAATCTAGTTATGTGTTCACCAACGTTTCGTCTTTATTTCGAGACTTCTTCTTCTGAATGAAATTAGGAAAACAAAAACAATAGTACAAATATTTGAAAATGTTCTTGTGAAAAGTGTAACGCTGTTCCATTTCAGAAAAAAAAAAAAAAAACGTTGGAAATTCAAAAAAAGTTGGAAATTTAAAAAAAAACGTTGGAAAAAAAAACGTTGGAAATTAAAAAAAAAAAAACGTTGGAAATTAAAAAAAAGAACGTTGGAAATTAAAAAAAAAACGTTGGAAATTAAAAAAAAACGTTGGAAATTAAAAAAAAAAAAACAAACGTTGGAAATTAAAAAAAAAACGTTGGAAATTCAAAAAACGAAAAAAAAAGCGGGGTGCGCTGTTAAAGAGAGGGAAATTTTTAATAACGTCATATAGCCGTTAATATATTTTTTTAAATAAAAGATATGACGCAGTTAATATTCTTTCTGGGAAAAATAAATTAATAATTTTTTTTTTAAATATGTTCGTTAAAATTCAAATATAGGTGTGTAACTGAAATGAGCGTTTTTGTTGTGTAATTTATTGATTGAGATTATATGTATAAATTATAACAGGAGGTGTTACTGTGGTGTGAGAAAGTTAAACAATTAGATTATGTCCTTTTAATAGATGTTTATTTATTAATGGCGCTACATTATAGAAACCTCCATGTTGTTTTATTGTGTATGAATTGCCGATAAGCGCTGATTCAAGAATTCTCCGGCGCAGTTTATTTGGAATAAATGTAACTATTTTTACTTGTTTGAAGTCAAAAGTATGATTATCCTGCAATGGATGGGAGAATAATGCATTTAGAGAATTGCTATTTCTTATATCTTTTATGTTCATTGAGCCTTTTCTCTAATTTACGCTGGGTTTCACCAACGTATCTATGATGACAATTTTGGCAAGGAACAGTGTACATGCTTGCATTGGAAATTGGTTTGTTTTGGAGATGTTTTGTTGTTAATACTGTCTGTTTTATAGTTTGAGGTGTTGTTTTTATGATTGGAATTCCTAGCTTAGTGTGTTATAAATTATGGTATTATTGGTGTGTGTGTGTGTGTGTGTGTGTGTGTGTGTGTGTGTGTGTGTGTGTGTGTAGGTAAAAGAAGGTGTCTATTTATGAGAGAAATCTTTGGTGTATATGATTTTTGTTTATTTACCTTGGAAAATATTTGTGTGGCTATTCGTTTAGCATTCAATATGAACTATGTGGGATATTGCAAGGTTTTCAAAGTGCTTCTGAGGTATTTGAATTCTTTGTCCAGATATTCTGGACTGCAAATTCTGAATGCACGTAGTATGAAACCAATTATCATACCTGTTTTTAGTTTTTTATGATGGTGTGAGTATAGACATATATATATAATTAATTGGACACTACATTATTTTATTCATCCATCGGTACCTTCAGTTTCACAAAAAGACTGGAAACTGAACCTACTTAGTTAAAGTTACCAAATGTGACCAGTTCATCAACCTATATAATGCAAGTTGTATTTTTTTATCTCTTTATACGTTTATAATAGATTCTTAGAGTAATTAGTTTGCATTTTCTTTCCAAATTAGTACATAAAATGGCAAAAAGACCCCCCGTTGCCGAAACCTAGTCTAATTAATTCCCATATCATATATATTTTTAAAAATTTTAGATGTTATTCATCTGGGGCAACACCAACCAAGAAAATACCAACTTTGTGGTCGTTTGTTTTGTAGTTTTTTTTGTTTTTTGTTTCCTTTACCTGGACATATATACATAGATACACACAGACAACTGCCTTTTATATAATTTCTATCTCTACTATTATATAAAAAGAAAGTTTGTTTGTGAGTTCGTTCCCTATGGACTTCAAAATGGCTTGGCTGATTTTAATGAAATTCCACACGAAGGTACTTTATGAGCTTGACAGTGTTCTAAGATAGGTTTTGTATTGGAATGTCTTCTATAAGTATCGATAATCGATAATCAAAATAATCCGATGAAAGAAGGAACAGGCGATATTTTCTTTTTACACTTAAATTCATGCCATTATCACCACACAAGCAGTAAGACAGGATATATAAAATCAACAGTAGGTTCTTTGATATGACTGGGGCGCATTCGAAATGAGCACAATTGAATCATGATACTTGACTTTTGCACTTTAAACTTTAATTCACGCCATTATATATAAAAATAATTTTATAAAATAAACAATAGGTTCTCTACAGTGCAATGTAGACTACAATGGATTGTGGACTAAGTCACTGTCGGGAAGCAATCAATCGATTTAATTGAACAATGACAATAAAAATATGGGAGTGTGAAACATTCGTTGATCATTATTCAATCCTGGACAACGTCGGGTCTCCCTGCTAATTGAATATAAAGATCATTGTGTTAGTTGCCATAATTAGAGTGCTCAGTATCGGTGATAGAGCACATGCAGGTCTCAGTTTGAAGAGATCAATGATGATTGGTAGTTTTTCTAGACTAAAGAATTCCTTGTTGCTACAAATCATGTCTAACAAAAGATTTGTTGCCGAAATATATTTTGCACAGTGCATTAGAATCTTTGGAGATGAGGATTGACAATTTGTATTATTCAGACTCTCAACCCTCATCTCAGTTGATGGTTCCACGAATGCAAGCTCTGATGTTATCTAAGTGCATTATTTTGAACTTGGGAATCTTTGTGCCAAACTCTGATGTCTAGATCACAAAAAGCTTCCTGAGCTTGAAAATGAAGATGGTCGGAGGTTACATCGGCCAAAACGTTGTGATAATAAAAACCAAGATGAGAATAGTAGTTTGTATAATCTAAATAATGCAAACACCTTATGACAATTGGAAGTTTTTTTGTCTAAAGAAGACAAGCCAAGAAACTACGAATCAAAAAGATCTGTTGACTTTATCTCCAAACAGATCTCAAACAGATATGTTTAGTACAGAAATTTATCCGATAAGTATCGAAAAAATCTGATCTTTAAAATAATTTTTGTCTCTCTTATACATAAAAAAAGAATAATTTTTACAGAGGAAATATTTTACGTTACACCAGCAACGAAAGATAATAAAATTTCAGCAAATCATTTCTTCCTAAAAAAACCAAAAAAAAAACCAGATTTATTATAATCTGAACATATAACTTAGTGGTAGAGTATTCGACCACAGATCGAATGGTCCAGTGTTCAAGCCCGGGCATACCTCACCATTTTATTTTCATTTTTTCTCATTACTGAGTTCTATTCACAATAAAAAAAAGAGGTAACATTTAAAATTGCAGCAAATATTTCTTCGTTTGTATATTTTAAAACTAAACGTTAATTAGAGGTGATTTTCCAGGGTATTCATCGTCAGGCCCAAATATCAGCTGACGTGATATTGTAAACAAACACAGACGGAATTCGATGAACGACATTATTATTATTTAAAAATTTTTTTTTTTTTTGCGAATTAGTCCACTGGGCAAATTATTCCTCGTAACATATACTATTCAATAAAGGATTGATTCTGTAATAATATATATGCAATCTGCATAAATCAAAATATCATTTTTAAGCAGATTGTGTGACCGGGCAACGTCGGGCTGCCAGCTAGTGTATATATATATTCTCAAAAATCAAGATAATCATATGGTGTATTTATTATGCGTTACAATTGTTTCATAACTATTTGGACAATTTTAAATATTATATCATTTAAAGATATTCCAAAATAGCTACTCCTCAGACGGCAAAATACACTACTTATATATATGAATACATTCGTAATCTTTATTTTAAGAGATCAAGCACTTGGTCTTACCTACACACCAACCTTAAAATTTTCTTTTTGTCTTTTTTAATTTTTTTCTAGCCTTTGTATTTTGTTATCACCCCATTTTCTAATTTCTATTTTTTAAATGATGTTTAAACCAATTACCTATTTTAATCTTAATTTAATCTTTTGTTTGTTCCTTAATTTTAATAATTATTTTTCCTTCCCCAATTTATTTATTTCATTGATTTATTTTCAAATACTGATCCACCCTTTCAAACTCTAGTTTGTACCCAAATGTTCGATTATTTCTTCCTCAATCTATGATAGTTTTGTATAAGCTTTCTATACGTTTTACGATCTACTGATTCATTTTTGTTTAACATGTTATTTCTTATTTCTGGTTAATTCAAATGTTATTAATGAAAATTTATCTTCATTCCATACTGGTTATGCCAATAATTTTAATTTTAAATTTATCTTTTCAATCGTTATAATTATCTAAGTATTTTATTTAATTTTTTTTATCTTTCCTTTTTATTAGCAGTAGTAGTTGTAAGGAAGATAGCTTTTCTTAGTGAATTTTTATCAATTTACCAATTTATCGAAATTCCATGCATTCATATTATAATATTTTGACCTTGGTATTTATTAATCACCTTTGTTTAATTTTAAACTCATAGTTCTAACATTATTTTTCTTATGACAATGTCAGTTCAATTCGTTACTTAATATTCTTTCACTTAATATTTTGATTAGTTGGTTGGCTGTTTTTGTTTTATGGCGTATCATCCTTTTCCAGGTTATTTAATGCCGAATCTAGTTATTTTGAGGAACGATTTTTAATGGAGTATATTTTTTTTTTAAGTCAGATTCTATTTAACCCATAGTTGGGACCCTAACAGGTACTACCACCTCAGGTCAGAGTGGACCTGGGAGCAATGGCAATTAAAGGGTGGCTCCACACTCCCTAAGGCCCGCAAGGTGAGGCCTCACAATCGGATATAGTTTTAGGTCATATCCAGGATCAATATTTTGATTAAATTCATTTTAGTCAATCCTAATCCTTGTGTTATTGAAATTGTAGTATTATTTTATCATCCATAACTATTATGGAAATTAAAATCACTTCTATTTCTCCTATTGAGATTATAATTATTTTAGTTTCTATATGTTAAGTTGACGATCTAATTTATGTATTTATTGCACCCTTTCAAAATATTAGTACTAAATTTAACATTCTCTTCCACACTTACATGTCATTCTCAGCATATTCTGTAAATTTTTCTTTTTTTAAATTTACTTTAATCAGGTTTTAGGCATGATAACATGAATTTATTTCTATGAAGACAGTTTTGGATAACATCTAACTTTTTGTTTATAATTGCCTCTTTGGAAATCACTATGTAGTATGCCTCAAGTAAACATAGATGACATCTTTTTCATTTACTTGGTTTATACTTTCTAGCTTTATCTACTACTAGTAATTCAGTCCGGCTTTGCTCGGGCCTTATGTACTGTTCATAACTTTGTGTGTGTATCTATGTATTAAAAAGTGTGAATATGTACGGTAATGCTTTTCTATATAATAGGCTTCCTTAACTACCATAGAGAAAAGTTGGTAGAGATCGCAGAGGTTGAATTTTTTAAAACTTTGACCCCTTAACATTTATTGTTTTGGGCTTAAATTGAATCAAAATGTTGAACCCATGTCCAAGTAACCTACATAAAAAATTTCAAGTATTTAGACCCAAAATTGGCAAAGGTGTTTGGTAAAGCCTGCAAAGGTCAACTCTGTGAACTTTTATTGCCAGCCAAATTTTCGCCCAAAAAATGATAAAAAAGCTTGTTGCATGTCTGAATACCCTTTATGTAAAATTTCAAATGTTTAGATCAAAAATTGACTTAATAGTTTGCTGCCTAGCTACGGTATGACTGGAAATATTCTCTTTATCATTAAATCATTTCTCTCTGATAGGCTCATAAGAGTAGTGGTCGATGGACAAAAATCAGAGGCCTGCAGTATTAATTCTGGAGTCCCTCAGGGGTCCATCCTGGGCCCAACTCTCTTTCTGATCTACATCAATGATCTCCCTAAACACATACTTAAATCATTCGTTGACATCTATGCTGATGACACGACCATCTACGGCAACACATCAAAGGCTGTAAATGACAAAGTTCTCTCTGATTCTCTCTCCTCTGATCTCGAATGAGTAAGGTAACCAGCCACGTCTTCCCCCACTGAACCAGTGGGGGAAGACGTGGCTGGTTACCTTTAATGCATCCAAAACCAATCTCCTATCCTTACATCATCAACGCTCTGACCCCCAGCTGGCATCAATTGAAATAGATGGCTCTTGTCTAGGAGAAGCCTCATGTTTTGACAAGCTTCTGGGCTTGACCTTCACTCCTGATCTGAAATGGAACACGTACATCAAGTCTGTTGCCAAGGTCGCTGGAAAGATGGTGGGATCTTTCTACCTATCCAGAAGATATCTCACTACTGATGCAATTCTCTATCTATATAAAAGCCAAGTATGTCCAAAAATGGAGTACTGCTGCCATATCTGGGCAGGAGCTGCTAAAAACAGCCTATCCTGCCTTGACAGAGTACAAAATAGACTTTGTGGCTTAGTGGGGGATGCCCTTTTCTCTTCCCTGCAACCTCTCTCCCACAGAGGAGACGTTGCAAGCCTATCTTTGTTTTATCGTTATTTCCATGGCAGTTGCTCGTCTGAACTCCAATCTCTGGTCCCCCTTGCCAATCTTTTACGAAAAACACCCGTCTAGCTGAATCCACTGTCAAAAACTTTCCCCACTCTTTATCTATGCCTAAATCAAAACGTAGATTCCATGAACAAAGCTTCTGTCTTAGAACTGCACGCCTGTGGAACTCTGTTCCGTCTGCCTGCTTCCCTCCTGATGTTACATGATAAGGGCTGTCCCCTTTTCATGTAAGTATAAAAATAGAGAGATTAGTTAAAATGAAAATAAGAGAAAGCAGAAATCGAACCTTGGATATAAGTTTTAAAGAACAATAGGTTTAAATGGAATGTCCAGTAAATTGTTAATTCTGATGAAATAAATAATAAATAAACTATTCAATTGTTAGAAAGAATGTGGATAATAAAATATGGGTTAAATAAATTAGATATGTAGGTTGAATTCCTTTGTAAAAACATCAAAGAAAAAATAGGTTATTGGGAAATCATAATGTCGGAAACGTGCAAAGTCGCGCATGTTGAAACACGTGAATTTTGCTCACGAGGCCGGACATGCATGGATTTCTCAATATAGGAAGTGAGAGTTAGTTAGTTAGAGAGACAGTCAGTGAGAAAGTCAGAGAGGGTCTGGGAATTCGAACGTCTAGGAAGCGAGACGGTCACTTTGAAACTAAAATGTGAAGCTTTGAATACTTGATGAGAAAATCACGGCCGGTCATGAAGAAATAAACCCATAATGTGTTTTGATAAAGCTCGTCTTTGTGTTTGTGATTCTTACAAAAAGGTAAAGTGAATTGTTATTATATGTCTGTGTTATAAAATGTCGTGACATACACATCTCATATCCACAATGTGAATCTACATCATATCTACACTAAGACTGTGAACACTATCTCCTCACTCTAAGAGTTTCACATAACAACACATCTATTAACCTAAGAGTTTCTTCTTCTACACGTCTAAGTAAAGAACATATGTTTAATATATATGAATCTTCATAACAACGAACAATCTCTCTCACTAAGATACAACATCACTTATAATAAGACTCTTTTAATGAAACACAAAATATAACACTAACTACAACTTGGATGTCTTCAAGTCCAACATAAACAAATTCCTGATGAACCGCCCCCTTAAGTAGACACTTTAAATATCCACACTAACGTACTGTACTTACAATAACCCTTATCCCTGAGTGGCTTCCGGGCCTTGATAAGTGTTGACCCCCTTGTAAAAAAAAAAGAAAGAGACCGCAAAGGTAAAATCTTTTGAACTTTGATCTCTTGGAAGTGAAATTTTCAGAAAAAAAACGATTAAAAAGCTTGCTCTATGTCTGAATGCACTTAATGTAAAATTTAAAATGTTTAGACCAAATATTGGCTAAGTAATTTATTAGAGACTGCAAAGGTCAATTTTTTAAAAATTTGACCCCAATTATGACCCCTTAACATTTATTGTTTTGGGCTTAAATCAAATTATAAAGTTAGATCCCTGTCCAAGGACCCTATATCTAAAATTCCAAGTGTTTACATCCAAAATTGGCGGAGGAGTTTGGTAGAATTTTCGAAGGTGAAATCGTTGGACTTTGACCCCTTCACAGCCAAATTTCTGGCCGAAAACGGATTACAAAGATTTTTCCAAATCTCAATGCCCCTTATGTCAAATCTCGAGTCTGTAGATCGAAAATTGACAGAGTAGTTTGGTAGGGAAATGTACACAGACAGACAGACACACAGACATTTTCATTTTTATAAATATATAGATTGACCATTTTAATTTAAAATCCTTTTTATTCTTATGTAGTTCCCTAACCCAATCCCTAATGCAGCTGTGTTCCTCTTTTTATTTTTAATAATTATTTTTGTTTTATCTTTATTTCTATTGCTATGGTCCTGGATATGACCTTAAACTCTATCCGATGGTGAGGCCCCAGCTTGCCGGGTTTGGAGAGTGTGGAGCCACCCTTTAATTGCCATTGCTCCCAGGTTCACCCTGACCCGGAGTGGTAGTACCTGTTAGTGTCTCAACTATGGATTAAATTGAAAAAAACAAAACAAATATATTCTATTAAAAAATCTTTCTTCAAAATCACTGGATTCGGCATTAAATAACCTGAAAAGGGTTGATATGCCGTAAAACAACCAACCAACCATCTATTGTTATCGTTATCCTTATTTGGTTCATTCCATGGTCCAATTTTAAATGATGCAACATGGTTTCGGTATCTGTCCTTAAAAGAAAAACATTCAGTTCCTCCTAGAGATATAAGTTCACATTTGTATATAATTTCAGAAATTAAGCAGGTGCCTTTCGATTATCTCCAGTATATCAAAAAGAATATCCGGGTTATCACAAAATGAGAATATATTTGATAAGAATAAGGGTTATTGTAATGAAGCTCCAATTAGATCAGGATATGAAGGGAAAATCAAAAAGGGGGTGAATAATAAAAAATAAAGAGAACAAACCACACAATATCGTATAACATGCCAATGAAAGGAAGAAGAAATGTAAACAGTAAAAATAGGTATAAAAATAATATGAAAAATAAAAAGAATGAAATCAAAAGTAATAACGAAGCATTTCTGATCTCGCTCATTGAACATTGTGTCACTTTCAGACATGATAGAAGGCTCCTATCGTTCTTGGGATTTGTACAAAACTTGCCAACTCGTAGATGGTCTGTTACAAAAAAATATTCTCATCAATCACTTCTACAAGGTGTCTTCAATAAGTTTCCAAACATTTTCGTATGGGCACTTTTATTGCTAGCACATACATGAGGTTCTAGTCGCCTTCGAAATAAGGTTCTGGATATGACCTTAAACTATATCCAGTGGTAAGGCCTAAGCTTGCAGGCTTTGTGGAGTGTGGAGCCACCCTTTAATTGCCATTGCTCCCAGGTCCACTCTGACCCGGAGTGGTAGTACCTGTTAGGGTCCCAACTATGGGTTAAATAGAAACTGACTTGAAAACAACAAATATATTCTATAAAAAAAATCTTTCTGCGAAATCTTTGGATTCGGCACTAAATAACCTGAAAAGGGTTGATATGCCGTAAAACAAAAACAACCAACCAACCTTCGAACTGCACGCCTGTGGAACTCTGTTTCGTCTGCCTGCTTCCCACCGGACTACAACTTGGATGTCTTCAAGTCCAATGTTAACAAATTCCTAATGAATCGTCCCCTTAAGTAAACACTTCATCAAATCTCCACACTAACGTAATGTACTTGCAATAACCCTTATCCCTGAGTGGCTTCCGGGCCTTGATAAGTGGTGATCACTGTGTAAAAAAATAAATAAATAAATAATCTCCTCCAGCTGCAATGCACTTGTTGTACGATTCCAACGTCTTCTGGAAGGTCCTATCGAAGTCCTCTTGTGGGAGCGTGTCAATGACTTTCGTCACAGTCTCTTTCATCTCTGCAATTGTCTCATAACAACAGTCTCTAAGGTTTTCCTTGAGCTTAGGGAATAACCAAAAGTCACAGGGAGCAAGATCTTGACTATCGGGAGGTTGAGGAACTGTCATGATGCCCATCTTGGTCAAATAGTCTGTGACAAGGATGGAATTGTAGATTAGTGCATTGTCATGCTAAAAATGCCACTGACTCGATTTGAAGGATGCTGGCCTCTTACGACAGAATCTCTTCCTGAACTTCCTTAAAATCTCAACATGATATTCCTTGTTGACTCTCTGTCCAGTGAGAACCCAGCGCATGTACATCATGCCCGTGCTGTCAAAAAAGGGATCTTCATAAGTTTCTGGATGGATTTGCTCTGTCTGGCCTTTTTGGGTCTGAGAGAGCCAGCATGCTTTCGTTGAGAACTATGTCTCTTGATTTCTGGGTCATAGCAGTAGATCCACATTCATCGCAGGTCACCAAAGCCTCAAAAACTGTGGGATCTGATTTGATTAGCTCGACCATCTTCCTGCTGTCATGAAAATGTCTTATCTGAGAACCCTTAGGACAAATTTTGTTCAAATCTTTTGCATCTTCAGTTCCTCGCAAACAATTGTATCGACAGTTCCCACACTGACATCAAACTGTGCACTTATTGTCTCTATAGACACACGACGGTCTTTATCCATGAAATTCTTTATTTGGCCAATCAACTCTGATGTACTGACTTCCTTATTCATCCCACACCTCTCATCATCCTTCACAGACTCCCTGCCTTCCTTGAATCTCTTATTCTGCTTAAAAACTGATGCTTGGTTCATGCAAGATAGTTCAAAGGCAGTCTGAAGTATTCCATAGGTTTCTGTGACATTTTTTTCCAAGTTTAAAATAAAATTTTATTCCATATCGTTTTTCTAAAGTGTCTTCACGTCTAGATTGTTTTTTTTTTTTTTTTTTTTTTTTGAAGCTCACCAGCTGTGACAATTGGGTAAATTTGTTAACTTATATGGAAATTCTTTACGTTAGACTTGAAGACAACCATATTGTAGTCAGCTGGAAAGCAGAAAAACGGAAGACAATTCCATAGACGTGCAGTTCTAAGAAAGAAGCTTTGCTCATGGAATCTACGTTTAAGTTTAGGCACAGATAAAGAGTGGAGGAAATTAGTGATAGTGTTTTCTGCTAGACGGTTGTTTCTTGTGAAAGTTTGGCGAGGGGGGACCATAGAATGGAGCTCAGCCGAGCACTTGACATGAAAATAACAATAAAGCAGAGACATTCTGTATGTGTTTTAGCAGTGTGTATTTCAATTCCTGCTGTAGTTGTCCATTTTGGACCAGAAATCATAAAAATCGGTCAGTCATCTACTAAGAATAAGATACTGGATTTTCTACGATAATTTTGAATGTTTGTACAAAAAAGACTGGAAACTCATTTAAGGCATCTTGTATGTGTAAGGAAAATTTATGAGTGTTTTATACATGCACAATTATTAGTTAGCTGTGTGCGTTATTCTTTTATGCTAAATTGGATACGAATTAGAGCGCCCAGCTCACGAAGGATTAGGAGCAGATTTATTTAATTTGTGCGCAGACAGCTGTTTCGCCATATAGCAGTCCTTCGGCGCAGCTAGAAACTTCCAAATGTGATACGAATCCCAATCACACCACCGTGTGTAAATGAAATTTATAATCGTTTTCTGCGTTTGCAATTATAGAGTACTTGAAAGTTATTGATGCAATTATAGGGAGCGATCTATTTTTTACAAAGGCCGATGTATTTATGTTGAGTGCGAAACTGTTATGTATCCAACCAGAGAACTCAATTTTCTTTTTTACAATATTTATAAACAAAAAGAACGAATATCAATAAGAAGGCAGACGGTAGATATGAAGATAATGGTCAATGTTTGTGTGCATAAATGTAAGACAACAGAGAGGGGTGAATATTTGGATGTGGACAAAGTATATCTGGATGACGAAGCTAATTAGGTTGTCCGAAAACATGAAAGCTAACGAGATTGAAAGAATATGAAAAGAATAGATTAAATAGCAAGAAAAAAGTGGAATATTAAAACGAACAGGATTGACAGAATATGAAAACGAATGAGATTGAAAGAATATTAAAACAAATAAAGTTGAAAGAATATGAAAATGAACAGGATAAAAAGAACAGAAAAAAATATATTAAAAATATAAGAAAAAGGATTAGGTTGAAATAAATAAGGAAAAGGACGAGAATGAAAGAATATTAAAACGAACGGGATTAAGAATATTAAAACGAAGAGATCGAAAGAATATTGGACACAAACGAAATTGAAAGAATAAGAACGGGATTGAAAGAATATGAAAACTGGTGTGGTTGAAAGAATATAAATATAAAAAAAAGAATGAAAATAAAAGAATATTAAAACGAAGTTCAAAGCATATAAAAAAGAATGAGATTGAAATAAGCAACCAAGAAAAATTGAAACCATATGAAAATGAATACGATTTTAAGAATATGAAAAAGAACCAAATTTAATGAATATGGAATGAACGAGAATGAAAGAATTAGAATAGATTAAAAGAATAAATAAAAAAATAAGATTGAAAGAATAGGGAAAAAATCAGGTTGTAAAAATTCAAAAGAAAACTAATAAGATTGAAAAATATGAAAAAGAACGAGATTGAAAGAATAAAGAAAAGAAAGAGATCAAGAAAAGGATTGAAAGAATGCGAAAACGAACGAGATTGAAAAATACGGCAAAGAACGAAATCGAAAGAATGAGAAAAAGACTGAAATTGAAAGAATAATAAAAAGAATGAGATTGAAAGGTTTAGAAAACGAACGAGATTGAAGGAATATGAAAACTAAAGCAAAAGTACACCATGTGAGAGCGAAAGAAAGATACTGACAAAGTAAAAACGAAAAACAAATAAAATAGAAAACAGGTTAGCAGAAAAGAAAGGAACTAAATAAGTTAATAAATTCGAATGATAATTTGGCGAGTAAAGAAATGCGATAATTATCAGCCGATGATATTAATGGGCTGAATAGACACACAGATAAGACGAACATGGCGTCTAAAATTATTTGTAAATGTAAACGTGTAAAAGTTGTGTAAATATCGAAACCAATGCATGGATAAATGAAGTAGACAAATAAATTGGATATATTTTGCTTTATATCTATCTGATGAGTAAACTATATGTATGTTGCTATTTTGTGTTTCGTGGGAGTTCTTTCTTGTATTTTTTCAATCCTTGTTCTTCTACCTCTCTTTGTGTTTTCTGTCCCTCTCTCTCTCTCACTCTCGCTCTCTTTCTCTCTCTCTCTGTCTTTCTCTCTCTCTCTCTATCTCTGTGTCACAGGACGTTTCTTTCGCTCCCTCTCATTCTCTTTCTATGTTATTTTCTGCCCGTCTGTCCGTCTGTCTGCCTGTCTCTATCTATCTGTCATTCTCTTTCTTACTGTCCCTCTGTAACTTTTTCATTCCATCTCTCTGACACTCTTTCTTATTCTAACCCCTTCTCTCTCTTTCTATGGCATTCCCCTCTCTCTCTCTCTCTCTCTCTCTCTCTCTCCCTATCTATCTATCTATGATACTCTCTTATTCTCTCTTTCTGTGATACGCTCTTATTCTTTCTTTTTGTAACACTCTCTTTCTTACTCTCTATCTCTCTCTATTTCCTTTATTATCTATCTCCTTTATTTCTCTCTCAACCTATGATACCCTTTCTTTTACTCTCCTTCTTCCCTTCTGACACCCATTTATTACTCTGTCACTCTCTTTCTCTCTCTCACTTTCTGTCACCCTTTCTTATTCTCTCCCCTCTCTATCTAACACTCTTTCTATCTAGCACTCTTTCTCTGTCTCACACTATTCCTCTCTCTCACACTCTTTCTCTGTGACACCCTTTCTTATTAGACTTACCACACTCGCAGAAAGTGAACTAAGTACAAGAAATTCTTTGTGATTCGTGCACACATTTTCTAACCGCCCCCCCCCTTTATCGTGTACCTGAGTGGCTTCACCCATTTGATCAAAGTTTCGAGGAGATGATTTGATTAACAACAAACAAACATGGCGGATTTTTGCGCATCACTTTCTTCTCATCTCTTTTACAGAATAAGCGTGAACAGCAACGCTGAAATACCTACAAGAATTAACGTTTATCATTGGTTTCTAAATTAAATATTCTTATTGCTCGCTAACCAGTTATGTACATTCATTTTTGGTCATCGTGTGCATCATCGTGTGAAAATGACTGACATGGCTAAGTAAATCGGTATTGACACATCATGTTTCGAGACCATGTGAAATAATACAATATCAAATAATCGACATTCATCTTCATCATTATTAATTTATTTGTAACTAGTGTCTGTAGGTATAAAAATTATTGTTAATATATATATATATATATATATATATATATATATATATATATATATATATATATATATATATATATATATATATATATATATATATATGTAAGTGTTGGTTCGTTCGGAATTAATTGTCTAAAAAACCACTGGACGGATGGCTTCCACGTTTTGGTATAATATGTTTACTATATCCATGTGTGTTTTTATATATTTCTTTTTAATTATAACATTATACTTCATTTTTCTATGATAAATAGGTAGATTTCTTTGTACCGAGAGGCCATTTTTTTTATTTAGGGACAATTATTTATTACCGCTTCCTGTCACGTGACCAGTGTTACAACTTAGCGGTTTTCCTGCTATATCTGGAGATTTCGTTTACAATCTAGCGGGAAATTCTAGAAAATCTGGAGGTATTTGGAACCCACACACCTGCATTAGATTATTAAAAAATAAAGAAAAGCGTTTGAAAATACTTTAAAACATAAAATAAATTAATTCATGTAAGTAAAAAAAAAAGTAGCATTTATTGCCTTTGGTAACAATTATTTATTGATTATTTGTTTTGTTTTTCACCTTTTTTTCGACTAACCATTCTTAAATCTCACTATAAAATCGATTTTTCCACTAGCGATTTTCTGGACATTTCTTTCTCCTGATCTCGCGGGTTTTTTTTTTAAATCTCAGTTGACAACATTGCATCACTAAAAAAACACTACAGAATGTGTTTACAATATCTATAAATTTTCAATGGGTTTAATTACATGATTTATTGATAATGTAACCATGTGATTGAACTTTAATTTAAATTAACCACTCGTGGTCGCAAAATGAATGCCGACGCTCAAAGTGTATACACATTTTGACTCCTCCCTTTACTTAAAAATTCACCAAAAATCAGGAAATCAACGAATTTTAATGAAAATTGCAGTATTTTTTAAATAATGATCGCAGAATATAATGGACTAATTATTTTTACTTAAGTCTTAGTGAAAATGCTTTATTTTGTTTAAACAAAAAATACCTTTACTAAAGTTATGGTTTTCAGTAGTAAATAAAAAACGCAAGGATTTATTTTTGCTTCTTTTAAAGCATCGTAATTTGTAACAATAAAAAATAATTTTTACAGTAACACTACGAAAAAAGCCCCTAAAGTCCGTAATTCTCGCATACTATTCAGGAAATTAAAGATTCGATTAGATTCCTATTTCAGTCACCTAAATTATTTAGGGTGAAATGAGTTTAGGAATTTATAGCCAAACCTAAATATTTTTTTTGGTAAATATCCAGATACGCTACTACAGAACACCGACCACTCTAATTTGTTTGGGCGGGGGGATGTGATGTTGGGGCGCACGCGCGCCAACATCACATCAGTCCCCCCCCCCGCTCGCGCCCCCAATGTACAAAGTAAAATCTTTGGAAAATGTTAAATGGTGTTCTAATTGGTAAATGTCGGTGCGTTACTTACGGAAAATTTGAAAATTCGATGTTCCAGGTAAAAAAAACAAAAAAACAGATAAATTACCCCCCTACTCCAACTTGGTGTGCTTTCCTTTTCTTATTTTATTTCTTTTTCAGCTAATTTTAAATTTTCCACCCAAAAAGCGCTATAATGTATTTTTGAAAATTAGAAAATTCTATGTCCTAGAAAAAAAAAATCCCCTACACCCAACGTAGTTTGCTTGCTGAAGCCGTCGTTTATGCTACAGCGTGCATGCGCGTAGCATAAACGGAAGCTGCAAAATGGTGGAAAGAAGTTCGTGGGTTCAGGGGTAAATACCATGCAAACGGTAAATTTGCCCCAAGTTTGACTATCAGATTCGTTGTCAGCGACCTCAATTACCTTTAAAAAAACAAAGAGTGGTCGGTGTTCTGTAGTAGCGTATCTGGATATTTACCTTTTTTTTTCTTGCTTAAAAAATAGCATTAATACAGTAAGTTAGGTAAACTGACTTTTTCGTTTAAAAATGGAATTATTTCCCTTTCGTTATTAACTTTTTTTTTTTAATTTTTTTTTCAATAAATATTTTGTGTTTTATATACATAAAGTACAATTGTTGAATGTTACTGTTTTGATTATATTCGTTTGGGGGGGCACAATTAAAAAATTAAGAAAGATTAAAACGAAGCGAAATTTAAGTTTCTGTTCCATTTTCACAACAACCGTAAAACAGTGCATACTCAGCAAGTTTTATCGTAATTTATAAGCATATTGAAACACTAAATCAACATTTTATTTATTTTTTTGCATAATTAATAATAGAAGTATTTTTCTGTTTATTTTCTTAACATCTGTTAAAAAAACTAATTTGTACATTCTCTTGAAAAAAAGAATCAAACTTTTCCCTACTTTCACATGTGTTCCATTTTAACAAACTGAGCCACAGCAACGCGTGGCCGGGTACAGCTAGTATATATATATATGAGTAGTCTGGCAAGAGCAAAGGGGAGACAACCGAAGCAGCAAAACTGAAGCTGGCCTATATATACAAATGTAAGCAAATTTGGGCATATTGTATTGTTTTGAAAATATAGGGGTTTTTGTTGTTGTTTTTTAGCTGGAAGTCACCACGTATCAAGGCCCGGAGACCACTCGTGGATAAGGGTTATTGCGTGTACAGTAATCAATGGGATAATATCGTAGTAATCGCTAGTAATGGAGATCTGATAAAGTGTCTTACTTAAGGGGGCGGTTTATCAGGAATTTGTTTATGTTGGACTTGAAGACATCCAAGTTGTAGTCAGGTGGGAAACAGGCAAACGGAAGAGAGTTCCACAGACGTGCACTTCTAAGAAAGAAGCTTTTTTCATGGAATCTACGTTTTGATTTAGGCACAGATAAAGAGTGGGGAAAATTATTGACATTGGTTTCAGCAGCACGGGTGTTTTTCGTGAAAGATTGGCGAGGAGGGGACCAGAGATTGTCAGAAAATTTTAACCATAGAATAGTATTATAATCTTCCAAAATCCTGCAAACTTTTATGTGGTTTCGTCTCATAGAATCAAACATATGGGCATTTCAATATTTCAGTTTGGCTACCAGTATATATATATATATATATATATATATATATATATATATATATATATATATATATATATATATATATATATATATGGGTGAGGGATTAATAATTGTGAAATTATCAATCGACTTATAGGAAGAAACATAACAAAAACATGTCTATATGTACGATCGTTTCGGAAACGATATCCTTGTATTCATTCTGTATTTACAAATAAAACCATCGAGAAATAAGTAATAAAATGGATAATTTCACAAGTATTAATTTCTCGCCCTTTTCCATTTTTATAGCTCTAGGTAATTACACCTATAGAGCTTTTATAACTGCACTACTCAGAGCTCTGCACCAATAAATATATTTTACTGAGACTTTGCTCATGTCTTTCACACTTTATAATAAATACGTATATATATATATATATATATATATATATATATAGAGAGAGAGAGAGAGAGAGAGAGAGAGAAATGGAGAGAGCGAGATAGGTCACCTACTTGGCAAACTTGTAAGTTCCAAATCTCAGCGACTATTGATCAGAATTTAAGAAATGAAAGCTCGTTGGAAAGGTAATAACATGAATTGTGTAGTGGGCTATATGACATTTGCCCTTTAGGTCGCACATTAAGGGGATCATCAATCACCAGGGCCTATTTTTGCCATCTTTTTACAGGCATAAAATGTTTCCATCATAGCTATTTGTTTTCCTGTGACGTAATCAACCTGAAGGAGCAATTTGCCTCTTGGTGGCGAGCTTTAGCTCCCCCCAGGGGCCTGAGGAGGGCCGAATAACTATGCTAAGATAGCTTTTGACCGATACCGAGTAACGGCAGGTGCCCCGGCGATTTAGGGTGGATAAATATAGATATATATTTTAATTCATTGTCAAAATAGATATATTTGCTTTTTTAGTTGGAAAATCTGAGATATTTTGTTATTTGAAAAAACTCGACAACAGGAAATGTGAGGATGTTAGAAGAATATATTGTACTTGCTGAGTGATGGGTGATGATTTTAGGGGTTATGGGAATTTAATATATCTGTAAATCTCAGATCACAAATTGGTGAATTGCACACCCACAAAATCTGGGGTTTAGCGTGATTTGATTGGCTGGTGAAACTTTCCACCCTAACCACATAGGGTCTATACGCTCGAAAATTAGTCAAATTACTTTTTGATTTCGGGGTGTACAGATCGTGTGGAGACCGCCGTTCCCTGAAGATGCGACCCCTCCTCCTCCACCCGTCTGACGCTGTCTGTGAAGAGAGATTGAAACTTTGAAAAACTTATCAAGAACTGACGATATTTGTAAAAACATTGTACATAAGTTTGTGAATTAATTCTGGAGAGTAGAATTCACGTGTCTGTTTTTCTTCTGCCTGCGGCTTCGATATTCGCTTTCAGCATACATGATTCAATATAACAACCCTCAGGGAAGGAGCAGACGATCCGAGCCGAGTTTCCAGACAAATAGGGGTCCTAGCCGAGCTTCATCAGTGAGGGGTACATTATTGGTGCCGTGACCAGGATAGACGCTGTTTGGTTACCACAGAAAAGAGAGAAGAAATCTTTCCAAGACGAAGAAGAGAAAGATAATGATCTTACATTATTGGTGGCTACCATGGACACGGAAACAAAGACAGAAAAGAAAAAAAAAGTATCTCCACGACGAACTCAGAAGAAAAGACGTAATAAGAAAGAGACAGACAGACGGAGAGATTGAGGGAAAAAAAGGAAGAAAGACAGAACTGAAAAATATGGAAACATTTCAAAGAAACGAGAACTTAAAAAAAATATTCCTAAGAGAGAGAGAGGAACACTGAAAATTAAAGGAGAAAAGAAAAACAGACACATGAATTCTACTCTACAGAATTAATTCACGACCTTATGTACAATGTTTTTACAAATATCGTCAGTTCTTAATAAGTTTTTCAAAGTTTCAATCTCTCTTCAAAGCCAGCGTCAGACGGGTGGAGGAGGAGGGGTCGCGTCTTCAGGGAACGGCGGTCTCCACACGATCTGTACACCCCGAAATCAAAAAGTAATTTGACTAATTTTCGAGCGTATCGACCCGATGTGGTTGGGGTGGAAAGTTTCACCAGCCAATCAAATCACGCTAAACCCCAGATTTTGTGGGTGTGCAATTCACCAATTTGTGATCTGAGATTTACAGATATATTAAATTCCCATAACCCCTAAGATCATCACCCATCACTCAGCAAGTACAATATATTCTTCTAACATCCTCACATTTCCTGTTGTCGAGTTTTTTCAAATAACAAAATATCTAAGATTTTCCAACCAAAAAGCAAATATATCTATTTTGACAATGAATTAAAATATATATCTATATTTATCCACCCTAAATCGCCGGGGCACCTGCCGTTACCCGGTATCGGTCAAAAGCTATCTTAGCATAGTTATTCGGCCCTCCTCAGGCCCCTGGGGGGATCTTAAGCTCTCCAATGAGGGGCAAATTGCTCCCTCAGGTTGATTACTTCACAGCATTAGCTTTGCATATGAATTTCGAAATATCTGATATTCCCCCAAAACCTCTGGCCTTGAGGGAGGGGAGACTAAAATTTGCTGACGTATTTTCAAATGATCTGAAAAAACAGCAAGGGCGACTTGATTCCAAATATTTCTCATATGTTATATCTACCTTCTTTAGTTTTCATACATAAAGTAAATTTCAGTGTATAAGGATTATTTGATACAGGAAATATTCATAAGCGTACTCTATTTTCAAAAAATTGGATACAGAGTTCATATGAGAACTATTTGGAATCAAGTCTCCCCTTGCTGTTAATTCAGATCATTTGAAACCATAGCAACAAGTTTTAGTCTCCTCTTCATCAAGTCCAGGGGTTTGGAGGGGGATATGTAGAAGCGAGAATGTGTGTGTATGTAAGGACATTTCTCAACGTATATACACACCAATTTTTTTTATTTACAGGCTTGAAATTTAGTATATAGGGTATTCAGACACGTGGAAAACTTTTTAATCGGTTTTGATCCGGAAAGACGGGGTGCTAAGGGGTCAAAATTGAAAAATTGGTACGTGGGCGGGGGGGGGGGTCAACGAATTTTTATCTGTTTGTCAAGTGTTTCAACGACATCTGAAAACACATTTTAAAGATCCTGGCAAGCTAGTCTAATGAGTATAGTACGTTTTAAAAATATTTTACTTGAAGAAGTGAATTGTTTAGAAAAAATAAATAAATAAATAATCGCATGCACGTGTCTCAGTTTCTTTCCGATTTTGTACTTTATTTAATAACGGGCAACGCCGGGTAGATCTTCTAGTGTATCTATAAAAGTGAAGATGTGTGTGTGTGTGAGAGAGAGAGAGAGAGAGAGAGAGAGAGAGAGAGAGAGAGAAAGGACACTTCTCAACCTATATACTTCACGGATTTTTGATCTACAGAGTTGAAATTTGGGATATAGGATATTAAGACTGTGGGAAACTTTTTAATTCAATTCATCCGGAAAAAAGGACTCAAAATTTGCAAATTGGTACGTCTGTGGGGATATATATATATAACACCCATCTCCAGCCAGGACTCGAACCTACAATCATCTAGTTAATAGTCAACAGTTCTACTCACTACGCTACAGGATCGGCGCTCATAGATGATGTCTACGATGTCTTTGTAAAAATATTATCTGCCACCTTTAAGGTGCTCCATTGATAACGGCAGTCTTAGCAACAGTGATGAAATTTGTATATTATTTTTTTTCACTGCGTTTCAGCCGATCTAACCTTCTTCAGATGTATCTTGTTCAACTCGGAAATCGTTTGCTTAAGGAAGTTCCGTTTACTTTTAGGTGCACAGAGGAAGAAATAAAA
Source organism: Euprymna scolopes (assembly GCF_053919585.1). NCBI lineage: Eukaryota > Metazoa > Mollusca > Cephalopoda > Sepiida > Sepiolidae > Euprymna > Euprymna scolopes. The sequence continues at coordinate 104,403,779 of NC_136502.1, forward strand.
ATTCCTTTATATTGGTTGCAGCTAGACGAGTTTTTGCTGTGAATCTTTTACATGCTGCATGCCACCACTGGCGACAGATTAAACTGGCTCTAAAACCTGACCAACTCCACGTCTAGTATCTTGTTAACTCCATCTGAAACGTTCATGTATACCGCCACTGCTATCTAACTTTTCTTTAACTTAACATTTTGAGATATGCACTTCTCTGTTAACACGTGATGCTATTCGACCAATCAGAGGCTTTCATTATCTGTCAGCTTCTCGTCATTACTATCGAATGCACGTAGGTGTGCATCTAATTATCAAGCATGTGTATACGGCAGTTTCGTATATACGGGACTTCCTCTGTGAATCGAGACAGAATTATTTAATTGCAGGAGTCAGTACGCTTCCCTTCTCACAAAATGCCTTCCCCTTTGCACTAATCGCATTTGACGCCAACCTGATGGAGACTGGAGTCCATGAGCATCTTCGTCTTTACCAAGACGTGCATATTTTATCTTCTATGTAATCAGATGGGTCTTGTACTCTACACAACACACCAACGGAAACTATCTACTGAGAAGAATGGTTTTTCATTCTCAACTATAATGGCAGATAAGATTCTTTCTTTCTCTCTCTATTTGCCTCCTTCGAGTGTGTGTGTGTATATATATATATATATATATATATATATATATATATATATATATATATATATATATATATATATATATATATATATGTCTTGGAAGTTTTTAACCTTTAAAACTATACACAAAAAAAAACCCTCGCTAATATATATATATATATATATATATATATATATATATATATATATATATATATATATAGGCTAGCATTTAAACCCGGCGTTGCCCGGGTGTTTGGAGGTGTTTGTTGAGCAAAAAAAAAGGTCGATTTTTTTTTTAATTTGACCCCTATTATGACCACTTAACATTTATTTTTTAGAGCTCAAATCAAGTTATTAAGTTAGATCCATGTTCAAGGAATCTATATCTAAAATTCCAAATGTTGAGACCCCAAATTGTTGGAGGAGTTTGGTAGAGTTCTCAAAGGTTAAATCGTTGAACTTTGACCCCTTAACAGCCAAATCTCAGACCAAAAACTGATCACAAAGATTTTCCCAAATCTCAGTACCCGGTATATCAACTTTCGGGTCTGTAGACTTTAATTGACAGAGATATTTCGTAGGGAAATGTACGCACAAAGACACACACACAGACACGTTAACTTTATATATATATATATATATATATATATATATATATATATATATAAATAAATAAATAAAACGCAAAACGTATATATATATATATATATATATATATATATATATATATATATATATATATATTACCTCTAAAATGCAATCATCCACCGACACGTGCTCCATCGTCCACGACTCATCAGAGTGGACGACGAAGCGCGTTTCGGTGGATGATTGCATTTTAGAGGTAATATATATATATACCTTTCCCCATGTGGGGGTACCAAATTGGTTAAAAAGGGAAAATTATTCCCAACTCGCATTTAGGTAAAAATGCACTTTCGTAAATAATTGAATTCATTCAAAACATATCGCTAAAACCAAAACAAAACAACATATATATATGTATATATGTATATATATATATATATATATATATATATATATATATATATATATATATATATGATAGTGTCTATTGATTTGTTAATACGCAATGAAGACTTATACCACAAAATGTATAGAACACAGCAAAATAAACATAGGAATAAATGATAAAAATCAGAGTTGTATTAGCTATATTTACTTGAACATGCGCGTATGCATATATATATATATATATATATATATATATATATATATATATATATATATTTTATTACATTTTCACCCCAAACAAGGCACATTGCCACTTTGGTGTAGGGGGCTACTATCAGAGGAAACAACTACTGGAGTACTATGTTGGGATTTGGGCGGCAAGTTGTCGGTTCACGTTACACTCGAACTTCTGCATGTCAGTACAGTTGGGGAAGCAGGGACCTAGAATAGAATTCCAGAGTCTAGCGGTTCTGGGGAAGAAACTACCGGAGTAGAAAGATCTTTTACATCTAGAGATCTCTACTTTGTGGAGGTGGGATTTAGCTGCCTGTTGGGTTTGTTGAGTGTGTCTACGTCGTGGGGGCACAAGTGTCTGCCGTTCGCCAGAGCATTCACTGTTAACATAGTTGTAGAACAGGCAGAGGGATGCAACGTTTCGTCGATGGGACAGAGGCTGAAGCTTAGATGCCAGTTCAGGGCTTATCAGATTGGCGACTCTCTTTTGAACCTTGTCTAGGAGCGAGAGACTAGTAGCAGATGCACCAACCCAAATGTAACAGCAATACTCCATACATGGGCGAATGGTGGCCTCATAGAGGTACAGGATACGTTCGGCTGTTAGTAATTTTCTAGCGAGAGCCTACCTTCTCTGCAGCGGCCCTGGCAATGCTTTCAGTGTAATTGTTCCAACTCATGTTTCCTGTGAACGTTAGGCCAAGCAATTTGAGAGATGGTCTCTCAGATAAAGAGTCACTGGCCATTGCTATTGGTGGCAGAAAAGGTTTCTTGTAATTATTGAAGGAAACCAGTTTAGTCTTGGTAGCATTGAATGTGACCATCCATTTTTGTCCCCATTCCACTACAGATTGGAGGTCATCCTCTAATATTTTTGCCATTTCTTTAGATATGTGTTCATTTGTTTTCCTGCCATGCATTTTATAGAGTGTTATATATGTGGTGTCATCAGCATATATACCCATTTCAGAGGCAATATTGTCGGGGAGGTCATTAACGAATATTAGGAACAATATAAGTCCAAGGATAGACCCCTGAGGCACTCCCGCATTTATATCATATTGCTTAGATGTAAGACCATCGAGGATAACCTTGATTTTTCTCTTATCTAAGAAGGATTTAATTATGTTAAGTATTCTACCAGTGATACCGTATGATATAATTTTCCTGAGGAGACCCTCATGCCATACCCTGTCAAAAGACTTAGATATATCTAGAGCTATCGCTCTGCCCTCCCCCGCTTTGTCCAGTGAATGGTATATACATTCAGAGATTACAGTGAGGATGTCTGTTGTGGAACGGGCTTGTCTAAATCCATATTGTTTGTCAGTCAGAAGTTTAGCATCTGTAAGGTGATGGACTAGAGCATGGTTAATTATGGTCTCAAATATTTTAGCGAAAAGTGGGAGGAGGCTAATGGGGCGATAATTTGATGGGTCAGTTCTTTCGCCAGAATTCTTGAATACTGGTACCACAGAAGCAGTTTTCCAACAGCCCGGAAAGCAAGCTTCATTAAGGCATTTGTTGTAGAGTTTGGAGAGAACTGGAGCTACTTCAGCTAAGCACCTTTTTAATAGCACAGCTGGGATGAGATCGGGTCCACATGCTTTTGAAGTGTCAAGATTTTTATGATAGCATGCAACCTGAGCAAGAGTGATTTTTAGATCATCTAGTGTGGCGTCTATCCGCAAAGGAAAGTCAGGCAGGGGGTGGTTGGAAGGGTCCAGTGTGGAGTTTGAAGCAAACCGACTAGCAAGCATATTAGCCTTGTCGATTGCTGAGCAAACAACTTCGTGATTGTTGTTTAGTGGGGGAATTGTTGATTTCCTATTATTTACTACACTGTTGTAGATTTTCCGGAAGTCACCCGTTCCTAATTTTTGTGCTTCGATGCGGTTTTTAGTGGTTTCAGTAAATTTTCTCTTAGCAGTCGCTATTTCTTTCTTAATGTTACTTGTAGCTTCTATATACTTCTGTCTGTTTGAACTGAACTTATGCCGGTTAAATCTGCGGTATGCATGCTGCCTTTCAGCAGTGGCAGTTGCGCAAGTAGAAGTAAACTATTGGAGAGAGTGGGGCTTACTATAAAATTTCCGCATGGGAACATGTGCTTCAATTGCCGTTTTGAACCATTCAGTGGTCTCATTTGTGCACTGTTCAGCAGGAAGAGAAACAATATTTCCCCATGGGGCATCTCTGATAAGATCTCTGATGGCCTCCCAGTCAGCCTTTTTATAATATCTCGTTGTTTTGAGCACTGGCTCTTCAGTTTTGGGTCTAGAGTTTAGGGTGATTTCGATCATTATCACGGCATGATCAGTGTTCCCGAGTGGGCTGTCAGCATTCGTTATACAATCCTCGGGAACTGTGGTCAGAAACAGATTTAGAAGTGATGCGTATTGTTTTTTCTGGTCAGGGAAACGGGTTGGAAACATAAGCATAAGCATAGGGAGTGAGATATCGCGAAGCTATGTGTTGTGCTGCCCACTGCATCTGTGTGAGTAGAGAATCCAAGCCAGTTTTTGTGGTGAACATTAAAGTCACCAAATACATGTACTTGTGCGCTAGTGTCGAGGGAGATTGCTGTGTCTATGCTATCAGAGACTTTGTTTATTATGGTGCAGTCGAGGGAGAGTGGTAGAGAAAATAAAAGTAGCTAATGTTGTGTTGCATGTTTAGTCTTAAGCACATAAAGGCTTGATCATCCGATTCTAGGTTTGTTTCTCTAGTCAGGGGAAGGGTATTACGAATGTAGACTCCAAGTCCGTGCATATGTCTGTCAGAGTCCTTATGGCAGAATGGGAGATATCCAGGCATGTTAAAGTAGTTAGAGGGGATGGAGTAGTGTAGGTTAGTCTCACTTAGTGTTAAGATATCCGGGTTGTTTGTTAGGAGAAATGCTTCGACATCATTTAAATTAGTTCTAAGCCCATGGATGTTCGTAAATGCAAGCCTCAAGGGAGAAGGCAGGTTGGTTTTGTTTGAGTTTGGACCTGGTTTTAGCGTAATGTTTGATTGTACTGTCATTTTTTTTAAGAGTTACAGTTTAGGTGAGGGATGCTGAACAAGTGATTATACCAGACATGCAACATAAGCAAACCATCAGTTGTCCTGCCATCTACTAGGATTGTGGCCTCAGGATAGCCCACCGGGGATGAGTGCAGGGTCCCTTTCCATGCACGACATGGCACTACAAACAACCTGATATTATACAACTGTTGATGGAGCATATATATATATATATATATATATATATATATATATATATATATATATATATATATATATATATATATATATATATTAGACCTCTTCAAAATTGACCTTTTTCTTCAAACATATGGAAACTGATATTATTCCCATTCTCCAAGGTCTAAATTAGCTAAATATACCAGTTATTATGATCTTGGATCTTGACTATGCCTGTCTCAAGAGCCATGTAATTTTATTGTTGACGTTTTTCAAAAACGCTGCAAAATATGGGATATTATGTCCTTATTTTCATTGTAGCTTTCCAGAGGTCGATGCTATAGCATTGAAAGTGGTACCAAATGAAAGCTAATAAAATTTTCTTGCATATGATAGTAAGCACAATAAAACACATGAACACCTGTGTAAATCTTAACTAATTTTAATGCACAAACAGCTGGGACACTACAACAAATCAGTTTGGTAGTATGATAGCACTGCACTGACACATATATTGCATAAGAAACTGTCAGATAGGATGTTACTAATACATGTATTATCACTTGTTCAATGTGGCTTTTTTGAAACTGTCAAATTTTTTCCTGTGGTACTCCACAACTTGTAGTAAGCAGCTTCTTTGCTCTGGGTCACTTGTGATCTGAGTTGCAAAGTTACTCATTAGTTTCACACCTCTCTCAGCCACATCATTGGTCACTTTCACTGACCTCACAAACTTCTGTGCATTTCTGTAGCTGTCATTGTCTTCCCAGGTGTCAACAGGAGTAGTGAGCCAGTCACATTTCACTCGAAGAGCATCAAACAGAAAGTGAGACCCTGGCCCTACCAGGTCTGTGAGAACTGTAGCTGCATTGATGACAGGAAACACTGGCTTGCCTTTCCTGTCACTCTCAGGTTTCTCTGTTTCTGACAGTTTGACTGCGAGCTTCTCTTTTGCAGACTTGGTCATGCTGGCATGTGAACTGAACAAGGTGAATGGCACTAGTTCCTGGGTCAGATACCAGCGGTGGTTGTTCATTTTCTTGAGAACAGAGGTTGCTAGTTCATAGTCATACGGCTTGTATTGCAGCATGTTCTTCATAAGCTGGAGGTCATGGATAGGTGCATCAGTTGCAGATGTGGTGGTCACCCAGTGGCTGGTGTAGAATTAGGCCAGGAACTTGCTCATCCTCTCCAGCTTGAAGATAGTGTCCGTGTTGTATTTTAGTTCCTTGGAAAACATGAGCATTTTCATACAGTAAATGTTTCTGGCCATCCAGCGGGCTTGGTGAATGGCACAGCTCTGCCACCTCTCTGTAATCTGCCCTCGGACTTGCTTCCTCAAGGAAATTGCTTAAGACTGCAATTGTGCTTGTCTTCTTCTGTTTCAAGTCTTGTTCAAGTAGGCCCAGAACTCTTGGCCAGTCCTTAACCAACTTGTCCCACTTCTCTTTCACATTGCTGAACATTGGGTTGTCAGGACTCTTGACCTTGCTGAACACAGTAAAATAAAAGACGTAATTGAATAAATAAACAAAAAGAAGGGAGAAAATGAGAGAAACAGAATTAACGGGCGGCGTAGTAAGGGAAAGATTACATGCGAGCGACATTCCGGCTATGATTTATGAAGGTGTCTACAACGTAGTAAAACTTTAATAAAAAGGTTACCCTTTCCTTTTCTCTTGCTAGTTACAGACACCAAGATAAACGACGCTTAAAATCCCTCCCTGCCTTTAGCGTTATAATCAGAGAAGAAAATGAACAAACCTCTCTATATTATTGCTGTTAATCAACACAATAACATTCCTAAAGTTTTGGTTGTTCTTTATATTTATTTATAAATTATTTGTATATACAAAAATAATATTTATTACAATAAACGAATAAGATAATACATATATTATAGAAATCGTAACTCGTTTATATATATATATAAACTAAAATACCGTCTTTATATATATATATATATATATATATATATATATATATATATATATATATATATATATATATTAAAATACCGTGTTTTTTAGAAAAAAAACATTGAAAACTGGAGATAAAACGTCAATGTGGAAAAAGTTGCTGTGGTAACCAACAGCCAATGAGAAAAGACCGTCTCTCACGCTCCTTACACATTCTGGGAACTTTTGAACACCAGTAATTGTATTATAACTTTTGTTTTAACGAAAGAAAATCGAAAATTTTTATTTCAAAATATAGCTAATAAACTATGAACTGTAAAAATGGTTTGAAATTTGGTCACAAAATGAGTAAGCGGTGAGTTTTAAAGCAGTTCCAAACTAATAAAACTAACACTTAACCATATCTATATCATTGAAACACTACCGTGTTTTAATGATATAGACATACCAAATTTTTTGGCTATTTTATATGTTCCAAATTTCAGCTACTATTGATCAGAATTTAAAAAATGAAATCTTGTTAGGAAAGTTAATGACCTGAATTGTGCAGTGAGCTCTGTGACATTTGCCCTTAAGGCCGCATATTAAGGGAATCATCCATCATCCAGAGTTTATTTTTTGTCACTTTTTTACAGCCATAAAATATTTCAATCATATTCATTTGTTTTCATGTTTTTTCATATGAATTACAAAATATCTAATATTTCCCCAAAAAACTTCTGGCCTTGATGGAGGGGAAACTAAAACTTGTTGCTATGGTTTCAAATGATCTGAAATAACAGCAAGGGGAGACTTGATTCCAGATATTTCTCATATGTTATATCTTCCTCTTTGTTTTTCATACATAAAGTAAATTTTACAGTGTATAAGGATTATTTGATACTGGAGATATTTATAATCGTACACTATTTCCCAAAATAGGGAGATATAACATATGAGAAATATTTGGAATTAAGTCTCCCCTTGCTGTTATTTCAGATCATTTGAAACCATAGCAGCAAGTTTTAGTCTCCCCTCCATCAAGGCCAGCGGTTTTTGGGAAAATATATATGATTATCTTTGGAGGGAACAAATCAATATATTGTGTCCGAGTCGATTCTTTTTTCTAATCATGTGTTAAAAAATATTATTTGTCTTAAACTTTACTTGCCTTTGTTCCAGAATCAGAAAAAAAAAAGTAACGAATAAGAAAAGAAGCAAATAAGTGATAAAAAAAGATGAACAAAAAAAAAAACAAAAAAAAAAACGAAGGAATAAAGACAAAAAAGAAGGTAAGTACAGAAAATAATAATGTTTAATTAAATGTCAAGCTGAAAAGAAAAAATAAAAGAAACCCAAAGTGAGGGAAAGTTTACCATATTTTTCAACTTGCTTTGATTTGTGTGTGTGTGTGTGTGTGTGTGTGTGTGTGTGTGTTTCTGGCATTGCTTGGTCATGCACGGTCCATGTTTCATCGTTTTATATATTTATTTATTATTACTCTGTAATTGTGTATATTTAACGTTTTTGTTTCCTATGCATTTACTGTTAATGCCATATATATATGCATATATATATATATATATATATATATATATATATATATATATAGACTTCTGTCAGATGCGAAAGTAGCTCAATCAAATATATGTATATATATTTGTCTGATGTAAAAAAAAAAAAAACATTTAAAAATAAAAATGTTTAAATACAACGTTATTTCACGCGGTTAATGATCGCCGAATGGATACGGTCTTTGCTAATCAAGCCAGAGATGACTTGTGTTGCCAGGTTCGAATCTATCGACGGGTGTTAATCGTCACACCCTGCACTGAAGATTCCCGAAAGGATGAAACACTAGTGTCTGTAGGTATTTAATTATTATATATATATATATATATATATATATATATATATATATATATATATATATATATAAAGTGAACGTGTCTGTCTGTCTGTCTGTCTGTGTACATTTCCCTACGCAATAACTCTGTCAATTTTTAGTCTATAGACTCGAAATTTGAAATACCGGGTACTGAGATTTGGGAAAATCGATGTGACGGGTGTCAGCCAGAAATTTGGCTGTTAAGAGGTCAAATTTCAACGATTTGACCTTTAAGAACTCTACCAAACTCCTCCGACAATTTTGGGTCTAGACACTTGAAATTTTAGATATAGGTTCCTTGAACCTGGATCTAACTTAATAAAGTGATTTGAGCTCGAAACTATAAATTTTAAGGGGTCATAATAAGGGTCAAAGTTTTAAAAAAAATTGACTTTTTTTTTTTTTTTTTCTCAACAAACACCTCCAAACACCTGGGCAACGCCGGGCTGAAATGCTAGTATTATATAAATACGAAATCTGCATAAATCAAAATATCATATTTAAGCGTATTTTACGACCGGGCAATGCCGGGCGGCCTGCTAGTATATATATATATATATATATATATATATATATATATATATATATATATATATATATATATATTCCGATTCCGATACAATTACCGATTCCAATTCTTTATAAATCTCTAAATATTTAATTATAAAGTTGTTATTTTTCATGATTACAGTAAAAAAACATGTTAAATGTGCAGATATTTTCTCAGCCGTAAAGATACGCTTGCGATAGATGATCTATCGATTTTAGTTTTATTAAAAGTTGAAAATATATTCATTATTTTAGTATCAGCGGTAGAATCTTTTTCCTTGAAGAAAATCAAATAATAAAGCAAATTAATAGAATCGTTTTTTTATTTTTTTGAATCGGCATATAGGCACACATTTTCCGATTCCGATACCTACCACCGCCACAAATTCCGATTTTTTTCGATTCCCGATTCCGATGAATCGTCCCAACATTAATATATACACGCCTATTATTATTTTGTGTGTGTGTGTGTGTATTGATATCCATATTAAAAACTCTTTTTCCTATCCATTTAAAAAAAATACACTTTGTTATATATGGTCCGTTGAATTGCATTCATCTGCAAAAGATCTAACTAATTTACATATTCTTTTAAACATTCATTTTAATTAATTCCTTATTAGTTTTTTCGGATGATCATCTTAAGTTAACTATTACGTGTAATTATATTCATGCAGATATTCTACATGGTTTATACTTTCGTAATATTTGTGTAAAAAAGTTATAGTGAATACAAACATCTTTCTATATATACTTATGCATGCGTATATATATATATATATATATATATATATATATATATATATATATATATATATACACATATATATATATATATATATTTGTTTTAAAATTTTTTCCTACCAAAACTCCTCTGTCAGTTTTTGGTCTACAGACATGAAATTAAATATATAGGGTGTTCGCACCCATGCAAAAGTTTATATTTGTGTTTTAGCCGGGGAAAATCGGTGCAAAATTGTGAAAATTAAAAAAAATATGTAATTTGCCTGCTGAAGGTCAAACAACGGCATTCCAAATATGCATGCGTAACGTAATAGCTATTGGTTCATATTTTAATTTTTAGCCTTGCAGCAAACATGTCTTCATAGCTCAGACATTATCGGCAAAGTAAAAAGTAAATAGTAAGCTAAACGTTTTCGTTGCACACAATTCATTATTTTTTTTTAATTTTTTAAATCATATCGAGTCCAATGTAATCTATAATATAAATTTCACCTGTCTGTTTAAATATACGTACTTACGTATGTATGTATGTATGTATGTATGTATGTATGTATGTATAAACTTTTGAGAGATGGGACGGATTTTCACGTGATCAGTATTGTATTGAAGCACGACCCTTCAGACGATAAATATCGAAAAATTGGCTAAAAACATTAATTCCTTCACCCTCCACTGGGCACTTTTCTACAGGGAGGAGTAGCAAAAAATCGTTCCTTCATGACAATTTAGCCAAACACGCATGCACAAAAAAGTTCTTTCTTGAATTAGTTTAAATTAAAAAAACAACAACCTAACTTCGCTCACGTGATCACAGACCAGTCGTTATAGTGGCAGCGTCGTTTTCTTAAGATTGCACGTTCGAGCCTAGATATCATATATATTTTTTTTTTCGATTTTTAAAGTTTTTATACTGACACAGGGTTATTTATGCCATTTTTATGTTCGTTTTTTTTTTTTTTTTAATTTTTCTATCGCGCTCACTGTTTTTTTTTGTTTTTGTTTTTCCGATTTTTTTAACAAGTTTTAACATTTAAACTTGCTCTTTATTTTGCATCACGTTCGTTGTTTTTCTGTTTTTGTTTTTCCGATTTAAAAAAAGTTATAATATTTAAACAGGGTTATTAAATTCGCTTATTCTTTATTTTCCATTTTGTTTTGATTTCCCCACCACCCCCGGGAAACGTCGGGTACCCCCGCTAGTATAATAATAAATATGAAATCTGCATTACTCAAAATATCATATTGAAGCATATATTAGGACTGGGCAATGCCGGACAGCCTGCTAGTATATATATATATATATATATATATATATATATATATATATATATATATATATTCAATTTGTCTTTACATAAGCAATAATTTGTTGCTACACAGTCATGAGCATGTTTCGGTCTTCTAGTGTTTAGCAACTAGAGACCTCTTCCTTGCTAAACACTAGAAGACTGAAACATGCTCATGACTGTGTAGCAACAAATTACTGCTTATGTAAAGACAAATTGAATATGTAACTTGCTCTACTTCCGTATTGAGCACTCTTGTATTAACCTTGTTATATTTCATTGGTTACCCTACCTTTGAAAAATAGCAACCTCAAATTATATATATATATATATATATATATATATATATATATATATATATATATATATATATATATATATATATACTCGGATTTTTTATATTCAAAAGTAATGAACTAATGAATTCAACGAGGTTGTTAGATAGTGCTCAATAAAAAGAGCTGATAATACTTGTTTATTGTTATATAAACATGCTCACATCCCGCTGCTACAAATAGCCACTTGTTTCAATCAAACAACAGATATCATCAGGCAGCGACTTGACTATTCAAAAGTTCAATGAATAATTCACTTTGCAGCAGCGTAGTATATAGAGCAATATTTTTTTTAACCCTATTTAAAAAATAATTTTAATTGCAACCACTCTCTGCATTTAGAAAAATTCCATGAACAAAGTTTCTTTCTTAAAACTGCCCGCCTGTGGAATTCTGTATAGCTGATCTGCTTTCCAACTTACAACAGCATGGTTGGCGTCAAGTCCAATGTAAACAAGTTCTTATTGAGTCATCCACTTAAATAATAAAATTCTACCTAATTTCCACCATTACTGATCGCTAGGGCTGGGACAACAGCATATTCTTTTCATTGTTTTGACTCTCGAGTGTGTATCCATTGATATCTTATAGGCTTTTATATAGAGTGATGTGGTTCTCGGTTGATTAACTGTATCGGATATATACTCAAGAGTCAAGATAGTGAAAAGAATATTCTGTTGTCATAGCTCTACTGATCACTATGCGTTTGTATCATTGCCCACCTGAAATTCACTAATACTTATCCTCGAGTGGCCTTCAGGCCTTGATAAGTGGTGACCCCCCTCCTTTGTAAAAATGAATGCATTTCAGTTTCTTTGTAACTCAGCCATGTTAACCGTTTGTTAATAGTTGAAAAAAAAAATGAATGAATTTGGGTCGCTTTGAAATTTGAAAGTAATTTGGAAGCAAATTTATTTTATTGCGGACTATTATCCTCATCCTTTTGGCCAAGTAAGCCTCTGACCTGCTTTGGATAGGATTGAAACCGCTATCTTCAAACAATGCTCACTTGGAACCGTACAGATTCAACGTTTCTATCCATTCATTGAGATGAGTATTATTTATGAATTTATTTTATTTTATTATCCTCATCTTTTTATTTTTTTTAATTGTTGTTTCATGACGTTTCGGCCAACTATTCCTCTGACCTTCGTCAGGTGGTAACCGTGACAGGATAGGAACTCCGAATCTCTTAACTGCATCCTCAGCAATTACTGCCTTCCATAGTTGTTGTCTTCTCACCAATACAATTCCAATTAGAATAATATATAATGTTGGGAGCATTTAAACTGTGAGTGGTTACTGCAAGCAGAAACACCTAAATTATTAAAACTGGAAAAGATGAACATTGATAAACCACTCTCCCGTAACTATTATTCAGAAATATTTATTACAATATGTTTCAAGCACTGACATATTTGACGTGAGCTCGACCCCCCTTCCCCCTCCCTTGACTGCCATTTTGTTTATTTTTTATTTTTGTTTTAATCTCTTTCGCTTTGTTTCGTGGATTAATAAGGATTACTCACATGCCTGGATTATTTTTCCATTGATACTTTTTTTTTTTTGTCATGATGCTGAAAATGACCTAAATCTGTTGGCTTTGGAAGATCTCCCCCATCCCCACTCTTTCACCTTCCCTACTCCTTCACGGGCCAATTGGATCAAAAAGTGTTCAATTTACAGTGAGTGGCAGATAAGGAATTTGAATCCTGGAACCAGAAGTCTTGAACGCTTTTTCTTATTAATTTCCTTTGTGGAAAGCCATTTTAAATCAATTTTTCAATTTTGACAAAATGCTCTTCTGCCGTGTCCAGCAACCCACAAATTTTCACCAAATCACTCCACCATGAATCACTTTCGACTCATTTCCTATGTACGACCTCATTTTTTTTCTTGGATTTTTTTTCTGGTAAATCAACCCTTTAATGCCAAAGCACAACACTTATATATAAACGATACATTGAATACAGGTTGCTATCTTTAGGTTGAAAAAAAATTATGGGTTCCTACTTTTCTCCAATGGTATTACTATATAAATAACCACAATAGATCTGGTGGGACTTGAACCAGGGTAGAGTTGCACATTTTGAGTTATAGATATTCTAAAGTGTTGGAATCAGACTTGCAAAAAATGTCAGATTCTTTTAATCTCCAAAGAATCAACAGCCTAAAAATGAGAAGATTTTGAAATAAAGAAGTGAAATTTGGGTTGGATATTTTAGAATCCTAGCAATCAGATAGTGTGGAATCTTAGAAATGAGATATTTAGGAATCCTAACAGTCGGATATTTTAAAATTTTAGCAGATGGATATTTTGGAATTCCTGCAATTGGATATTTTGGAATTCTTGCAGTTGGATATTTTGGAATTCTTGCAGTTGGATATTTTGGAATTCTAGCAGCTGAATATTTTGGAATTCTAGCAGTTGGATATTTTGAGATACTAGCAGTTGGATATTTTGGAATTCTAGCAATCGGATATATTGCAATTATAGCAGTTAGATATTTTGGAATTCTAGCAGTTGGATATTTTAGAATCTTAGGATTCAGATATTTTAGAATCTTTGGAATTAGATATTTGGAATATTATGAACCAGATATTTTAGAATCCTACCAATCAAATATTTTAGAACACTAGCAGTCGGATATTTTGGAAATTTAGCAGTTGGATATTTTGGAATCTTAGCAGTCGGGTATCTTAGAATTCTAGCAGTCGTATATTTGGCATCTTAGTAGTCAGATATTTTGGAATTCTAGCAGTCGGATATTTTGGAATTCTAGCAGTCAGATATTTTGGAATTCTAACGATCGGATATTTTTTAATTCTAGCAGTTGGAAATTTTGGAATTCTAACAGTCTGATATTTTGTAATTCAAGCAATCAGATATTTTGAAATTCTAGTAGTCGAATATTTTGGAATTCTAAGAGTCAGATATTTTGGAATTCTTGCAGTTTGATAATTTGGGAATTCTAGCAGTTGGATATTTTGGTATTTTAGCAGTTGGATATTTTGGAACTCAAGCAGTCGGATATTTTAAAATTTTAGCAGTTGGATATTTTGGAATTCAAGCAGTTGGATATTTTGGAATTCTAGCAGTTGGATATTTTGGAATTCTAACAGTAGGATATTTTGGAATTCTAGCAGTTGAATATTTTGGAATTTTTGCTGTTGAATACTTTGGAATTCAAGCAGCTGGATATTTTGGAATTCTAGCAGTTGGATATTTTAGAATCTTGGGATTAAGATAGTTTAGAATCTTTAGAATCAGATATTTTGGAATCTTAGGAATCAGATATTTTAGAATCCTAGCAATCGAATATTTTAGAATTCTACAAATCGAATATTTTAGAATCCTAGCAGTCGGATATTTTGGAATTTCAGCAGTGGATTTTTTGGAATCTTAGCAGTTAAATATTTTGGAATACTAGCAGTTGGATATTTTGGCATTCTAACAGTTGGATATTTTGGAATTCTAGCAGTCGGATATTTTTGAATTCTAAAAGTCGGATATTTTTAAATTCTTGCTGTTTGATAATTTACATTAATTAAATTCTTGCTGTTTGATAATTTACATTAATTAACGTTTACAGGGAATATGAACTGGAATAGATACATTGAGAGCATTGCCAAGGCTGCTGCAAGGAAGGTTGGCTCCCTCTACCGTGCTAGAAAACTACTTACGCCTGACAGTATCCTATACCTCTATAAGGCAACCATTCGCCCATGTATGGAGTCACATCTGGGCTGGTGCATCTGCTTCTTGGCTCTCGCTCCTGGACAGGGTTCAAAAGAGAGTCGCCAACCTGATAGGTCCTGAACTGTCATCTAGGCTTCAGCCTCTGTCCCATCGACGAGATGTTGCATCCCTCTGCCTGTTCTACAAATACTTCAATGGTGAATGCTCTGACGAACTGCAAACACTTGTACCTCCCCGATGTAACTACCCCCGACAAACCCGACAAGCTACTAAGTCTCATCCCTTTACAGTAGAGATTCCTAGGTGCAAGAAAGCCTTTTACTCCAATAGTTTCTTCCCCAGAACTGCGGGTCTTTGGAACTCTCTTCCGGGATTCTGCTTTCCCAACTGCAACGATATGCAGAAGTTCAAGTGTAATGTCAACAAACATCTTTCTACTCATCTCCCTTCATAATGACCCCACTAATTAAGTCCCTGATAGTAGCCCCCTGCTTCAAAGTGGCACTGTGCCTTGTTTGGGGTGAAAATTGAATAAAACAAAAAAATTTAAAAAATTTGGAACGTTAGCAGTTGGATATTTTGGAATTTTAGCAGTTAGATATTTTGGAATTTTAGCAGTTGGATATTTTGGAACTCTATCAGTCGGATATTTAAAAATTCTAACAATTGGATATTTTGGAATTTAAGCAGTTGGATTTCTTGGAATTTTAATAGTCGGATATTTTGGAATTCTACCTGTTGGATGTTTTGAAATTCTTGCAGTTGGGTATTTTGGAATTCAAGCAGTCGGATATTTTGGAATTCTAGCAGTTGGATCTTTTAGAATCTTGGGATTCAGATATTCTAGAATCTTCAGAATCAGATATTTTGAAATCTTAGGGATCAGATATTTTAGAATCCTAGCAATCGAATATTTTAGAATCCGAGCAGTTGGATATTTTGGAATCCGAGCAGTTGGATATTTTGGAATCCGAGCAGTTGGATATTTTGGAATTCTAGCAGTTGGATATTTTGGAATTCTAGCAGTTGGCTATTTTAAAATCTTGGGATTCAGATATTTTAGAATCTTCAGGATAAGATATTTGTAATCTTAGGAATCAGGTATTTTATAATCTTAGTAATTGACTATTTTAGAATTCTACAAATCGAATATTTTACAATCCTAGCAGTCGGATATTTTGGAATCTTAGCAGTCGGGTATCTTGGAATTTTAGCTGTTGTGATATTTTGGAATTCTAGCAGTTGGATATTTTGGCATTCTTACAGTCGGATATTTGGGAATTCTTGCAGTCGGATATTTTGGAATTCTAGTAGTTGGATATTTTAGAATCTTAGAAATCAGATATTTTGGAATCTTAACAATCGAATATTTTAGAATCCTAGAAATCGAATATTTTGGAATCTTAACAATCGAATATTTTAGAACCTTAACAATCGAATATTTTAGAATCCTAGAAATCGAATATTTTAGAATCCTAGAAATCGAATATTTTAGAATCCTAGAAATCGAATATTTTGGAATCTTAACAATCGAATATTTTAGAATCTTAACAATCGAATATTTTAGAATCTTAACAATCGAATATTTTGGAATCTTAACAATCGAATATTTGAGAATCTTAACAATCGAATATTTTAGAATCTTAACAATCGAATATTTTAGAATCCTAGAAATCGAATATTTTGGAATCCTAGAAATCGAATATTTTAGAATCCTAGAAATCGAATATTTTGGAATCTTAACAATCGAATATTTTAGAATCTTAACAATCGAATATTTTAGAATCTTAACAATCGAATATTTTAGAATCCTAGAAATCGAATATTTTAGAATCCTAGAAATCGAATATTTTAGAATCTTAACAATCGAATATTTTAGAATCCTAGAAATCGAATATTTTAGAATCCTAGAAATCGAATATTTTGGAATCTTAACAATCGAATATTTTAGAATCTTAACAATCGAATATTTTAGAATCTTAACAATCGAATATTTTAGAATCCTAGAAATCGAATATTTTAGAATCTTAACAATCGAATATTTTAGAATCTTAACAATCGAATATTTTAGAATCCTAGAAATCGAATATTTTAGAATCTTAACAATCGAATATTTTAGAATCTTAACAATCGAATATTTTAGAATCCTAGAAATCGAATATTTTAGAATCTTAACAATCGAATATTTTAGAATCCTAGAAATCGAATATTTTAGAATCCTAGAAATCGAATATTTTGGAATCTTAACAATCGAATATTTTAGAATCTTAACAATCGAATATTTTAGAATCTTAACAATCGAATATTTTAGAATCCTAGAAATCGAATATTTTAGAATCCTAGAAATCGAATATTTTAGAATCTTAACAATCGAATATTTTAGAATCCTAGAAATCGAATATTTTAGAATCCTAGAAATCGAATATTTTAGAATCCTAGAAATCGAATATTTTGGAATCTTAACAATCGAATATTTTAGAATCTTAACAATCGAATATTTGAGAATCTTAACAATCGAATATTTTGGAATCTTAACAATCGAATATTTTAGAATCTTAACAATCGAATATTTTGGAATCTTAACAATCGAATATTTGAGAATCTTAACAATCGAATATTTTGGAATCTTAACAATCGAATATTTTGGAATCTTAACAATCGAATATTTTAGAATCTTAACAATCGAATATTTTGGAATCTTAACAATCGAATATTTTGGAATCTTAACAATCGAATATTTTAGAATCTTAACAATCGAATATTTTAGAATCCTAGAAATCGAATATTTTAGAATCTTAACAATCGAATATTTTGGAATCTTAACAATCGAATATTTGAGAATCTTAACAATCGAATATTTTAGAATCTTAACAATCGAATATTTTAGAATCCTAGAAATCGAATATTTTGGAATCTTAACAATCGAATATTTTAGAATCTTAACAATCGAATATTTTGGAATCATAGCAGTCGGATATTTTGGCATGTTGGGAATCTGAAATTTTGGAATTTTGGGAGTCAGTCAGATATTTTAGAATGCTTGGAGTCGGAGTCAAAATTGTTGGAATTCTTAGAGTGGGAGTCGGATATTTTAGAATCTTAGGAATAGCAGGTGTTGTATATTTGATAGTTATCCTCTAATGAATTTCACTAATACGGATAGGAAAGAAAAAAAAAGGTGTTTCTTCTCATCTTTAATTATGCATGAAAAGCTATCTTAGACTCGTAAGGCGAGTAAAGCAACTCATCTATGAAATAACGCCAGTCCTCTGCTTTACCCAGCATTGCTTCTAGTCATTTAAGATTTGTCTTAACCGCTGAATTTAATCCTTTCCCTTTCAATTTTTGAATTAACCATCCAAAACAAGGTAAGTTTTTTTTTATGTGCGTAATCATCCCTTTTTCTATTTGAAACTATTAATTATAAAAATTTTTGATATTTTGAAAATTAGACGAGTTTCGAAGTCATAATTTTATTATCCTAAATATTTACGGTATAATCATTACACACACACACACACACACACACACACACACACACACACACACACACACACACACACACACACACACACATATTAAATGAAAGATGAGGAATAAAAGTTACATATAACTTTATTATATCATCAGAACAATAAGTAAAATTAAAAGAGGAAAATTAAGAAAAAAAACAAACATGTTAGGCCAGGGCATTTCGAAGCTAAATGCTTCTCATCAGATGAGGAAAAGGGCCAGTATCATAGAAAAAGCAAATATACATAAAAAATGGCTTGATTACTTCGATTCCTCGCTTTTCATTTAATATATTTGTTTGTCCTCTTAATAGTATTGAGCTTTTCTTTGTAAAAAGTATATTCTTTGGTAATCTTATCTAATATATAAACCGCTATATGTCTGTCTGTCTGTCTCCATATTTTCAAACTCTATCTCCGCCAAAACTAAAAATCGCAGAACGGTGCTAGGGGCCTCAAATGATTGGATGTTTTAAGGGCCGTTCTTATATGGGTCTTTAGCTGGTTAA
Organism: Euprymna scolopes; assembly: GCF_053919585.1. NCBI lineage: Eukaryota > Metazoa > Mollusca > Cephalopoda > Sepiida > Sepiolidae > Euprymna > Euprymna scolopes. Next base: position 104,423,211 of record NC_136502.1, read on the forward strand.
AATTGTTTTTAAGGGGTCAAAAATGGGTATCAGTTAAAAAAAATCGTTAAACATTTTGTACATTCATCTTAGTTTATTTTTAATTTCTAACCAGTTTATATGCGTGCCACATTGGTACAGTGGTAACTTTACCAGCTTTGAATGTTTCGGTTTCGATTCTAGCTGATGGCACTTAAACACTTTGTTTTTACTATTGAAATCACGACATGTATACTATATATGAAATCTGGGCAAATCAAAATATCATATTTAAGTATATTTTTGGAGTGGACAAAACCCTCCCCCGCTAGTAATTAGTAAAATTGTACAGTTAGAAACAATCACGTTGACACACTGGTTCTCATTAGATCACTGAAGTTAAGTAATATTGAGCCTAGTCAGCACCATATAGGGTGATCACTTGGGAATACCAGGCGCTGTATGTAGGAGGACGTGAACACATCCCTGCAAGAACTGCAACAAACTTAGTGTCGTCATAAGTATATGCATGAAATTGCTTGTGAATTTGATATTCCTATGACAGTTCTTCATCCGAGGGAAGCTGGTTCAACCCGCCTAAGTGATTGCTACTGTTTTTTTCTTTTATATCAATTGTTTCTCTTCTAAAACATCATTTTGTGCCAATTTTCCTTTGTTTTGCTAAATCTTATTGTTATGGTGTTAAATGGTAAAAAAAAAAACGAAAGGAACACAAGACTCTTAGCGTCACATCACGTGACCTCCTTGTTTACCTTAAATACCCTCTTCATATGAAGAGTCGAGTTCGTCTAACAACTCGCTACACTTCGACGTCTCGTCTCTGACATAAACTGTTCTCCTGTGAATTATTGTTGAAACCTGCCTTATCCCCGGAAAGGCATCTGACCACATACATACGTGGTGGCAGCGGCCAAAAATTCAAAAGAATTCAGCCTCCCTCAATAATACGTTTTACAAACGGAAGCAAATAAGTGCCCATTGACTAGGGGTCAGTGTATGGTAAGACTTTCTACAAAAAAAAAAAAAAAAAAAACAAAAAACAATTTTTACTCTCACTCATATTACAGCAAAGATTATTAGAAATCTGAACTTTTATTTTCGTTTATTTTTTTCTAAAAGAAATTGAATTTTTACACTTTTCCCCCCTTGACATTTCTACAAAAAAAAAAAAAAAAAAAAAAACCACCACATTTCTATTAGTAACATAACATACATACGTATGTTCTTGCCGAACGAATCTTACCTTAAAGCTTAAAGAATTAATTTAATCAGACTGTTTCTTCACTTTTATTTTCTTTCAGATATTGATAGAAAATAACGGATGCCATTTGTTAATTCAAAAGTTTTCTTTACTAAACTTTTAAACTATTGAAAGGACGAAAGTAAAAAAAAAAAAAAAAAAAAAAACAATTTTTACTCTCACTCATATTACAGCAAAGATTATTAGAAATTTGAACTTTTATTTTTCGTTTATTTTTTCTAAAAGAAATTGAATTTTTACAATAGTCGATTTAATTATATGTTGTTGTTCTTATAACAACACACCTTTGAGTGAGTAAAAAAAAAAAAAAAAAAAAAAGGTCTCCACCCTGTTCTTTGATTAAAGTTTTCTACGGTTATTTTTTCAACTTGTTCAATTTCACGGTGATTAATTTGGAAACTTTTAAATTAAAATTAAAATAAAAGGATGTCTGCCTTCAGCACTAAACAAAGAATCCTCACTGAACACGAATCAAGAGGCTCGCTCGAAGCCTGGTGTGAGCAGTTATTATACCATATCTCAAATGAAGATAAATTCGAACGCTATTTGGAGGACCTTAAAACCTGGTGCAGTGTCGCAAGTGGCATCTCCCACAGAGGCTTCATAACCGATGAACAAGAGCTTAATGGGAAAAGACTCTCGGCGGAAAAAAAAGCCATTAACCTAAAAGTACTACTCGGCTTTATAAGCATCCAGGCCCCTGTTGTTAGTAGTACCTTCGTAAAAGAAGAGGCGCACAGTATTGACGAAATCTTTGATAGACTCCGTCAATACTATGATTGTCGTAAATCCGGTACGACCATAATGAACATGTTTAAATTTAAATGTGGCGCCAATGAAACAAGAGAGGCTCTCTGGGAAAGATGCTACTCATTTATGGAAGACAGCTTGATTACAAAATCTTCAGCCATTAAACATTGCGGATCAAAATTAGAAAACGATGAATGCCTAACCCCTACATTACAGAACATCACGGTGATGATCTGGCTTGATGCAATCCATCGAGAACTACCATCCATTGTTAAACAAAGATTCGCGATCACTCTAAGGGACTCCACTCTATATTCTATTAGGGCGGAGATCAGTGATGCTATACCATCCCTATTACAAGAAATAGGGGACAGAGAAGGGAATATAGCATACTCTTCCATCAACAGAAGTAGAAGATCTGGAAACCAGAGAGGTCGCCTGACAAAAAGACCGAAATGTTGCCTCTGCGATGCAGCAAACAGACCAGGTGCAGAGACTCACTACTTCCAAAACTGCCCTTTTATGCCAACATCAGATAGAAGATTTCTTCGATCTAAAATTACTGATATTGAAATCTTATCGGAATCTGAAGAAGAAGACGAAGACTTCGAGTACCACGAACCCAACAGTAGGATGGTCCGAGTTAAACAACCTCAGAACCCCAAAATCAACAAGGTAGATATTGTATCATCACCGTGTATGGAAGTAGAAACAAACAAAGAAAACTCGATCATTATACTGGACACCGGTGCGGAAACTAATTTAATTAGGAAAAGCGAGGCGAGACGTCTAAAACTAAATATCGTGCCCACCATCCACAAAGCTAACATGGCGGACGGTGTCTCCCCCATGGAAATAGAAGGGGAAGTACACTTCAATGTTTCGAGAAGGTGTCCAATCACAAATCAAGCCCACTGCTTTCGCTTCGACGGACTTGTAGTTAAGGACCTGAACTGTGCCATTCTGGGTGGCATGCCATTTATGGACAGGAATGACGTTTACCTTCGCGCAAACACCAACCACGTTTACCTTGGTGATTGCTGTGATTTCAAATACCTCAATATAAAAAGACACGCTAATGTTAAAGCAGCAACTATATTGCGCGTCCCACGACAGACCTGCCTACTACCTGGTTCCAGCGTTGCCTTATCGATACCACCTGAATACCAGGATAAAATAGTTTCAGTAGAACCTAGATGCGATAACAATCAGGATGAATGGATCCAATGTGAGCTAGTGAAACCGGATCATGATATAATAACGCTCACCAACAAGTCCACCATACCCGTACTCATCAAACGCCATGAGCAAGTATGTCAGATACGCCACACGATCCAATTATCACTATCCAGTGATACTTTGAAACCGACTCCAATAATTCTTACCAATGATTCCAAACAAACGGACAGGTCAGCAGAAATTTCTGTGGACCCCTCGAACATCCTTAGCCAGGAAGAAAAGACCATCTTCTTCACGACAAATAAGAAATATAATCAGGTATTTTCACCGGTAATCGGATGCTACAATGGAAGATCAGGAAATTTCCAACACAGGATTAATGTTGCCGTATCTCTACCACCACAAAGAAAGGGACGCATTCCATTATATAACCGGACAAATCTAGAGCGACTCCAAACCAAGATTGATGAACTATACGAACAAGGTGTCTTCGTACGCCCAGAAGACATAAACATCACAGCGGAATATGTAAACCCTTCATTCCTTGTTACCAAACCTTCAGGAGGCTTTCGGTTAGTGACTGCATTCACTGAACTGAGCCAGTACACCAAACCACAACCTGCTCTCATGCCCAAAGTAGATGACATCATAAGACATATTGCTCAGTTTAAATTCTTAATTAAAACTGACTTAAGTCAAGCATACTTTAAAATACCCTTGGCCAAATCATCAATGAAATATGTCGGCATCTGTACACCATTCCATGGTGTATATGTTTATACCAGAGCGGTGATGGGTCTTCCAGGCTCTGAATCAGCTTTAGAACAATTAATGTCCAAAGTCCTAGGCGATCTAATGATAAAAGGATCGGTGGTAAAATTGGCTGATGACCTATATGTCGGGGCCAACACACCCCGGGAACTTAACAACGTATGGGAAGAAGTATTACAAACACTACATAAGAATAACTTGAAGTTATCCCCATCTAAAATGGTTTGCTGTCCAACATCGACAGAAATTCTGGGTTGGCGATGGACCAATGGAACCCTCAAAGCTACAAGTCATCGTCTAAATACCTTGGCTGCCTGCAATCTCCCTGAAACCATCAAAGAAATGAGATCATTCATAGGATCTTACAAATTCCTAAGTAAAGTTATACCTAAACATTCAGATTTTTTAGCACCTCTAGATAAAGTCTGCGCAATGGGCTCGTCAAACGACAGAATCAAATGGACATCAGATCTGGAAGACACATTCCTCAAAGCCAAAGAACACCTTAAACAAGCCAAAATCCTAACCTTACCTAGAAGAGAGGACCAACTACAGATAATCACGGACGCAGCTACAACCTCTGCCGGCTTAGCGGCATCCCTTTTCGTATTAAGAGGAAACAAACCCCACCTCGCAGGTCTATTCAACGCTCATAAAACATCCAACCAAGCAGGTTGGCTAGCTTGTGAGTTGGAAGCTCTGAGCATAGCGTCGGCTATCAAACACTTCAGCCTATATATAATTCAATCAGAAAACATCACCGAAGTACTCACAGATAGCCGACCCTGTGTACAAGCGTATGAAAAACTCCAACGCGGCGCATTCTCCACAAGCTCCAGAGTCACGACGTTCCTCAGTGTCATATCTCGATATCCTGTCAAATTATCCCATTTACCAGGTAAAAATAATATATCGGATTACGCCAGCCGAAATCCTATCCATTGCGAAGGAAAATGCCAAATCTGTAAATTCATCAGTGCCCTAGAAGAATCCGTGGTTAGAGAAGTCACCGTAAAAGACATACTAGCTGGTCACTGTCCTATCCCATACATGACTCGCAATACGTGGATTCAAGCTCAACAAGACTGTCCAGACTTACAACAAGTATATCGGCTACTACGCGATGGCAGAACTCCATCTAAAAAGAAGAAAGGGTTAACCACAATTAAAAGGTATTTACAACATTGTAAACTCTCATAAGCCCCTGCAGATGGGTTAATCATAGTTATGCGGGAAGAAGCCTTACGGCCTGCTAGACAAAGAATCGTCATTCCCTAAGGGGTATTAGATGGACTTTTGGTCGCTCTACATTTACAACTCCAACACGCCAGTAAACATCAGTTAAAACAAACTTTTATTTGGGATTCTATGCACTGGATACAGATATAGCCATCAATCGCACCGTAGATAGTTGCCACACTTGTGTATCACTAAAGCAGGTACCAAGTCAGTTCAAAAATCAATCGTCAACAAAACCACCTGACAAAATTGGGAGCTGGTACGCTAGTGATGTCATCAAACGTGAAGGACAACTGATATTATTAGTTCAAGAAAATGTTTCTTCCTTGACACAGGCAACATTATTACTATCGGAGAGCAGTCAATCTCTTAAGGATGGCCTAATCACCACCATATTAAGATTCCGTCCCCCGTCAGGAGATGAAGTAAAAATCAGGGTCGATGGCGCTTCGGGATTTCAAGCCCTACTCACCGATAGTTCACTGGAATCGTTCCATATTAAAATAGAGGTTGGAGAAATAAAGAACATTAACAAAAACCCTATTAGTGAACGTTCAATATCAGAATTCCATACAGAACTATGCAAATTGAAACCAAATGGTGGCAAAATAATAGACACTGAATTGGCCATAATAATTTCCAATATGAACAGCAGATTCAGAGAAAATGGCTACTCTTCACTAGAAATTTGGACAATGAGAGACCAAATCACAGGAGAAAAACTACCAATAGAATACAAAAGCCTGATTGAAGAGAAACACCGAAATAGATTAAAAAGACATGAATCCTCAGCTAAATATAAGGGCCGAGGCAGAACTACCGAAATAAAAACCGATACTAAAGTTGGAGAGATCGTCTATCTATACCAAGATAGAGTTAAAACCAATGCTCGCAACAAATATATGGTGATGGAAGTTGAAGATCAGTATTGTACTGTACAAAAGTTTACAGATAAACAATTTCGGGGAAAAAGATATAAAGTGATGAAGTCTGACATTATCAAAGTTGAACAACACCCTAACTACCACACCATTGATCAAAACAATACCGAAAGTGAATACGAAATAGATAGTCCCATACATGTCGAATCCGAATCATCAATAGATGAACAATCGGACTCTTCCAAGCACAGTGACACAGAAAACACACAAGATGACAGTATAGACCATAAAGATCCAACCGAAGAAACCCCCCTGGAAGTAACTCCCGAGGAAATTACTTATACGCGTCGTCCGTCACGGATCCGAAGACGTCCGATGTTCTTGGAAGAAAATTATATATTATAAATTAGCTCAAACAAGTGCGTAAATTCGGATCATACCCGTACAACACAGAGGAAGAGGAAAGAAGGAAATAAAAGGACTCTGTCACATCACGTGACCTCCTTGTTTACCTTAAATACCCTCTTCATATGAAGAGTCGAGTTCGTCTAACAACTCGCTACACTTCGACGTCTCGTCTCTGACATAAACTGTTCTCCTGTGAATTATTGTTGAAACCTGCCTTATCCCCGGAAAGGCATCTGACCACATACATACGGTGTTATGGTGTTAAATGGTAAAAAAAAAAAACGAAAGAAACACAAGACTCTTAGTAACAAACATGTATTCACAGATTACAGGCAAGGCGGGTTGAGCAATACCATTCCTCAACTGTTGGGCGTTTGCACACGACCTTCTAAGCTGCATACCAATCTCTGACTGCCAGGCACCGGTACTTGTTACCGGAAGTGGCGTCACCAGAGGAAGTGACGTCATGAGATAGTCCATTAAGCCCATGAAGGGGCGTCTCAAACATCCACCTCCCAAGCTTTTTGTTCGTGAAAGCTGTCAGTACCTCTTCCTTTTAGGGTTTATCATCAATGGATCGGTAAACTTTCTCTTATGGAACGACTGCCATAGTTCAGGTCTTGGTTGAGGAGGTTCAAGATCAAAAGTTTCGAAGACAGTGTCTATCGGCTCATCTTCCACTGGTGCACTGTCGCTGGTTTCAACTGATCAACATCTTAGTTGGTTCTGGTGACGTTTGTGGGTATATGTTGGTCCTTAGACGATATATACCATGTCACTGACTCTCTTAGTAATTGTACCCAGCTCCCAGAATGATGTGTCGTTTTTATAACTTTTAAAAACCACTCTTTCACCTGACATGAAACGTTTACTGGATACACAAGTGGTCACTAGTGGCCTTGACTGTTTGGGTAAGAGCTTGTCAAAAACGGATCTCACATTCCATATAAGCATCGTTTCTGCAGGTGAGACTCCACAGTCTATTAGCTGTATATGTCAGTAAGCCTTTTTGGAACCAAACATCATGAGCAACGGCTTATGATCCGTCTGCAATGTAAATTTTCTGCTATGAAACTTTGTCACAGCGAATATAATATTCAAGGCTCCTTTTTCAATTTGAGAGTACTGTCTTTGGGCCTTAAGTAGCGTCTTCATGCATGTGCGATCTGTTTTCTGGTACCGTCAGGCATTATATGAAGTATGCAAGCTCCCATACCAAATGAGTTTGCGTCACACACTACTATTATTCTCAACCTTGGATCATACTTCGTCAAAAAATGATCTGAAGTTAACGTCTCTTTGATCTTCTCAAACGCCTTCTAGCCTTCTGGCGTCCAGTCCCAGGCTTTCTCTTTCTTCAGCAGTTCATTTAGTGGGGCACGCAAATCATGCATATTCTTGATGAAGACTTGGTAGAAATTAGCCAGGCCCAGAAAGATTTGTAGTGCTTGCACGCTATGGCTTCCGCCCTCTCAGGATTGGGGTGTCTATCATTTTCATCAATAATGTGACATAAGTAATGTATTTCCTGCATCAGGAAGTCACATTTTGCTTCTTTTACTTTCAAACCGAAACTTTGAATTCTTTCAAAAACTTCATCTATGTGTTTTCTGTGGATTTACTAGCTATGACAATATCATCCAAGTAGGCACAAGCGAAATCGAGGCCATCCAACATGGTGTCCATGATCTGCTGAAAAATTGCAAGTGCGATCTTGACTCCGAAAGCTAACCTTTCAAACTTGTAGAGTCCCCTGTGTGTATTTATACAGAGGAATTTTGAACATTCCGCCTCGACAGGGATCTGCAAATATGCGTCGCTCAAATCCACCTTAGAAAATACTTTACCACCGTTTAATTTGTTGAATATCTCCTCTGGTGTGGGGGGAGGATAGTGATAATCTTTAAGGGCTGCGTTCAGACCTGTGGAGAAATCTGCACATACACGAATCAGGTTTGTTTTCTTGATCACATATACGGTAGGGGCTGCCCAATCACTGATGCTTACTTTCAATAGTATTCTGGCCTTTTCTAGTCGATCCAATTCCCTGTTGATTTTCTCTGTTGCTGCAAATGGGACGTTTTGTTTCTTCTTGAAAACGAGCAGAGTGTTTTCTTTTAGTTCGAATCTTGCTATAGCCTTTGTACATTTTCCTAGTCCTGGTGAGAATACTTCTGGAAATCTTTTAACTTTTTTAACTCGTCCTTCAGTTGTTGCGCATCCGTAGACGAGTCTTCTATCCTATGACAGAATTTATTCATAAGTTGGTCCCACAATTTGAATCGCTCCATCCAATCAGTACCAAAGAGGTTTTTGGATGTACATACACTTTCAGTTTTTTAGTAATACCATTTAAGGTCACCGGGAGTGTGATCTCTCCTTCAAATTCCACTTTATCGTCTGTCACAGCTCAAACTGATTTGTTCGTCTTCCACATGGTTGGTTTTCTTAGCCTTTTCTATGTCTTAAGGTTAAGGATGGACAGGTCTGATCTGGAATCCAACTGTAGATGCACAGTTTTATTTACGATGTTAACTGTGACATATTTGTGCCAGTTGTTATCTGAACTCCAGTCGGATCTAGTTTGTCGGACGTTGTTCTTGTCCTTGTTCTTCCTGCACTTGGTTGCTTTGTGGCCCTTCCTGCAAAGCTGTTGTCCCTGTGTTCCGTTCTATTGAACATTTTTAACAATAGCTCTTCTTTTCTCTGTTGTTGGAGTAGCATTCTCTCCTCCAACGCTTGTTGCCTTTCTTAAAATTGTAACTGGAGCTGTTTATCACGTTCTTTTAAATTTTCCTCAGCTTTCTGCTGCTGGTCCATCTGGGCCTTGATTAGCTGTATTAACCTCCTCCATCTTGTAATGGCTTTTCCAAGCGCACAAGAAAAAAACATTTATTTCAGTTTTTGACTGGAGAAGAGAGATAAAATAATAAAAAAACAGAAAATGTCCTTTTCTTGAGTGCGTGCGTATGCAGAGGGAGCAATGTACCCCTTGCTTCTTGGTAAAAACCTTAGAGAAAACCCAATATGAAGGTGGACAAAAAAAATTTTCTTGAGTGTGTGCGTATGCAGAGGGAGCAATGTACCCCTTGCTTCTTGGTAAAAACCTTAGAGAAAACCCAATATGAGGGTGGACAAAAAAAATTTTCTTGAGTGTGTGCGTATGCAGAGGGAGCAATGTACCCCTTGCTTCTTGGTAAAAACCTTAGAGAAAACCCAATATGAGGGTGGACAAAAAACTTTTTCTTGAGTGTGTGCGTATGCAGAGGGAGCAATGTACCCCTTGCTTCTTGGTAAAAACCTTAGAGATAACCCAATATGAGGGTGGACAAAAAAAATTTTCTTGAGTGTGTGCGTATGCAGAGGGAGCAATGTACCCCTTGCTTCTTGGTAAAAACCTTAGAGATAACCCAATATGAGGGTGGACAAAAAAAATTTTCTTGAGTGTGTGCGTATGCAGAGGGAGCAATGTACCCCTTGCTTCTTGGTAAAAACCTTAGAGATAACCCAATATGAGGGTGGACAAAAAAAATTTTCTTGAGTGTGTGCGTATGCAGAGGGAGCAATGTACCCCTTGCTTCTTGGTAAAAACCTTAGAGATAACCCAATATGAGGGTGGACAAAAAAAATTTTCTTGAGTGTGTGCGTATGCAGAGGGAGCAATGTACCCCTTGCTTCTTGGTAAAAACCTTAGAGATAACCCAATATGAGGGTGGACAAAAAAAATTTTCTTGAGTGTGTGCGTATGCAGAGGGAGCAATGTACCCCTTGCTTCTTGGTAAAAACCTTAGAGATAACCCAATATGAGGGTGGACAAAAAAAATTTTCTTGAGTGTGTGCGTATGCAGAGGGAGCAATGTACCCCTTGCTTCTTGGTAAAAACCTTAGAGATAACCCAATATGAGGGTGGACAAAAAAAATTTTTACTTGCGAAACAAAAAAGGAAAACTATATACTGTGATACAATGCAGTTGCAAAAGAATAAAAATAATTGTGGAATTGTCCGGAAGTTAACCAAAATGGTTTGTTTTTTTATGCGTGTGTGTAGAACTTATCCTCACAAGGAAGAAAAATTTTTTTTTTCACTTTAGAACAGACAGTTAAAAATGGAATATTTCAGAAAATTCCACTTAATGAAAAAGTCTTTCCTTTCAATACTACTTTAATCCAAGTAAAAAAAAAGGGAGGGAAAAAACATTTCTCTCCTGTAAAAGATTTGCATAAAGTTAGAAGCAAAAAGAAAAGGAAAAAAATTTTTTTTCTCCATTTGAAGAATGTCCGAATTTGCATGAGAATGGACAGTAGACAAATTACAATTAGAATTGTTTCACGGTGAATTTGGGTCTCTATTTCTTTTTCAATAAGCAACCAAATTACTTTTTACGGCATTAAAAAAATGCGTTTGGTACAATTCTTTTCAATTAATACATAGAGACAAAAAGATTGCTTACAATTGAGTTGAGATCTTTGCCTTGCCTTCGTTTCTTTTTTTTTTTGTTTTTAGAATTTTGATTTTAGAAAGTAATTGCCAGACGAATTCTTAACTTGTAATCCGAAGTTCTGTTGAAGTCAAATCAATTTATTTTTTTTCCTTTCTTGTGGGGTTGACCCGTGTGAAGGTCGAATCCGTTTGTCGCCAGTTTGTTATGGTGTTAAATTAAAAAAAAACGAAAGGAACACAGGACTCTTAGAAACAAACAAGCATTCATATAGATTACAGGCAAGCCGTGTTGAGAAATACCATTCCTCAACTGTTAGGCGTTTTTGCACACGACCTGCTTAGCTGCGTACCAAACTCTGACTGCCGGGCACCGTACTCGTTACCGGAAGTGACGTCACCAGAGGAACACTTATTCTATATCATTCTTTTTAATAACTCCAAATGTTTTTTTTTGTTTTCAAGAAATTTGTTTTCTATAATTTATTTCTCTCTGCGAATGTAATTTTTTCATTTATTTTTTTCTGCAAACTCATTCTCTATCGATTCTATATGTTAATATACCGTAAAACAAAAACAACCAACCAACCAACCAACCCTTGTAGATTAGTTTATATGTTAGTTTATAATCTTCCACAGCCTTTTCATCATCACAGCCTCCTCAGTGTGGCTGGATAAACGACTGTTTCCAGCTGAGGTGATACACATGATTACTGCATCAGCAGTCGAGTCATCTTGCACCTAAGACTTCACAAAGGGAAGGGACATATTCTACATTGCTAATCTCTACTATTATATAAAAGGAACTTTGTGTGTGAGTTCATTCCCTATGGATTCCAAAACCGCTAGGCCAATTCTTTTCAAATTTGACACGAATGTTCTTGATGAGTCTGGGAGTGTTCTTACAAAGGTTTTCTATCAGAATGCCGCCAGTAATCAAAAGAATCCGATTAAAGAAGTAAGGCCGATTTTGAGAAGTGTTCACACTTATATACAGCCTAAGATCACAAGTGCATTTGAAGAGTTTCATCACCGCACAAGCAGAAAGGCCCAGCCTATAAAATCAACTGTAGATTCTTTTATAAGACATAGGTACGTTCGAAATGAATGTTTCTGTTTAGAGCACAACTGAACTGTGATACTTGACTTTTCTATGTTTAATTTTAATTTAAGTCATTACGTAAAAAGGATTTTTATGAAATGAACAGTTGGTTCTTTGATAACCCAGGGGCGTGTTTGAAATGAATGTTTCTTCATAAAGCTAAATTGAAGCAGGATACTTGACTTTATGCATTTAAACTTTAGATCATGCTATTATAGAAAAATAATTTATAAAATCAGCAGTAGGTTCTCTATAGTGCATTGTGTAAAAGATAGGGGAGGTGCGAATGAACTGGAAATCCGGGCCATCAAAAAAATGGATGACCTGGTCCTATGACGCAAGTCGGTTTATGGGTTAGACGTTGAATGGAGCAAAGTTCCGATGAACTTAAACCCTGACCGACAAAAATGAAACCCGGGAATAAGATGACGTCATTCGGCCGCAAGTAAGACCGAATGCAAACATCAACAGGGTCAGAATGTGGGTCGATTACGTAAATTGGTTAACGGGAAAATTCATAAAAAGCAATGATAAACAAGAGTCAAGCAGTCAGAGAGTGACAGCAGGAAGGGAAAGACAGACGACGCTCAACTGCCTGTCACGGTCGCAACCACACCCTCTCCGCCACACTATCTCCACCTCCACCGCCGTATTATGTGTATATGTTTGTTATTAAATAAATCAAATTGTTTTATAACAAAGCGCCTCGTTATTCATAGATAAATGAACAGCGGTCATTCCATTCACTAGACGACTTACAACAACATATATGCATAAATATCAAACAAACTATCTCTCTATCTATCGAGATATTCAAAAATCTCGGATAGTTAGAATATAGATGGTGCTAATAAAATAGACGTCACCGCCATATCACCCAGTATATATCAATTGTAGATGTAAAGTGTTAAGCCATTCTGTAGAACATTACATATAAAACAAAACAAAAATGATAATAAAATATGTACATAACAATAATTGATTTGATGAATAATTAAAAAATATAATTATCAAATAGTAGAGTCATAGTAAATTTTATAAAAAATGAAAAATATTTGGAAAGTGTTAAGTGTTGAGCCATTCTGTAGAAAAAAAAGATGGCGGCAGTAGATCCAGTCAGCGAAGAATCAATGCAGTTACGATCTTGATCAGCAGTGATTCAGTCATGTCAAGACGGAGACTGATAGCGGACTGACTGGAATCCAAAATTTAATATTTTTATAATGAGGTCGGAGGCTTCTCATTGGTTGATTGTCTTAACGTGTAGTTATAAATAAGATCGTCCAAATTCTGGAGTCACACCTTCCACATCCATCAAAAACATTTTAGGAGTAGACTTCAATGTATTGTGAAGTAAGTCACTGTGGAGAGGCATGTCAAACTTCCTCCTGGTACACCGCGTGGGTGGTGGCCCACCAGGCAATAAATCGATTTGATTGAAAAGTGAGCGGTTTCACTGATTTCGAGATTTCGATGACAATAAAAAAGTATGGGAGGATGGAACACTTATTAATCCTCATTCAATTCCAGACAACGTCGGGTCTGCCTGCTAGCATATGTATATACGCATTATCGGTTGCCTAAAGGGCCTTATTTCTTTACAGAGTGATATCCATTATCACTAATTAGTAGACAGTAATCTCTGTTACTGGATTGCTCAATTAAAGTAGCAAACATATACGTACGAGGTGCCTTCAATCAGTTTCCAGACTTTTTTCGTATGGGTACCTTTATTGATAGTACACACATACAACTCTAGTCCACTTCAAAGTAATCTCCTCCAGCTGTAATGCACTTGTTGTACCATTCTCTAAGCACCCTTGGGACAAACTTCACACAAATCTTCCGCATCTTCAGTTCCTTACGAATAATTGCCTAACAGTTCCCACACTGACATCAAACTGTGCACTTATTATCTCTATAGACACATGACGAACTTCATCCATGAAATTCTTTATTTGGCCAAGTAACTCTGATGTTCTGACTTCCTTACTTCTCCCACAGCTTTCATCATACCTCACAGACTCCCTGGGTTCCTTAAATCTCTTATGCCACCAAAAAAACTGATGCTCGATTCATGCAAGATAGTCCAAAAGCGGTCTGAAGCATTCCATACGCTTCTGTAGCATTTTTTCCAAGTTTAAAACAGAATTTTATTGCATATCGTTCTTCTAAGGTGTCTTCACATCCAGATTACATTTTTAAAATTCACCAGCTGTTACAATCAAGCTTTCGTAGGGTGTATTACAATTCTTGGTGTAACTGTTCATTTGAACCTGAAATCATAAAAATCAGTCAGTCGTCTCATAAGATGTACAGCAATAACATACTGAATTTTCTAGAGTCTACAACAATTATAAATGCCTGTACAAAAAAGTCTGGAAACTTATCGAAGAGACCTCGTATATATATATATATATATATATATATATATATATATATATATAGTAAGTAATAAAATATATATGGTCATTAAGCTACACTGAATATTCTGCATTTCATCCACTCTAGGACTCTTCAGGCTTATGCGCATAAGCCTGAAGAGTCCTAGAGTGGATGAAATGCGGAATATTCAGTGTAGCTTAATCGCCATATATATTTTATAAATTACTAACTAGCTCTACCTACGTATTGAGCACTTTTGAAGTAAATACTTAAAGTTTATGCATAAATCTATACTTTCGTATATTAATTTTGTGTGAGTAAATTAAGTAGTTATATATATATATATATATTAGCGATAGAAACATTTCCAATATTTTTCTCGATTCCGATAGAATTGCCGATTCTGATTTTTTTTATAGATCTCTTTATATTTAACTACAGAATTTTTGTTTTTTTTCTAATTACCATATAAATACATGTAAAATGTGCAGATATTTTCTCCTAAACATAAAAATACCCTTATATGGGTATAATCTAGCAATTTTGTCTTTGCTGGTATAATCTAGCAATTTTGTCTATTATTTTATTATTACTACAAGCAGTGGAAGATTTTGCTTTCAACAAAATCAAATAAAAAAGATAATTAAAAGAATCGTTTTTGGCATTGGAAAATAGCCATAAATTGTTCTGATTCCGATACCGAATCTGATACGCGTATAATTCTGATATTTTTTTGTTTATTGCAGTTAATCTTCCCAACACTAATATGTGCATGTGTGTATGTATGTATATATATATATATATATATATATATATATATATATATATATATATATATATATATATATATATACTAGCAAAATTACCCGTCGTTGACTGGGTTCAAAAACAGCCTACAGAAAATGGACTCTGATTTATGAAAGTATGATAGGTTATGAAAAGGAAGGGTTGTAAAGAGATAGCTTCGAATTTGGGGGTATCAAAACCAAAGCAAAATATGATGAAAGTAAAAATAAAATAGATAAACCCCATAATTTATTATGCCATACCTGTTCACACTGAAACACTTATCACAATATTCTGTGGATCTATATTAAAAAAAACCTTGTTAATCTTTGTGACATATTTCCATTCTATGGTGGTCAGGCACGAACGAACACCCCATAATTTTATTATACCATATTTCTTCAAACTGAAACATAATTATCAAAGTATACTTACACAGATAGATATGAAAAGTCTTTATTAAAGTTTGTGCTTATTTCCATTCTATGGAGGCCATGTGCGAACACAGACCCCACAATTTTATTGTACCATCCCTATTTAAGTTAAAACATTCTTATCAAAGTATTCTTATGTACATCTATATCAAAAACACTTGTAAACGTTTTTTTTTTTTAATTTTTAAATTTTTTTATTTCCATACTTTGTGGACCAGGTGCAAACGCAGACCCCACAATTTTAATGAACCACCGTTCTGC
>NC_136502.1:104444084-104511584 GCF_053919585.1 Euprymna scolopes
GTTGCTTCTTGATTACCATTGCTCCCAACCCCTGTTTCAACGTCACAGTGTGTCATCCCTGTCCCTGTTTTACAAGTATTTCTATGAAATGTGCTCTGATGAACTCATTGCACTTGTGCCCCCCTCAATGTACGTATCATCGCTTAACAACAAAATCACACCCCTTTACTTTTAAGGTCCCTAATTTTTTTTCTTTTTCTTTCACACATTTTAAAAATAAAAATAATTTTTTTTACTGTTTATTTATTTATTTATTTTTCCCTCTAAACAAGGCATATTGCTATCGATACCTAAATGGCTAATATGGATTAGAGATCCGATGTATGGGGGGGGGACATCATAAGTGAGAAAGCGTGCAGTGAGATGTTGTTCACATTACATTTACATTTCTTCATGTTGGTAGCCAGGGAAACGGACAATAGGGAGGGAATTCCAAAGGCAAGTGGTTTTAGGAAAGGAACTAGTAGAGTAGAAAGCCTTTTAACATCTGGGGACTGCTATAGTAAAGGGGTGTGATTTTGCTGCTTCTTAGGTTGATCGGGGGTTGGGGGTTATTTAAAGTGCCAACACCCAAAATGTTACAAAAAGAACAAGAGTTTTAAGAAACATGAATTAGATCAAAATAACAAAAATTTGTATATATATATATATATATATATATATATATATATATATATATATGTGTGTGTGTGTGTGTGTGTGTGTGTGTGTGTGTGTGTGCAAGGGAGAAGAATATTATGAAAAGAGAGAAAAATAAAGGAAATATTCCTTAAATTAAAAATAAAATACCTATTTAAATCTGAGCAACCTGAAAAATTACCCCCACTCCGTTTCTTGTAAGGGATACGCCGTTTATCAAGGCCCGAAGTCTACTCGAGGATCAGGGTCAATAAGTATCAGATGATCGTGAGAGAACACTGTAATGGTCAGTAATGGTGGAAATAGAATTTGATTATTTAAGAGGGTAGCTCAACAAGAACTTGTTTATATTGGACTTGAAAACGACCATGTTGTAGTCAACTAGAAAGCAGTCCCGCGATATTGAGTTCCGCAGGTTGACAGTTCTAGGAAAGAAACTTTGCTTCGTGAAATTTGTTTTTAGTTTTAGTCGAGTTAGCTTTGGTTTTAGATAGAGAGTAGGGGGTATTGTTGACAGTGGTTGTAGCTAGACGAGTGTTGTGAATGTTTTGCGGGGGGGGGCTGCCATAGTTTGAAGCTCAGTTTAGCTGAAAGGTGTGGAAAGAATTATATTTCACATTCTAAAAATTCTAATATATATATATATATATATATATATATATATATATACGAGCAAACAGTTAATAAAACATGTTAAAAAACACTTTGAAATGAGTTAAAAACATATTTAATCTGAAAAGGAAACACTAGATAAGTCGATAGTCCTTAATCCGCGGAGTTTCGAAGAAATACTCTCCTACTCATCAGAGTGTAGGAATTAGCAAAATGCGGGATCGGATTTTGCATGCAAAAGTATTTGATGAAACAACAAGTAAGTAAAAGATCTTACTTGAAAACAAAAAAAAAAAAAGTGAAGCAGAGGGAATATGGTGAAGAAAAAGGTGATTACACATGAATGGATAGTCTGGTGGAAGATACAGGGTGAGCAAAAAAAAACAAAAACGGGCCCAACTCTAATTAGGACCCGTTTCTTAGTGTTTTGTCCGAATGAAATGAAACTTTGGTCATAACTAGTTTATTATATTCAAAACATCACATCAAAACACTAGGGTCTTTGGCCTTTTTTTCTCCGTTGACTGTAAAATGCTCAGAAAAACAATTGAATGTCCTCTGTTTTTTTTTGGGTCACCCTGTATATATATATATATATATATATATATATATATATATATATATATATATATATATATATATATATATATATAACTGAAGGACACTATACATACAAATGTAGATAAATTTGAGCATATTTTATTGGGTTGAAAATATAGGTTCTTTTTTACCAATTGTCATAAAATTTTAACCATAGAAAAGTATTATAATCTTCAATCGTTAATCGTTGTCGCATGTGTACATTTTTTTGGCATAGTTGCAGTATACCGATTGCCTGTGTTATGTATACGTTCACTGTTGACTGGTTAAGTATATATTCACTGATTATGGGACGCTTAGATATACTCTATAAGGACCGCGTATGATATGTATACAGTAGATGTCTGTAGATGCTTTTTGTGTATACAGTTCTTTATGAATCACACTTGTTAGATATACAGTCACTGTTTACGAATAACTTTGTTTAGTGTACATTCACTCTCTGAGGGTTTGTAGCGGCGAATGTTTACACCTCGGCGTCACAAAATTAAATGACTAAACTCGTTTGTACGCAAATCGTTTGCACCTGGCAGCGGCACAGGTATTGTTCTTGGCATTCGGGCTAGGATCTGAGTGTAGTTTCTATCTGTTCTAATGCTTCATTAAGTAATTGGTCCTTAGTCAATGCAGGGAAACCTTTCATACTGAAACGATTACTATTTTTTTTTTTTTTTTTTTTTGGATACTGCCAGAGTACCACCTTTTTGGGAGGAGCTAATTTTTCCCAACATTAAAAACGACCTTGAGTCTAATTTGCTTTCGTGGGGAAGCAAATAAATACCTACACTATCCTGGATAATTATAGTTTGGACGAATCAGAGAACTTTCTGAATTTATTGGAAATGGTCTTTCTGGGAGCCACCTAAATCGCTTAAAAAGCCAGATTTTCTTTCAATAAACCAGTTGAGCCTAAATCCATGAACCGACGTCGTCGACACCCCTGCGCTGGGCTTCGATCCTGCTTGCATGTGTCAACTCACGTATAGTCACACTTACAAAGCGCGACACAGACACAAATTGCTTGAATCCCTTCATTATCGTCTGCCCGTTGAAAACAACTTAATCACTGAAATATGTCTAACCTTACTCAATGAACTTAATTTCTAATATATAAACAGTGAACATTGACTTTTATTAACAACCTTTAGTGAAATATAATTTATTTAACTGAGCGGAGAAGTTTTGATTACGACTTTTTGACTCTTAAGCTATTGTCTCTGACTTCTTCGGTATCTCAGCTAAGGAATCCCCGTTGTTTTACAAGGACTCTAAAATATTCAGGAACATTCTGTGTTTTCCTATTGCTGTAAACTTCCGTTTTAAACGTACATAAATTTGTGTGAGCCCATGCCTTCTAAACTTATTATTGTTTATCGTTTTTCTCAAATTTAATCATAAACCTAAAAACATTTCTCCGAAACCGGCTCATCCCAAAATTATCACATCACACAATTACAAAACAGCTACAGTAAACCCCTAAATATTACTTCGTTTGCCGTGAAACCTTTTAGCCACTTGAAAAGATACTTAGAATATCAATCCAATCCTGCCAGAGATCTACTGTATATGGACCGATTATGATACGTATACAGTAGATAGAAAACTGTTCTATGACTATTATCATGCACTGCTGCTCTTGGTTTACCGAGTGTATTAGCCAGGTAGTTTTTGAAATTCTTTTTCATGAGTCCAGTTGTTCCTATAATTATTGGAATGGTGGAGATCTTCCTAAGATTCCAATTTCACACACACACGCGCACACACACACACACACACACACACACACCCATATATATATATATATATATATATATATATATATATATATATATATATATATATATATATATATACTTTAAAGTATTGAAATGAATTAGGGGTCCTGGATATGACCTTAAACTATATCCAGTGGTGAGGCCCCAGCTTGCGGGCTTTGGGGAGTGTGGAGCCACCCTTTAATTGCCATTGCTCCCAGGTCCACTCTAACCCGGAGTGGTTGTACCTGTTAGAGTCCCAACTATGGGTTGAATAGAAACCGACTTGAAAACAACAAATAAAAAATTTTTCTTCAAAATCTTTCGATTCGGCATTAAATAACCCAAAAAGGGTTGATATGCCGTAAAACAAAAACAACCAAACCAAACCAAATGAATTAGATTACAGTCTAGTGGTTTTCAATGATTAATTCTGTATTAGGATCATATCCTTTTTTTTTTGCTTTTAACAATGACTCCCTTTTTATACGTCTTTAATATTTTCTCTGTATGTGCTATTTAGCAAAATAATTTCTAACCAATATGAGTATTTTTATAGAATTTTTCCTCTGAGGAGATGTACTTTAATTTAAATATTGTATTCATTGGTTCAAACAATAAATTTTTATTTTGAAAAGTGATTCTTTTTAAATGAAATTTGAACATACAAACTCTAAAATATATATATATTATAATTTTTTTTTCAGTTTTTCTGATGATCAAGTGCACTATTACAACATTTACTAAAAACAGAACTACCTCTCCTCCGAAATTAGAGAAATTCTTGTCAGCAACACAGAAATATTATGCCACGAAACCAACGTCAAGAAGTTAAAATTATTTGAAGCTATGTACATTAAAACGCAAAAACATGCCCTTAAGCAAATCACATTCCAATCCAGTAAAAACACACACAAATGCCTGTCGTAACCTCTCCAGCTCTGGACACAGAACTCGGCACCTCTCTCTCCCACACTGAGCGCTCACAGCTTTCACCGCTGCTACTATATAATAATATTCACACAGCCCTCCTGACAATATGTTCTTTGAGAGACGAAAAGCAACACTGAGGCCGACTTCCAATTACACACACACACACACACACACACACACACACACACACATTCAAAATGGCACTGTGGAATGGTTTTCCTCATGCGATTTAGTGTACTTTGCACGCACACGCACACACACACACACACACACACACACACACACACACACATATATATATATATTCAAAATGGCACTGTGGAATGGTTTTGCTCATGCGATTTAATGTACTTTTATTGTGAGGACATCTTTGATTTGATATCATTTCTTAGTAAGTGTTTTGGAATTCTCTTCATTGAATCAACCGTTTTCCTTTTTATTCCATTCACTTATATGCGACTATCTCCAATATTTACTTATCTCTGATGATTTGTGCGATGTTAACATCGGCTATATGCACAATAAAGCACGCGTAAGATGTATTATGAATAAAAGTAAATATGAAAATTCCCCTATATATTAAAACAAAAGAAAATATAAGCCATGATTGTGGATTGACTTTTTGTTGGTAACTGGAATGTATATTTACCTTTTATTTTTTTCATTTTTCTTAAACTTTTTCTTCTAGGGGATGGGACATCCAACCAGATGTCTGACATTTACTCCTATTTTAGTGAGTCCAACCAAGAGATCTTTTCAGGATTCTAGCCGTCCCTTTCAGTGCAATCGTTTGTACAGTGTGTGTGTGTGTGTGTGTGTGTGTGTGTGTGTGTGTGTGTGTGTTAATACATATTTGTATCGGTAGAAAATTGAGTCATCGCAAGCTAGCTTATCAAATCTCCTTGTGACATTTCATGTCTACAAAATATAATCATATTTAATTTCAATAGTAGGGAAATTGTCTTATCCAAATCCCAATAAACGCTATTATTTTCTTTCGAAAACAGGAAATCACATTTAAACCGATGGAATCTTCTTACAAATCAGATGTTACTTGCCTATAAGCCAATCGCGTTGCTGCTGCTGCTGCTGCTCCTCATCCTTTTGTATTCATTTATTAGTGAGCAGGAAGAGAAGGAGGAGGAGGCGTAAGAAGTAATTTTCGTTTTTCATTTCAGTAGGAACTTCTTCACTATTAGTCATATCAACATCAGAGCACATGTAAACCTAAGCAGAGTAGACACGCAAAACGAATGGTAACTATCAGATTCAGGCAATCAGCACTGGATATCAAAAAAGCCACTGAAGGATTTTGACCTTAAATAGATTCTTTATTTTTGATGATCTTGTGGGAATTGAAATTCCCAGGCTGACTCAATTATCGCCCTTTAACTCTAGTAACCAGAGAGCTTCAGTGCCATATCATTTCCTGTTCTGTATATTTTTATTTCTCTTTCTTGCTGAACTCTCAACAAGTCAAGATGTGACAATAATGCTCTCTGGTTGGCATAGCCAGCCAACCAGCTCTCCTGACTAACCTGTCAGCCCATCATCAAATACTAACCGCAAGTAACCTTACTCTTTTCTCAATGAACTCTTATTATTTATATCTTTATTCTTTCTCATATATATTTATGTAAATAAATCTACATTTTTTCACTATCATATATCGGTATGTTTCGTCTTTTCCTTATGCGACTTTTGCTTCTCAATCACTTACAATTCATTAACAACGTGGAGGATGGGATTGTCAATTACATAAACAGGCCATCCTGTCCTCAACAATCTCTTTCTGTAATTTTAACACAATCTGACTAAGACATTGGGATTTTTTTTTTTAAACGCAAAATTCAAACAATTTTCATTTATGAAAAATAATGTCCTTTAAATGTTGCCTATTTTCAGCTTGGCATATTTGTTCTCTTTCCAAAACATTATTCATGACAGATTGCAGAATCTCTGGATTACAATTTAACTCCCTTATTTCATTCCTTGTTTTCATTAAATTCTTGCAGGTTTGGGGGTCTTTTAACTTTTTTTTTCTTTAAGATGTAACTCTTACATGAAAATGCTGTCGATAAGCTCTGTGAGTCAAAACAATTGACCCCTGATTTTGCTAAAAAAATTTCACAACTTGTTCAATACTATACTTATCGATAATTAATTTTAAAAATATTATCTGTAAAATATCTGAAATAGAGAAAAAATAACTATTAATAGTAAAATGACAAAGGTTTTAAACCCTTCAGTAACTTTTAGGACAACCTGTATAATAATACCAATAATGAAACTGCTGGATATGGAGAAGTTAAATACCAAACAACCGTATACATAGAATAAATTTTACTTAATGATAACAATGCATGAGGGAAAAAAAGAGCACTCTATGCAAGCACGTGTTAAGATAAGCTCAACAATTAATTCAACACATTCACAAATGTGCGTAATCCTATACAAAACAGAATAATAGAATAGGAAGTAGATGTCAGCTAAACCTTTTCTAGATAAAACACGGACGTTTGCTAATGAAAACTTCCACTTGCAGGCGAGTATAAAAATGAATCTGATTGGCTAACTAGCTAAACTAAACACCACGTATATGCATACCACCGATCGCATCAATGAATCCACTCATTTGTACCATGTGTGGACATGTTTGTAAGTTTCTTGCAGGACTTAAATGTCATATGAGGCTGAAGCATGAATGAATTTAAACACTAAGTTATTAGAGCTTCATACGTCGAAATTAACGAGAGCAACTAATATATATATATATATATAATTTTATTATAATAATTATATATTATATTATTCAATAATAATATTATAACATTTTATTATAATAATCATATTATATATCTATATATATATATAAATTCGTATTCCTGTCTGTTTGTTTGTTTGTTCACAAGTTGATTAATATATACAAAAATTCATTACTTTATCATATTTTTCATTCCTATATATACTATTTTTATTGCAAAATATAAAATTAAAGAGGTGACGTCATTTGCATATTACATTAAGGAAAATTGAATTTATTAAATAGCAGTGTATTACTTATTGTTTATAGTGAGAGAATTCTTTTAAGTGTTCTATTTAAGTTTATTATTTAAATTTGATTTATATTGATAGCATATTTAATTTAATTTATTTTTACCGGCATCGATTTTTTTATGAATCGGTTTGAGTTATTTCCCTTATGCACGAACGTTGTTCTTTTTGTTTTTGTTTTCTTTTTCGGTTGATATCAAAACTAAAAACTTTCAAGCATTATTTTTGGAATTAGTTTAAAGAAAATAATTCCCGTGATTTCACAATTAACGTTGGGGCCCAGTGGATTTTATATTGAAATAAACAAACAAACCAATTCAACAACGATTCTTTATTTAAAACAAAATAAAAAAAAAAAAAAACTTTTCTTTACGTTTATTTACCAGTTTTTTTCTTCTTCACATTTCTTGACATCGTAACTAATTTTTTTTTATTTTAATAACGCAATAAGTCATAACTTATCATTTTTATAGCATAAACATTCGGTTAACACAAATTCTACTTTGGTATTTTTGAAACTGAATTATTTACAGTTTGTTTTTTCGTTGCAACAGACTGTAAATACAAATCTTTCTAGACTGAGGTAGCATAAAAGAAATTCGCTTAAACTGGAATATAGTCATAAAAAGGTGATCAATATCTCGAGAATAGCTCCTCTTCATATCCCTTCTGCCGAAATATTTGGTGGAGAGTTTGTCACATACTTCTTTTTTCGGGGCGGGGGGGGTTACATTTTCGTGTTTCATTCGTTCTTTAAATTTGGAAATTTTTGTTGGGGTAATGATAGAGTTGACATATGATAATGAAAAAACTGCTCAATATTCTTAGCATAGCAGATGTGACGAAACCGGACTTCATGTCGACCCTGGCAACACCGGTTATCCATGTTAATATATATATATATATTCATAACTTACTATATATATATATATATATATATATATATATATATATATATATATATATATATATATAGTAAGTTATAAAAATATATATGGCAGGTAAGCTGCACGCGGAATATTCTGTGTAGCTTGATTGCCATATATATTTTTATAACTTACTACGTAGCTCTACCTATGTGACGAAACCGGACTTCATGTAGACCCTGGCAACACCGGTTATCCATGCTAATATATATATATATATATTCATAACTTACTATATATATATATATATATATATATATATATATATATATATATAGTAAGTTATAAAAATATATATGGCAGGTAAGCTGCACGTGGAATATTCTGTGTAGCTTGATTGCCATATATATTTTTATAACTTACTACATAGCTCTACCTACGTATTGAGCACTGTTGAAGTAAATACTTAAAGTTTACGCATAAAATAATACTTTCGTATATCAATTTATATGATTAAATGAAGTAGTTATATATATATATATATATATATATATATATATATATATATATATATATATATATATATATATATGATGAAAATTATGGAAATAGTATTCCGACGAAATAGAGAAAATAAAAAGGAACAAACCGTATTAGGTGTTCATCAACGTTTCGTCTTTATTTCGAGACAATATATATATATATATATATATATATATATATATATATATATATATATATATATATATATATATATATATACACACACACCAGGTTAGCACGACTTCTGTGCTAGCCTGACGAGTGTACATGGTAACAAAACATGAAATAGATGGGTAGCTTAATTCTCATATATTTTCATAACTTATTATCTAGCTCTACTCGCATATTGAGTACTGTGGAAGTAAATACTGACAATCGATATATATATAAAATATTATATCTACTTATAATATTTTATATGGACGCATTAAATAATACATATATGTTAGTTTTATTTCTTAAAAAATTGCCATAAGAAACCAAGTTGTATAAGCCAAAATGAAATTGAAAATATTACCTAGCAACGCCGGGAAGGGTCAGTATAGTATGGGTATCAGTTTGTGGAAATGGAAAGCATTGGGTACACAAGAAATGCAATGGAATTTAAGTGGGTCGAGAGATGATGACCAACCTGTGTCCAAGAAGTGCAAGACAATCGATTGTCTTACACTTCTTGGACACAGATTGGTCATTGGATGAGAACTCAGAATATGGAGAAAGTATATCATGATAGCGATTTTAATAAGGTTTCTTTCAGATATGATAGAAGCCTCTTATCACTTTTGGGATTTGTATATAATTCTCTCTAATTAATAGATCGTCTGCAATAAAAAATAAAAAAAGAAAACCGGTTTTCATCAGACTGAAAAGGAATCGTTTCGTCTTTTCTAGGGTTACAATTTTATCGTTCCACCCTGTATGAATGCGGACGACAGAATAATATTGTACCCTCTTTTTATCAAAATCATACCAAACAGACTGAATCCACGTTTGGCAGGAATCCATACTGAATTTCAGAAAAATCTATTCTGTAACCCCACCTCCAATTCCCACAATTCAAGCGAGTGAAGGAAAACATGGAAGAAAGCGATAAAAATGGACTTGTGAGAAAGAGGGATAAATAAAGACCCGGTCAGAGATAGGTTAGTTTGAAAGTCTTTTTTAAAGCTGTCTAACGCATGCCAGCATGTAAAATGGACGTTAAACTAAATATTATAATTATTATGTATTTGTGTGTGTGTGTGTGTGTTTTATTTCTTTATTTGTTGTTTTTTTTGTTTTCTCATCATTTTTGTTCAAGCTGGAGATGGGGCATCCTATTGGATGCGAGATATTCACCCGCTGTCTGATACATTCCAACCGAGAAATATTCTTTGAGGTTGTAACTGTCCCTTTAAATGCAATTTTTTTTAAATATCTCTTGCACTTGGTTCATCGAGTATATTTGCCAGGTTGTTTTTGAAATTATTTTTTCATAAGTACAGTTGCTCCTATGATTTGAGGAATGGCGGAAATATTCGTAATATTCCAGCTTCTTTTCATGTCGTACATAAGACTTTGGTATTTCGTTATATTTTTTCCTCTCAGCTCTGTTGAACCCAGCATCATTGGTGACACTAACTTCTACTAAGGTTGCTTCTTGTCCTATAAAACTATGTCAAGTTTAATACCTCAGCTTTCTAAGTATGTAGATGTAGAAATCGCATAGTCATAGTGGATGGTGTATCACTTATTTCCAACTGTTGTTTCCGGTAAACATGTTTCCAAGGACTTGCTTCTGCCTTTGATGTGTGTGCATGCGTGTTTACGATCATTATTGCAATTAATAATAATTTATAGCTATGCTGAAATTGTTCCCTGGAGAAAGATATCAACTATGGAGATTTCTTAGTGTAACCGGAGCATATTGAGAAAGTTAATTAAGGTCTATTGAATTCTTTGGCACGTTGCGTCCATTTTCGAACTGTTGTCCAGTTGTTGTTTCCATAGATTCAAATTTTCAATTGGTTCCGAGTGCGTCACTCACTCCGGAAAATGCCCTTCCTGCAAATGTATTTTTATGGACGAAATTGACAGGCTAGTAGTGTTTGATGGTTGCGTTGTCGCATCGATCCCGAGGCTTGGTTTTTTTTTTTTTTTTTTTGGTAAGATTTCTAGAAAGAAGGCATCGCACTACCAGAATATAACGTGGATGATGCTGCGCCTTAGTCTTTTTTCTGTTTTTGCTTGTCTTTAAAAGGGTGTTAATTATTAGAGATGGCATGCAGAAAACTCGAAGAAGATGTGGAAGCTGTGGAAGACGACGAGAGGGCAAGAGGTGGTAAAAAGAGGAAAGAGATGTATAGAAGGAAAAAAAAAAGAATAAGTAAACAGAAAGTAAAAAGAAAAGAAACAGAAGAAAAGGGAGTGAGAGAGTGTGTAAGAAAAAAAAAAAGAAACGAAAGAATAATGAAGTAAAAAACTAGTGGGGAGGGGGAGAGAGAATGAATTAAGACACAGGGAGAGAAGAGAAAGAAATATAAAGAGAAGGGAAACGAATAGAAAGAGACAAAACGATAAAGAGAAAAAAAGCGTAAAAATGTATGGTCGTCTTCAAGTCCAATGTAAACAATTTCTTGTTGAGCCATCCCCTTAAATAATCAAATTATACCAAATTCCCACGACTAACAGTTACTACGCTGTTGTCCCGATGTTGTAAAATGTGTGTGCTATCTAACTGTGCGTTCTGCCTCTTGTTCAACGGCCCGTGACTCATCTAATGTTCGTGGAGGCGTGTGTGTCAGAACATATAACACACATGACGTGACGACATACCTGTTTCTGCTGCTGGTCGCTTCTTAGGGATTCGCCAACCGTCCTTGGAGAGGAGGATGGAACCTGTTTCAAGGAAACTATATATATATATATATATATATAATATATATATATATATATATATATATATATATAACTACTTCATTTACTCACATAAAATTAATATACGTAAGTATAGATTTATGCGTAAACTTTAAGTATTTACTTCAAAAGTGCTCAATACGTAGGTAGATCTAGTTAGTAATTTATAAAATATATATGGCGATTAAGCTACACTGAATATTCGGCGTTTCATCCACTCTAGGATTCGTTAGGCTTATTATATATATATATATATATATTCTCCTACCAAATAACAATTTTACCAAATAATGTCTAGTTACGTAATACACGTTTCATCCACTCTAGGATTCGTCAGGCTTATTATATATATATATATATATATATATATATATATATATATATATATATATATATATCCTCCTACAGCCCACACCACTGGACCGATCTTGACCAAACCTTACATGATTATGGTCTTTAACCTAGGGATGGTGCACACTATTTTTCAAGATCAAAGATTAAAGTCGGGACTTTGCTCTATGCTTGGATACCCGCAAAGTGAGTACCCGAGCACATAGCATATGACTACTCGATTCCTACAACTACATGCCTAGGAAACAGAGTTATTATTAAACCTAACATAATCTTATGGGACAAGATGAAAAAAAAGCAACCTTAGAAGTTAATGTCCCTAATGATGCTAGATTAAATAGAATTGAGAGGAAAAAGATATCGAAATGCTAAAGTCTTATGCACAACATCAAAAGAAACTGGGATCTTAGGAAGATCTTCATCATTCCATAATCATAGCAGCAACATAATTTCGAAAACTACATAGCAAATATACCCGGCGGACCAAGTGCAAGAGAGGTACAGACAATTACACTTACAGGGACTGTTTGAATGCTAAAAAGATCTCTTGGCGGGAATGTACGAGATAGCTGGTGAATGTCTAGTATTCGGTAGGATGCCCCATTCCCAGCTATAAGAAAATGATTAAAATAATAATAAAAATTAAAATATCCAACTTGTTTATTGTTCCATGACCCTAAATTTTGAAACTGTTCAACTCTAAATGAACCTGTGTCGGTCGTAACCAAACAGAAAAGAGGCGAGAAAAATGAAGAAGAAATAGGAAAAGAATATTGAGAAAAAAAAAAAAAGATGAGAAAAGAAAACAATCTTTAGTTATTCTGTCGGCCATTTTCAAATTCAATTTGCATTTCCGAATCTCTGGATTTCCTTGTACACGTTTGCTCTATCGTGAAATTAGGAAAACAAAACAAAACCAAAAAAAAAACAAAACAAAAAAAAACAACAAAAAAAAAACAACAAAAAACATAAAATATACAAATGGGGGAAAAACAAGCCACAAATACACAAAATTAGTCGAAACGAAACACGAAAGACTGAAGGCAAATTGACAAAATATATTTTTTCACTGTCGCCCGCCATCTTGCATTTTCTAATTAACACGAGAATAACAATTTTACCAAATAATGTCTAGTTACGTGACGTCATCTGTTGAAGTAATACACGTTATTTATATAATCCCATAGACACGTAAAAACCACGATGCGAAAAAAGAAATCTAATTAAGTTTCTGAATTTTTGAGATATGGATTGACGTATTATTTGGATTCTACGGACTGCTAATCTTCTAAATTTCATGCAGATTCCCGAGTTCCACAGAAATATTCCCACTGGCGACAAGATACACTTGAAAAATACAATACATTTCGTTATTATTTTTAACTAGCGGGGGTACCAGGCGTTGCCCGGGTGTTTCGAGGTGTGTGTGCTGTTAAATAAAAAAGAAACCGGGGGGGGGGTAAAAGTTGGTAGGATCGAACTCGAAGCCCTGAGGCGAAGTTTGAAAATAAAATGTGAAAAAAACATGAACCGTTCGGCCAGCCAGAATGAGTTACTGAAAGATGTTTGAATTTATTTAAGTAAGAACCAAATTGACAGGTGCCCGCACGGAAGTCGTAGAGCGTTACGATGACGACGACGACGACGTAAGCTATAGCTATTCAGCAAATGAGGTCAATGGCCAGGTTTGTTTGTTATAAGCGAAGTAAAAAAAGAAAACATAAAAACGAACGTTAAAACTTAAGCGGAGGGGGTAATCAAAACATCAGAAAAAAAACTAACGTAAGGCAAACGAACGATGTTAAATGTAAAAATCGAAAAAACAAAAAAGAAAACAGAAAAACGAACGTTAAAACAAAAAAAAAACATGTGAAAAATGGCTTAAATAAGCCTGTTTCGATATTAAAATTTAAAAAATCGGTGGGTACCCGAGTGTTTTTGGGTGTCGCTAAGAATAAGCGAAGTAAAAAAAAAAAAAAAACAGGAAACGAAAGTTACGTGAAAAATGGCTTAAATAACACTGGTTCAATATTTAAATTTAAAAAATCGAAAAACAAAAAGACATCTCACACCACGATTCGAACCCAAAACGTTTAGATAATGAGCCAACGCGCTAACCAACTGAGCTAACGCGACGTACATAAAATTTGGTAAGTTCTTCAACTATTTAAAGTAAATCAGGTCATGACGTCATCTGACGCATGCGTAGAACCGGTCGTCGTCACGAGAGGACCGTTTTTGTTGACCCCCCCCCTGTCGAAAATTGTTGATTTCGGGGTGAAAAAAATGAACGTTTTTGGCCAATTTTTCGATATTTTTCGGGCGAAGGGTGGAACTTCAATATGATACTGAGTTTGTGAATTTTCGTCGTGTCTGTCGAAAGTTTTTAGCTGACACAAAAACACACATACATACATACATACATACATACATACACACATTTTCGATTTTATATATATATAGATTTATTTCATTTAAAACTAGCAGGGAAACCCGACATTGTCTTGGATTGAATGATGATCAACGAATGTTTCACCCTCCTATATTTTATTGTCATCGAAATCGGTGAAATCGTCCATTTTTCAATCAATTCGATTGACTGTTGTAGATGGGGACTAACCACGTTGTATCGGGAGGAAGCTTCACATGTTTCCCCGCATCGACTTAGTCTATGTAACATTGTAGTTTACATTGCACTGTAGAGAACCTACTGTGGATTTTATAAAATTATTTTTTATATATAATGGATCAAATTAAAGTTTTAAATGCAGATGTCAAGTATCATAGTTCAGTTGTACTGTAAACAGAAAAGTTAATTTTGAACGCGCCCCTGACATATCAAAGACTCTACATTTGACCTTTAATGCGGGGCCTTTCTGCTTGCGTGGTAATAAAATTTCTCAAATACACTTATGATGTTAGGCTGTATAAGGTGTTAATTTTGCTCAAAATCACCTGTTTTTTGTTGTTTTTTTTTTGTTCATTTGAGTTTTTCGATTATCACTATTTACCAAAGACATTCCTATGCAAAACCTATCTAAGAATGCTGTCAGGCTCATAAAGTATATTCGTGTGAAATTTCAGAAAAATCGGCCCAGACGTTTAGAAGTCCATATAGAACGAACTCACACACACAGAGACACACAGTTTCTTTTATATAAGAGTAGAGATATTATCATTATTATTATTATTATTATTATTATTATTATTATTATTATTATTATTAGTGTCAAATCCTATAATAATTAGCTTTGTAAAGTTCGACGAGATGCACTTAAAGGAGGTTGGAGGTTGCATCCGCCGAAACGTTATGCAAATAACGCTCAAAAAGAGAACAGTACTCCGAAGAAGCCTATTAATACAAAAAATCTAATTATTTGATTTTCTATTGTTTCTTTCTTCATTCCATAATTCCATAATTTTTAAAAAAATCTCATCTGAATTCTCGCGATTCTATAATCCAGAGTGCGGCGATCAATGCTGTTCTGGTAATTATTGACACTAATTGAAGTTGTGAAATCTGGCATCATCTTATTCAAATAATTATATTGAATGATTCATTTGATTTAAATGCATTTCAGACA
Organism: Euprymna scolopes; assembly: GCF_053919585.1. Classification (NCBI taxonomy): domain Eukaryota; kingdom Metazoa; phylum Mollusca; class Cephalopoda; order Sepiida; family Sepiolidae; genus Euprymna; species Euprymna scolopes. The sequence goes on from NC_136502.1 coordinate 104,459,916, forward strand.
ATGGGGCCTCACATCAGTTAGAGGAAGTCGATATGCGGAAAATCTGTTGAGAAAAAGGCCCTGAAATGGTGCATATTCTCTCCTGATGACCCGACATTTTTTTATGGAAATCGCCATCAAACTAGGCATGAAGCCACTTCACCAAGTTGAGATTTACATAGGATAGAAACATTTACAAAAATCATGCATATATATATATATATATATATATATATATATATATATATATATATATATATATATATATATATATATATATATATGCATGATTTTTGACCCCCTAAAAAACAATTATATACATATATATATATATATATATAATTGTTTTTTAGGGGTACAAAACTTTATTATAACTGTAAAAAAAGGAAGGCTGGGATTCTTTTTTGTATCCATGATAATAAGAAGGACGGAGGGAAAACATTTAATGGAGGTTGAAAAAATTGTTTAACTAAATAAGGGGGTAGTCAGCCGACCGGATTTCGCCTTCCCTTTTCTAAGCCGAATCAATTTTATTTATTTATTTATTATTTTTATTTTTATTTTTTTTGTATAGGGAAGCGAATTCAAACGGGGAAACGACTAAAATAAAATCAAACTATCAGAAAGGAAAAAATTTCTAAAGCTTTTCCTCTCCATTGTATAATTATCATAATGATAGATTTATTTTAGTCGTTCCCCCGGTTTTGTTCCAATAGTTTGATTTTATTTTAGTCGTTCCGCCATTTTTTTTTCCCGATAGTTTGATTTTATTTTAGTCGTTCCCCCATTTTTTTTTCGATAGTTTGATTTTATTTTAGTCGTTACCCCTATTTTTTTCCGATACTTTGATCTTATTTTAGTCGTTCCCCCATTTTTTTCCGATAGTTTGATTTTATTTTAGTCGTTCCATTTTTTCTTTTCCGATAGTTTGATCTTATTTTAGTCGTTCCCCCATTTTCTTTCCGATAGTTTGATTTTATTTTAGTCGTTCCCCAATTTTTTTCCGATAGTTTGACTTTATTTTAGTCGTTCCATTTTTTCTTTTCCGATAGTTTGATTTTATTTTAGTCGTTCCGCCATTTTTTTTCCGATAGTTTGATTTTATTTTAGTCGTTCCCCCATTTTTTTCCGATAGTTTGATTTTATTTTAGTCGTTCCCCCATTTTTTCCCCGATAGTTTGACTTTATTTTAGTCGTTCCATTTTTTCTTTTCAGATAGTTTGATTTTATTTTAGTCGTTCCCCCATTTTTTTTTCGATAGTTTGATTTTATTTTAGTCGTTCCCCCATTTTTTTTTCCGATAGTTTGATTTTATTTTAGTCGTTCCCCCATTTTTTCCCCGATAGTTTGACTTTATTTTAGTCGTTCCATTTTTTCTTTTCCGATAGTTTGATTTTATTTTAGTCGTTCCGCCATTTTTTTTTTTCGATAGTTTGATTTTATTTTAGTCGTGCCCCCATTTTTTTCCGATAGTTTGATTTTATTTTAGTCGTTCCGCCATTTTTTTTTTTGATAGTTTGATTTTATTTTAGTCGTTCCCCCATTTTTTTTCCGATAGTTTGATTTTATTTTAGTCGTTCCCCCATTTTTTTCCGATAGTTTGACTTTATTTTAGTCGTTCCATTTTTTCTTTTCCGATAGTTTGATTTTATTTTAGTCGTTCCCCCATTTTTTTCCGATAGTTTGATTTTCTTTTAGTCGTTCCATTTTTTTCTTTTCCGATAGTTTGATTTTATTTTAGTCGTTCCCCCATTTTTTTCCGATAGTTTGATTTTATTTTAGTCGTTCCATTTTTTCTTTTCCGATAGTTTGATTTTATTTTAGTCGTTCCCTTATTTTTTTTCCGATAGTTTGATCTTATTTTAGTCATTCCATTTTTTCTTTTCCGATAGTTTGATTTTATTTTAGTCGTTCCCCCATTTTTTTTCCGATAGTTTGATTTTATTTTAGTCGTTCCATTTTTTCTTTTCCGATAGTTTGATTTTATTTTAGTCGTTCCCCCATTTTTTTTCCGATAGTTTGATTTTATTTTAGTCGTTCCCCCATTTTTTTCCGATAGTTTTATCTTATTTTAGTCATTCCATTTTTTCTTTTCCGATAGTTTGATTTTATTTTAGTCGTTCCCCCATTTTTTTTCCGATAGTTTGATTTTATTTTAGTCGTTCCCCCATTTTTTTTCCGATAGTTTGATTTTATTTTAGTCGTTCCCCCATTTTTTTCCGATAGTTTGATTTTATTTTAGTCGTTCCCCCATTTTTTTCCGATAGTTTGACTTTATTTTAGTCGTTCCCCCATTTTTTCTTTTCCGATAGTTTGATTTTATTTTAGTCGTTCCCCCATTTTTTTTCCGATAGTTTGATTTTATTTTAGTCATTCCATTTTTTCTTTTCCGATAGTTTTATTTTATTTTAGTCGTTCCCCCATTTTTTTTCCGATAGTTTGATCTTATTTTAGTCATTCCATTTTTTCTTTTCCGATAGTTTGATTTTATTTTAGTCGTTCCCCCATTTTTTTCCGATAGTTTGATTTTCTTTTAGTCGTTCCATTTTTTTCTTTTCCGATAGTTTGATTTTATTTTAGTCGTTCCCCCATTTTTTTCCGATAGTTTGATTTTATTTTAGTCGTTCCATTTTTTCTTTTCCGATAGTTTGATTTCATTTTAGTCGTTCCCCCATTTCTTTTCCGATAGTTTGATTTTATTTTAGTCGTTCCCGCATTTTTTTTCCGATAGTTTGATTTTATTTTAGTCGTTCCATTTTTTCTTTTCCGATAGTTTGATTTTATTTTAGTCGTTCCCCCATTTTTTTTCCGATAGTTTGATTTTATTTTAGTCGTTCCCCCATTTTTTTCCGATAGTTTGATCTTATTTTAGTCATTCCATTTTTTCTTTTCCGATAGTTTGATTTTATTTTAGTCCTTCCCCCATTTTTTTTCCGATAGTTTGATTTTATTTTAGTCGTTCCCCCATTTTTTTTCCGATAGTTTGATTTTATTTTAGTCGTTCCCCCATTTTTTTCCGATAGTTTGATTTTATTTTAGTCGTTCCCCCATTTTTTTTTCCGATAGTTTGACTTTATTTTAGTCGTTCCCCCATTTTTTTTCCGATAGTTTGATTTTATTTTAGTCGTTTCCCCATTTTTTTTCCGATAGTTTGATTTTATTTTAGTCGTTCCCCCATTTTTTTTCCGATAGTTTGACTTTATTTTAGTCGTTCCCCCATTTTTTTTCCGATAGTTTGATTTTATTTTAGTCGTTCCCCATTTTTTTTCCCGATAGTTTGATTTTATTTTTGTCGTTCCCCCATTTTTTTCCGATAGTTTGATTTTATTTTAGTCGTTCCCCCATTTTTTTCCGATAGTTTGATTTTATTTTAGTCGTTTCCCCATTTTTTTCCGATAGTTTGATTTTATTTTAGTCGTTCCCCATTTTTTTCCGATAGTTTGATCTTATTTTAGTCGTTCCCCCATTTTTTTCCGATAGTTTGATTTTATTTTAGTCGTTCCCCCATTTTGTTTCCGATAGTTTGATTTTATTTTAGTCGTTCCCCCATTTTTTTTCCGATAGTTTGATTTTATTTTAGTCGTTCCCCCATTTTCTTTTCCGATAGTTTGATTTTATTTTAGTCGTTCCCCCATTTTTTTTCCGATAGTTTGATTTTATTTTAGTCGTTCCCCCATTTTTTTTCCGATAGTTTGATTTTATTTTAGTCGTTCCCCCATTTTTTCCGATAGTTTGATGTTATTTTAGTCGTTTCCCCATTTTGTTTCCGATAGTTGGAGTTTTTTTTTAGTCGTTCCCCCATTTTTTTTCCGATAGTTTGATTTTATTTTAGTCGTTCCCCAATTTTTTTCCGATAGTTTGATTTTATTTTAGTCGTTCCCCCATTTTTTTTTCGATAGTTTGATTTTATTTTAGTCGTTCCCCCATTTTTTCCGATAGTTTGATTTTATTTTAGTCGTTTTGCCATTTTTTTTCCAATAGTTTGATTTTATTTTAGTCGTTCCCCCATTTTTTTTCCGATAGTTTGATTTTATTTTAGTCGTTCCCCCATTTTTTTCCGATAGTTTGATTTTATTTTAGTCGTTCCCCCATTTTTTTTCCGAAAGTTTGATTTTATTTTAGTCATTCCATTTTTTCTTTTCCGATAGTTTGATTTTATTTTAGTCGTTCCCCCATTTTTTTCCGATAGTTTGATTTTATTTTAGTCGTTCAATTTTTTCTTTTCCGATAGTTTGATCTTATTTTAGTCGTTCCCCCATTTTTTTCCGATAGTTTGATTTTATTTTAGTCGTTCCCACATTTTTTTCCGATAGTTTGATTTTATTTTAGTCGTTCCCCCATTTTTTTTCCGATAGTTTGATTTAATTTTAGTCGTTCCCCCATTTTTTTTCCGATAGTTTGATTTTATTTTAGTCGTTCCCCATATTTTTTCCGATAGTTTGATTTTATTTTAGTCGTTCCCCCATTTTTTTTCCGATAGTTTGATTTTATTTTAGTCGTTCCCCAATTTTTTCCCCGATAGTTTGATTTTATTTTAGTCGTTCCCCCATTTTTTTTCCGATAGTTTGATTTTATTTTAGTCGTTCCCGCATTTTTTTCCGATAGTTTGATTTTATTTTAGTCGTTACCCCATTTTTTTCCGATAGTTTGATTTTATTTTAGTCGTTTCCCCATTTTTTTCCGATAGTTTGATTTTATTTTAGTCGTTCCCCCTATTTTTTTCCGATAGTTTGATTTTATTTTAGTCGTTCCCCCATTTTTTTTTCCGATAGTTTGATTTTATTTTAGTCGTTCCCCCATTTTTTTTCCGATAGTTTGATTTTATTTTAGTCGCTCCCCCATTTTTTTTCCGATAGTTTGATTTTATTTTAGTCGTTCCCCCATTTTTTTTCCGATAGTTTGATTTTATTTTAGTCGTTCCCCCATTTTTTTTTCCGATAGTTTGATTTTATTTTAGTCGTTCCCCCATTTTTTTTCCGATAGTTTTATTTTATTTTAGTCGTTCCCCCATTTTTTTTCCGATAGTTTGATTTTATTTTAGTCGTTCCCCCATTTTTTTCCGATAGTTTGATTTTATTTTAGTCGTTCCCCCATTTTGTTTCCGATAGTTGGAGTTTTTTTTTATTCGTTCCCCCATTTTTCTTCCGATAGTTTGATTTTATTTTAGTCGTTCCCCAATTTTTTTCCGATAGTTTGATTTTATTTTAGTCGTTCCCCCATTTTTTTTCCGATAGTTTGATTTTATTTTAGTCGTTCCCCCATTTTTTTCCGATAGTTTGATTTTATTTTAGTCGTTCCCCCATTTTTTTTCCGAAAGTTTGATTTTATTTTAGTCATTCCATTTTTTCTTTTCCGATAGTTTGATTTTATTTTAGTCGTTCCCCCATTTTTTTCCGATAGTTTGATTTTATTTTAGTCGTTCCATTTTTTCTTTTCCGATAGTTTGATCTTATTTTAGTCGTTCCCCCATTTTTTTCCGATAGTTTGATTTTATTTTAGTCGTTCCCACATTTTTTTCCGATAGTTTGATTTAATTTTAGTCGTTCCCCCATTTTTTTTCCGATAGTTTGATTTTATTTTAGTCGTTCCCCCTATTTTTTCCGATAGTTTGATTTTATTTTAGTCGTTCCCCCATTTTTTTTTCCGATAGTTTGATTTTATTTTAGTCGTTCCTCAATTTTTTCCCCGATAGTTTGATTTTATTTTAGTCGTTCCCCCATTTTTTTTCCGATAGTTTGATTTTATTTTAGTCGTTCCCGCATTTTTTTCCGATAGTTTGATTTTATTTTAGTCGTTACCCCTATTTTTTCGGGTAGTTTGATTTTATTTTAGTCGTTCCCCCATTTTTTTTCCGATAGTTTGATTTTATTTTAGTCGTTCCCCCTATTTATTTCCGATAGTTTGATTTTATTTTAGTCGTTCCCCCATTTTTTTTTCCGATAGTTTGATTTTATTTTAGTCGTTCCCCCATTTTTTTTCCGATAGTTTGCTTTTATTTTAGTCGTTCCCCCATTTTTTTTCCGATAGTTTGATTTTATTTTAGTCGTTCCCCCATTTTTTTTCCGATAGTTTGATTTTATTTTAGTCGTTCCCCCATTTTTTTCCGATAGTTTGACTTTATTTTAGTCGTTCCCCCATTTTTCTCCGATAGTTTGATTTTATTTTAGTCGTTCCCTTATTTTATCCCGATAGTTTGATTTTATTTTAGTCGTTCCCCCATTTTTTTTTCCGATAGTTTGATTTTATTTTAGTCGTTCCCCCATTTTTTTTTCCGATAGTTTGATTTTATTTTAGTCGTTCCCCCATTTGTTTTCCGATAGTTTGATTTTATTTTAGTCGTTCCCCCATTTTTTTCCGATAGTTTGATTTTATTTTAGTCGTTCCCCCATTTTTTTTTCCGATAGTTTGCTTTTATTTTAGTCGTTCCCCCATTTTTTTCCGATAGTTTGATTTTATTTTAGTCGTTTCCCCATTTTGTTTCCGATAGTTGGAGTTTTTTTTTTTAGTCGTTCCCCCATTTTTTTTCCGATAGTTTGATTTTATTTTAGTCGTTCCCCAATTTTTTTCCGATAGTTTGATTTTATTTTAGTCGTTCCCCCATTTTTTTCCGATAGTTTGATTTTATTTTAGTCGTTCCCCCTATTATTTTCCGATAGTTTGATTTTATTTTAGTCGTTCCCCCATTTTTTTTCCGATAGTTTGTATTTTATTTTAGTCGTTCCCCCATTTTTTTTCCGATAGTTTGATTTTATTTTAGTCGTTCCATTTTTTCTTTTCCGATAGTTTGATTTTATTTTAGTCGTTCCCACATTTTTTTCCGATAGTTTGATCTTATTTTAGTCGTTCCCCCATTTTTTTCCGATAGTTTGATTTTATTTTAGTCGTTCCCCCATTTTTTTTCCGATAGTTTGATCTTATTTTAGTCGTTCCCCCATTTTTTTTCCGATAGTTTGATTTTATTTTAGTCGTTCCCCCATTTTTTTTCCGATAGTTTGATTTTATTTTAGTCGTTCCCCCATTTTTTTTTCCGATAGTTTGATTTTATTTTAGTCGTTCCCCCATTTTTTTTTCCGATAGTTTGATTTTATTTTAGTCGTTCCGCCATCTTTTTTCCGATAGTTTGACTTTATTTTTGTCGTTCCCCCATTTTTTTTCCGATAGTTTGATTTTATTTTAGTCGTTCCGCCATTTTTCTTTTCGATAGTTTGATTTTATTTTAGTCGTTCCCCCATTTTTTTCCGATAGTTTGACTTTATTTTAGTCGTTCCCCCATTTGACTTAGTTTCCCTATACAAAAAAAAACCTTCACTTCGGCTTCGGAAAGTGAGAGCCAACCCTGGTCGGCTGACTCTACCCCTTATTTAGTTAAAAAAAATTTTCAAACTCCATTAAATGTTTTCTCCCCATCCTTCTTTTTACCAGTGACTGTAGATATTCTGAGACAAGATACAGCAGCATGTCCAAAGATATACTGACTGAACTTAAAACAAATTTTTCTAATGGAACTTAATAAGAAATATTCGCTTTACTTACTACAAAAATGCTAGTTTTATTTGGTGTCTTAAACTCCCCCCCCCCTATTGTTTTCTTATTATATTCGAAGACAAAATCTTTGTCAATTATTTTCAATAATTATTGGCAATTTTAATAAAATGAACATCGATTCCGAAACGATCGTACACTCAAGTTAATTTTGTTTTTGATATTTATTCATAATTCGCAATTATTAATCTTTTACTCAATATTAATATAACTCTAGGATACATATACCTATTGAGCTTATTATATATCTACAGTACAATGAGCACTGTTCTCTTTTAAAAGTATTAATACATTTACTAATGCATTAAAATAAACTCTGCTTTTTAGACTCCAGGTCTAATTCCCTTTATAAAGTATAAAAGATATATATATATATATATATATATATATATATATATATATATATATATATATATATATATGAGGTGGCAATACATTTTTTACACTTATTTCACTCCCAAACAAGGCAATACTCATTAACCCTTATCCTCGAGTGGCCCTTGAGCCTTGATATGTGGTGATTTATCAACCAAACTTCCATCGTGATTACTTTTTTTTATTTAATTTAAGGAAAGACATTTTTTTAAAATTTAAACAAGAAAATGTCCCGACTTGCCCATGTGCAAATATACATTAATATCTTTAAGAACTTTTTTTTTTATATATAAGTTTTTATATGCGTATGGATTTCAATCAGACACTAACGAATAAGGCTGTAGAGTTACACGTTTTGGTTTCGATTCTAGCTGATGGCACTCAAGTCACACACACTCACACACACGCATATATGTATATATATATTTTAATTTTGAGACCACTACTATATATTTGGTACAATATAATAATCAATAGAGAATTGGTTCTATAATAATAAATAAAAAAATCTGCAGAAATTATAATATCACATTCAAGCATATTTTACGACTGGGCTATGCTTAGGTACAATATAATAATCAATAGAGAATTGACTCTATAATAATATAAATACAAAACCGGCATCAATCAAAATATAATATTTAAGTGTATTTTACGACTGGGCAACGCGGAGCGGCTTGCTAGTTTAAAAAACGAAAAGGTTCTGGCATGCACATAGTCGCCACTATGCGCATGAAATTGTAGGATTTTCTTTGTGCAACGGCATATCAACCCTGATGATCATTTTATATCCTTCTCAAATGTTTGTACAAACAAAGTGCTTCATTGACTATCTCATTTATCAATGAACGAATCAGTAAGCCAGCGGCACTCACCCTTGGTGAAGTGTGCCGACTTTCTCCGCAAGAGGAAGTCTCAAGGGAATATTAAATTGACAACTGTTCTCCAGTCTGCAGTTGTTGTAGAAAAGTGTCGACATCCTTCTGCATACAATGCCGGATACTACCAAATGGTCACCCATCTTGCACTGACCAGACTCAACGTTACTTAACTTGTGTGTGTACATGATTATGCCGCATATGATTAAAATTCCCAAGAATCATCAAAATATTATACCCAGGTAATGCTGGCTAAGTATACTAGTATGAGATGTTTTATAAGGATGGACTACAATATGTAATAATTATTCCGTCGGCTATTTTTAAATTCAGTTTGAATTTCTGGTGGGTTCTTTTGTTTTTTTGTTTTTTTGTTTTTTCATATGTTTCTTTGTTTTTCGGGGTGGTGGTGTAAAAATACAAAATTAGTTGAAACAAAAGTGACTGTAGGCGAATTTTTTAAGATCAATAAAATAAATTCTTTCCAGTGTTTCGCCATCTTGTAATTTCAGGTAAAAAAAAAAAAGAAAATATTCTTTATGAAATTCTTCAAAGAAGTAGGCCATGAAGCAAGAAGAAATCAAATGCTTGACTTAAGGAATTGGAATCACGATAAAAAGACTTGCCCACTGGTCAATTTGGTTTCTTTCTCTCTGACAGAATTCTAAAACGCAGGAAAAGAAATTCGCGATAGAAATAGCAAATAAAACTAAAAGTTGAGAACAAAATAAAATAAAATAAAAATGAGTTTGTTTCTGGTTTTTGGTTTAAAAAAAAATATGAACCGAAAAGCACGAGTAGAATTTTCGTCAAGAGAATTCTGTGCACATTCAATAGAGTGTATTGATTTCGGTAGTTCGTTTATTTTTGTGCATTTCTTTTTTTTTTTTTTAACTGAAGATAATTAGTGATTTTGAAGCTTCTGGAAAAGTTGCACATGAAGCTGTGCTCTGTGTTAATGGACGAGAAGGTACTAGGGATGGAGGGGTGAACAAAGGAGAAGGGGGACATTTTCACAGAGACATGATTGTAGAGCTTGCATGGAATGAACGAGATATGGAAAGTACCATCTCTTCTTCATCACGAAGAAAAATAAATAAAGAAAGAAAGAACGCTTCAGAGTTAGGAGCTAATAAACCCTTTGGCAAATCATTAATTTTTCTTTCTTTTGTTTTTTTGTTTTTTTTTCAGAAATTTCCATTTTCTTTAATTGGCTTTATTTCACAGCTTTTCATCTGTTGTCCTCTCCTCCCCTCTCTCTCTCTCCACATTTTCACAGATTGTGAACAAATGTTAAAACATAAGCGTGTCTATCTAGTTGAATAGCAAAAATCAAAGATTTATAAACATTTTTTTTTTTTGTGATTTAATATTCAAATATAATACTTCGTTTGGCAATGTTTAAAAATCCCAAAGGAGAAAGAATGGATAGTCCAAAATATGTACACTTACTCTGTGTTGCACTGAGCTCTCTTACTCCAGATTTCTTACCAAAAATACTCCATCCATCACGGATCAAACGTGGAAACGAATTGCTACCAACTACTACGAAATTCGTGTGTTTACTGCATTGCAAGGCAAATGTGTTCAATCTAAAGAAAGTGAAACTTTATATATATGTCGTTGGTAAAAAATAAATACCTACTGAATTAAGAAGAAAGATCCTATTTGTGGGCTGTGATATTGTGTGTAATGTTGATTTTTTTTCCTACGCACTTATGAAGCCCTGTGTTGTGCAAATTATAATTTCATGAACAGTTATATTCTTATATGCCAACGCTGCGGGCTAACACAATTGTACGCAATGTTGTGACAATAAAAGAAAAAAAATGGCCAAAAATTATTGAGTTCTTGCGTATCTATCACTATTAACGTGGTATCTTTAAAGAAAAATAATTATAGCTCTAGTATTGCATTGTTGAGCTATCTAAATGAAAACGTCATGTTATTTATTCATACGTAATCACTGTGAAAAGTAGTTAAATCACATATAAACACACACGCATATATATATATATATATATATATATATATATATATATATATATATATATATATATATATATATATCACCTCGCGGTACTATTTTAATCGCTTTTTACATGCTTTATTAAATTAAATTATTGGTTTTAATCATCATTTTTGCCTCCTTTAATTTATAAAAGGCCCCCACCCCCATTGCTCTATTTTTCGTCATTAATATCATTTCAATGCTATCGATTTCTCCTGGTGAGATGATGGCCAAAAGGGCTCTTGGGAGATTTGTTATTTTCAAATTTAGGTGTATATATATATATATATATATATATATATATATATATATATATATATACTTCATTTACTCACATAAAATTAAGATACGAAAGTATAAATTTATGCGTAAACTTTAAGTATTTACTTCAAAAGTGCTCAATACGTAGGTAGAGCTAGTTAGTTAGTTATAAAATATATATGGCGATTAAGCTACACTGAATATTCCGCGTTTCATCCACTCTAGGACTCTTCAGGCTTATATATATATATATATATATATATATATATATATATATATATATATATATATAAACTTATATGTAATATACTGAGTTCGTGTAATTCAGTAAATTTTCATATACCAATGGGGTTTAAGCCAAAAATGGTTTACCTGAGGAGTAAGCTACAAAATTATCACATTTCATAATTGAGCAATCATATACTGTGTATGCAAAATCAAGACTTCAAAACAAGGTGGTGATGGCAATAAAAAGTGTATTTCATTTTACGTTACAATTGTTTCCATGTCCAGTTCGACAATTTCAAGCATTATATCGTTTGAAAATTTTCAAAAACCAGCATTTCTTCAGACTTTATGAATAAACACACTTTTGGTAATGGAGCATTTTTTCAAGAGAAAGAAAAAAGGGGGAAATCCCTAACGGGAAAAGCATGCGAGAAATATATATATATATATATATATATATATATATATTATTCAGAATTATGAAATACAATAAATCTACCGGTGTGCAAATCCAATGATTATCAGTCTTACAAAATATTATTGGATGTAATATTTTATTTAAGACAATCTCAGCTAAATAAAATTGCTCAATATACTAGATGGAGCAAATAAATCATAATTTAGGAATTTAAATTTTGTGATTTGAAAAAGTTAAATTTCAAATATACAAATTTTATTGTATGCAAGACAAAGAATACAGTATAGTAAAATATATTTCCTTTACCCATGAGTTTTTGATGTTTATACATCTCCTCGAAATCTTTGAGTTCGATTAATCTGTCAAAATATTGCATATATTAACAAGGTGTATGAACATAAAAAGCTATAATAATAATAATAATATTAGTAGCCTTAAAAAAAAAATAATAATAACAAATAATAATAATTATTATTATTATAATATTACTGTAGTATTGGGAATCCTAGCTTAAATGCTATCTAGGTAGTTGTAGAAATAGCAAGTTATGTAGATGTATTTTCGATTCCCATCAGCGAATTTAGTGGGGTCACAGAAGATTAGATTTGACAGGCGTCAAACTCAAGTTACCCTTTGTCAACCTAGTTAGATGCACCGGAAATTAGAGGTGACGATGCACCGGAAATTAGGGGTAACGGGAATTGTGGTCGTAGGTTTCCGGTTGGCGACCATGTGGGCTAGAGTTGGTTTTGGGCTGCAGATGAAGCAGACGTGACATTAGGGTCTCTCCTCCGACAACCATGGGTTCGAAACATAGGCTTGCCTTTTTAATAAAACAAATTGAAGCTTCAATCCATCTCGTGTTATCGATGCATCTGCAGCAGTAAGTACCACTCCCCATGAGATGGAGCCAGCGACAAGAAGATATCAGTCGCTGGAAAAGGCAAGCAGGTATGTACACATTATATATTTGCGCATACATGTCGAGACCCTTCAAGGCAAGAAACCGTGTAAGAATAGAACACACACACACCCACATAAGTAAGAACACGTATTGATAAGAACACACTCAGACTTTAAAAGTACCATAAAGTAAAAGAGAATGGAAGCAGGAACGTTTAATAAGAAGAATAAATAAGCAATAAATAAATAGAACGCAAACCGCCATCTTTAACATTACTACTAATAATCATAACAATAATAATAGTAGCTTTAATAATAATAACAATAACAATAATAATTATTATTTTAATAATAATATAATATAATATTAGTGTAAAAAACGATAATAATATAAATGAAAATGATAATAATATTCGTAGCAATATAATTAATTATAATAATCATAGTAATAAGAAGAAGAAGAAGAAAAAGAAGAACAATAATAATAATCATTACAATAAGTATTACATATGTATAATAGCACCACTACTACCAATGCTACCACTAAAACAATAATAAAATAATAATAATAATAACAATCATAATAATAATGATAATAATAATAAAATATAATAGTATTAATAATGATGGTAAAAAACAATAACGATAATAATTGTAGTAATATTAATGATAATATAATTAATAATAATAATATTATTAAAAATAAAATAATAATAATAATAATAATAATAATAATAATAATAATAATTATATAATAAAATATAATAGTATTAATAATAATGGTAAAAACAATAACGATAATAATTATAGTAATATTAATGATAATATAATTAATAATAATAATAATAATAATAATAATAATAATAATAATAATAATAAAATATAATAGTATTAATAATAATGGTAAAAATAATAACGATAATAATTATAGTAATATTAATGATAATATAATAATAATATTAATATTAAAAATAAAATAATAACAATAATAATAATAATGATAATAAAATATAATAATATTAATAATGATGGTAAAAACAATAACGATAATAATTATAGTAATATTAATAATAATATAATTAATAAAAATAATAATAATAAAAATGAAATAATAATAATAGTAATAATAATAATAATTATTATAATAATAATAATAAAATATAATAGTATTAATAATAATGGTAAAAACAATAACGATAATAATTATAGTATTATAAAAAAATAATATAATTAATAATAATAATAATATTAAAAATAATAATAATAATTATTATTATAATAATAATAATAAAATATAATAGTATTAATAATAATGGTAAAAACAATAACGATAATAATTATAGTATTATAAAAAAAATAATATAATTAATAATAATAATAATAATAATAAAAGTTATGACGATAAGGATTATATCTGTATAATACTACTACCATCACCATCAATGCCATCACGTTTTCTTTTTCTTTTTTTTTCTTTTTTTTTATTCAATTTTCACCCCAAACAAGGCACAGTGACACTTTGAAGCAGGGGGCTCCTATTAAGGACTTAATTAGCGGGGTCATTATGAAGGGAGATGAGTAGAAAGATGTTTGTTAACATTACACTTGAACTTATGCATATCAGTGCAGTTGGGAAAGCAGAATCCCGGAAGGGAGTTCCAAAGACCCGCAGTTCTTTTCTTTTCTTTTCTTTCCCGCCCTTTAACTCTTAGCATGAACCTTGACCCATTTTTTGAATCGTGTCAAATCCTGTATAGACATTTCATATTCAAGATTAATTAGTTAGACGCTCCCTTTATTTTATTTTATTTTTATTTTTATTTCTCCCCCTCTCTTCAAGGTAAATTTTCCTACAACCTCCTTATTTTTAAAAGATAGGATTTAAATTTTGCGATTTTAGTAATATTATAACATTATAACATTTTCACTTGTGCTGACTTACAAATATAATCTTGATAACAAAAACTGCATCTGATTTTTAAAAAATATTTTGCTTTGGTTTGATAAGCAATTCTTTTATTTAATTATTTTCATTTTCATTTAATTTTAATTTAATTTTATTTGCCTTTTCGTTTTTATTCACAAATTGATTGAAAAACTGAACTGAATTTTGAAACTGATACATGAAAAAATGTTTTACCGGATATCCAATCAAAAAACTGTGGTAATATGTATATATTGGATTGTTACCAGCTTCCTTGAATTCATTACAATACGTGTTGGATCTTTTACCTGCCGAATACCAAGATCTTTCATTACAGGATTTAGCATACATTTTCGATTTGAAGTTCAATATCCTTTTTTTTTTTTGTGTGCATCAATATACAATTTCCCTTATTCTATGTAGCTAAAATGATTTAAAAACTTTAAAAAAATTTAATTTTCTATGTTTAGTACCTTTAACAAATTAGGTGTAAACGTTTTATATTTGCTAATATTTTCCTCCGAGGAGATGTATAAACATCGAAAACTCATGGGTTAAGGAAATATATTTTAATATACTGTATTATTTGTCTTGCATACGATAAAATTTCTATATTTGAAATTTAACTTTTTCAAATCACAAATTTTAAATTCCTAAATTATGATATATATATATATATATATATATATATATATATATATATATATATATATATATACGGCATGATCGTGTTGACACATGAGTTCTCATCAGATCAATATATATATATATATATATATATATATATATATATATATATATATATATATATATATATATAAGGGTATTTTATTTGAAGTAACGAACTTAAAAATGAGTAAAAACTTATGTGTCTATCTTTATTAACGTGGTATTCGTAAAAAAGAAAAAATATATATATGTGTATTTATATATATAATGTGTGTGTTTATATATGTATATATATATTAATCTAATAATTATTGAAATATATATATATATTAATCGAATTATATATATATATATATATATATATATATATATATATACTCTTAAATGAAAGTAACTTTGTGTGTGTAAGTTCCTTCCTTATAGGTTCCGAAATAGCTGAGCCTCTCTATTGTAAATTTCATACAAAGGTGATTCATATGTCTTGCAGTGTTCTTAGATATGTTTTCTACAGAAATTCATTCGATAAGTATCGAAAATCGAAAAATTCAATTCTAAAATTAGTCTTCCTTCTAATAAAAAAGAATTTTTACAGGAGAATATTTTACCTTACACTAGAATATAACCCTCCCCTACAAATAGAACTCTATGATTGCCATCTTTTTATAAACTTAAACATTTTTAAACATTAATTATTAATAGATTTAGTCCACTCAAACCCGAAATATTTTTAATTAAAACTCTCACGGATACGACCAAAGACATCCACCCCTATTATAAACAGCACTCCTGATATTAAAAAGAAAAAAATAAGGTTTCGATATCTATTCCCCTCCCCTACAAAAACATACCTAAACTTTAACGTGCATCGCCTCTCCTGTCCACTGACCTCTAGCGCACTCTCTTACCCCACTTCTCCTCAGCTTTTGACTTTTCTAGTCCTTTCTGCAAAGACCCGTCATCTCATTTTTCACTGGATGCCTCGATTTGTCTACAACTAAGATTTATTCCTGCAAGTAACTATTTCTTCACTTCGATATTATTTTTGCACACGCAAAGGAAACACAGGAAGAACCGCACGCCTGTAGAGCTCTCTTCGATTTGTCTGCTTCCCAGCTGACTACAACTTGGTTGTCTTCAAGTCCAACATAAACAAATTCTTGGTGAACCGCCCCCTTAACTAATCCAATTTACCAAATTTCCATTACTAATGATTGCTACAATATTATTCCATTGACTACTGTACACTCTATAACCCTTATCCTCAAGTGGCCTCCGGGCCTTGATAAGTGGTATATATATATATATATATATATGAATATGATAGAAACCCTATACTCTTCTTTACACTGCACTTTATACAGTACGCTCCTCCTTTATCTTAGAATTCAATATAGTTCCCTCAACAACATCAATAATTTCATTTATTTATTTCGTGCCTGATGATTCCCTCGCTAGACGTCACATACCCATTATGTTACCTAGCACCTTCTCTACTCTTCTGATGAGAAGCATTAGGCTTCGAAATGCCTTGGTATAAAGAGTCCCCTTTATCCCTCAACTAAATGTATGTATATCCTTATTAAATAAATGACTCATTCTATATTTTCCAACATAAAATTTTTGTGACTTCATTTTCCACTGTCTCATACATATATATATATATATATATATATATATATATTTTCCACTGTCTCATACATATATATATATATATATATATATATATTTTCCACTGTCTCATACATATATATATATATATATATATATATATATATCAATAATTATTGTTTATACCTACAGACACTAATTTCTATCAAATCCTCTAAAAGAACTTAAGATCTCTACAATCTTCAGATTTACAGATTTTCAACCAATTTCACTGATTGGATCTTTTTATTGTCTAAATGCATCTTCAAACTTGGACACTAATTTGAATATCCTTTTCTCTTATCTGCATATATATATATATATATATATATATATATATATATATATATATATATATATATATATATATATATACTAGTGGATGGGCGGCGCCTGGCTTTGCCCGGGCGTAAAACACGCCTAAATATGTTATTTAAATTTGTCCAGGTTTTGTATATATTATTATACAGTCGTGATTTCAAAAGTAAAGAAAACAGTATTTGGGTTCCATCAGCTAAATTCGAAACCAAAACTGTAGCATTCAAAGCTGGTGACGTTACCACTGTACCAACGTAACACGCATATGAACTGATTAAAAATTAAAAAATAAACAAAGATGAATGTAGAAAATGTTTTACGATTTATTCAATTTTGACCCGTTTTTGACCCCTTAAAAACTGTTTTAACCTTAAAAACTGTTTTAACCTTAAAAACTGTTTTAACCTTACAAACTGTTTTAACCAGCTAAAGATCCATAAAAGAACGGTTCATAAAAAATCCAATCATTTGAGGCCCCTAGCGCCACTCTGCGACTTTTAGTTTCGGAGGAGATAGAGTTTGAAAATATGGAGACAGACAGACAGACAGACATATAACCTTTTATATATTAGATTTAGAATATTTTTTCAACTACTAAATCTTTCAGTTTTTGTGCTAACCAGCAAAATTATGACTGTATAAAATTTCTTTTGCTGACTGTTTTCCTCTGATGAAATAAGCCAACTGTTTTGAAATTATAATAGACAAGGAAATAATTACATCTATCTTGTATTCCTTGTTTATGAACGATAAATGTTGTATATCATAATTTTCAAAATGTTACCTCCCTTCATTTACATTCGCTTGAACACTCTAGACTGTCTACTGCCTATACCCAAATTTGACGTTTATAAGTTACTAGCAGGGATACCCGGTGTTGTCCGGATGTGGACAGGTTTTATGGTAAGGGTATTGATCAACACAGCCCTTAAAAATGTTTCAAAATCCCCTAAAAAAAAAAAAAAAGAAAATAGCAACGAGTACCTATGCAAGTGCAAAAAAATAAAAGTAGTAAGCAGACAAGTTCGAACCTGTAACGCTTAGAGGAAAAGGAGGTAAAAAAAAAAAAAAATAGGAAACCGTTTAGTCATCTTGCCCACGTGACTTGTGACATCACGGGCGTTTAGAATATGTTTTATGCATACGTCGATGTCACGAGGCATGAATGACTTTGCAAAAATGTCGACAAAAAAAAAATGACCCCTCCTCGTAGAAGATGGCCCAGTTGACAGTGTAAGAATGAATATTTTTGGATTTGTTACCCGAGAGACTGAGCTTTCAAACAGTACCAATTTTGACAGGTGAGATTTATATAATAGACTAGCGGGGCTGCCCGACGTTGCCCATATGTTTAGAGGTGTGTGTGGTTTTGGGTAAATCAAAGCAAAAGAATAATAAAAAATCGTTGCCCGGGTGTTTGTGTCGGGAGGGGGGGTTATAAAAAAAAGTTTTGGTAGGTAAGTAGGAAGGATCGAACCCAAAGCCTTGAGGCAAAGTTGGAAAATAAAGAGTGAAAAAAAAACGTGCGACGTTAACCGATCGGCCACCAAGAAATAGTAACGGAAACATGTTTGAACTAATTTAAGTATTAAGAATTGACAGGTGCCCGTACTTAATGACTTAATGAGGTAAACTTTCACTGCAGGCAGTTTTTTATTTACTGCAGGGCAGTTTTTTTTTTGTTTCCCCAAGATGTTGTGGGGGGAAATCAGCGTCCCATAAAAAGAGGATTGTCCAAATTGAATAGCAATTGTCTGATATAAGGAGAAACACCGCATTGATCAAAGCTGATTGCTTTTGGACGTTCCCGGCGATGCCGCCAGCTTCGAATTAGTTTCGCTTTTATACGAAAAAGCCGAATCCACACACGACGATCCAAAAATGTAGAATATTTAGCTTTACAAAGTCAGGCAAATAAAATAGACAGGCGACCCCCGTTCTTGACTCGTAGGTATTATCATTTAGACGTGATATAAAAAAGTTTTAAGAAGGTGTGAGCTGACCGGTTGCTTCCCGGAAAAAAGCCTTTTGCGGACATACACAAAAAGCGAACATACATGCATACATGATGATTGCAACGTCTTGTCAGACGACTGCCACTCCCTCAGGTACTGAAAGTCCATGAGCCCGAAGATAACCTTAACTTTAGTCCTGCCGGAAAAAAAAAAAAAAATTCACATGCACAAGCAGACATGACACTGAAGACGGTCACTGGTATATATACATATACATACATGTACGCATGCATACACATATACACATACACACATACAAATAACCCACATATATGCATACATACATACACATTACATATATGCATACATAGACATACTTATACATAAACAGACAAGACGGTCATTGGCATGTATACACATATATATATATATATATATATTTAAAGGCAAATATACATATATACAGATACACACATACATATCTGTAAACATACACATATATGTACATACACCATGAATACACATACATACGTATACAGACACACATGCATACATACAGATATACATACATACACACCTACAAATACATACACACATATGCATACATACATCCATACGTACACATACGCACAAACATATATACACACACACTTACCTACATATACATACACGTACGTAAATATGCACTCATACATACAGATATACATGCATACACACCTACAAATACATACACACATATACATACATACATACATACGTACACATATGCACATACATATATACACACACTTACCTACATATACATACATGTACGTAAATATGCACTCATACACACATACATACATGCCCACACATACACACATATATATGCATACATACACAAATGCATAAATACACATACACACGCCCATATACATACATGCACACATACACACAAACACACATATACATACATATAAACATAGATATACACACATACACATGTACATAAACATACATACACCTATATATATATATATATAGATAGATAGATAGATACATATAATGATGGCAGATCAATTACTACATGCTTCCAGCATTTCAGACCTACACACGTCACAACTTTTCCATCGCAATAGGACCGGGTTTTTTTTCTTATAGCCTGAGGGAGTATCTGTACCTGATGGTGTTACAGAGTTTTAGCTTTGTACGACAGTTAAATCTCTCTCTCGGTTCAAAATATTAACATCCAGCAACAAGCAAGAGCAAGATAGCCAGCAACAAGTCAAACTGCAGACCAGCTTAACGCAGGTACTGGTCTCCTGCTTTATGTTTTTTAACTCAGAGATTTGCTTCTCCGAGAGGGTTGCATTCACCACGGCTTACATACATACATGATGATTGCAACGTCTTGTCAGACGAGTGCCACTCCCTCAGACATTTAAAATCCATGAGCCCAAATGCCTGAGGGAGTATCTATACAAATATGATGTTACAGAGTCTTAGCTTTGTACGACAGCTAAGTCTCTCTCTCGGTTCAAAATGTTGAGATCCAGCAACAAGCAAGAACAAAATAACCAGCAACAAATTAAACTGCAGACCAGCTTAATGCGGGTACTGGTCTTCCGCTTTATGGTTTTTTTAAATCAGAGATTTGCTTCTCCTAGAAATGTTGCCTTCACCACGGTTAATGGGAGCCCTCTCCACCCCAATACACATATACACACACACAAATATACACGGTGCTAGTTGGCCGTTGACCCAGAAAAAGAGTTCATTCGCCCTTTGAAAGGTCTTGTTTTTAATCCTTCAGGAAGACTAGCCGCCCTCCTCACCAAACAAGTCTGGTGGGGGAACCAGTTTAGTCACCGGCGACTAAACATACATACATACATACATACATACATACAAACATTTTCGCTTTTATATATATAGATTAATTACATTCATTCCTGTCACAAAATTGTTTAACGGCCTGAAGACAAAAGCTTAACAAATGGAGTCAAAGGTGGAATCTTCTGACCGTTAGGAATTGTCACCTTTTACACTGATGAGTACAAAAAGCATGAAACACAGGTGTTTGTAGATTATATAACAGGAAACCCTGTGCAGCTCACACCATTTAATTTCCACTCATAGAGTTACCAAATATGGCAGAATAACCCACAGTATGGTGGAGGAGGTTTTGACGAGTTACACCATTCACACCTACCAACGGGGTGACGGCCCCAGGCGTATCACTATTAAATGGGAAACCTATGCACGCTCACACCATTTGATGTAGAGCTACCGAACTTGCCATGATAACCCCACCATAGGAAAGAGGGAGGTTTTTACAGGTTACATTGTTCACTCACAGCAAAGGATGTTGGGGCCCGATGGAGGTCACTTATAATGAGAAACCCTTATTAGTGTTCATACGTTTGTGTCAATAAAGATTCCCCTTACTCTCCCCTCCTCATGTTCGTATGAAGGGGTTACTTTAATTTTGATACCACAAAAGTTTGAAGCTATCTTTTATTGACTACACTCCTTTTTCATAACTTTTCATACTTTCATAAATCAGTCCATTTTTGAAGACTCTTTTTTAACCCAATCAACGTTGAGTACTTCTACTAATATATATATATATATGTATATATATATATATATATATATATATATATATATATATATATAAAAGTGAACGTGTCTGTCTGTCTGTCTGTGTATCTGTGTGTCTGTTTGTCTGTGTACATTTCCCTACGCAATAACTCTGTCAATTTTTAGTCTACAGACTCGAAATTTGAAATACCGGGTACTGAGATTTGGGAAAATCGATGTGACGGGTGTCAGCCAGAAATTTGGCTGTTAAGGGGTCAAATTTCAACGATTTGACCTTTAAGAACTCTACCAAACTCCTCCGACAATTTTGGGTCTAGACACTTGAAATTTTAGATATAGGTTCCTTGAACCTGGATCTAACTTAATAAAGTTATTTGAGCCCGAAACTATAAATTTTAAGGGGTCATAATAGGGGTCAAATTAAAAAAAAAATTTACTCTTTGTTTTTTTTTTTTTGCTCAGCATACACCTCCAAACACCCGGGCAACGCCGGGCTGAAATGCTAGTATATATATATATATATATATATATATATATATATATATATATATATATACTCCTATAAATTCGTTTTTCTTTTGTGTGTATTGGTATTTATATTAAAACCCCTCTTTTCTACTTATTTGAAAAGAAAATACAATTTTCTTATATATGGGTTGTGGAATTGCGTTCACTAGCAAAAGATCTAGCTAATTTGCATATTTTTTTAAACATTCATTTTAATTAATTCCCTATTAGTTGCTTCGGTTTTCTAATGGGATAATCATCTTTAGTTAACTATTACGTGTAATTATATTCATGCAGATATTGTACATGATTTATACTTGCATAATATTTGCGTAAAAAGTTTATAGTAAACACAAAATTGTTTCCATATATATTTTATGTATACGCATCTTTTTTTGTTCATCAAATTTTGCCTACCAAACTCCTCCTAGAGTTTTTGGACTATCGACATGAAACTTCATATATAAGGTATTTGAATCCATGCAAAACTTTATACTTGGGTTTTAGCCCGGAAAAATCGGTGCAAAAGTGTGAAAATTAAAAAAAGGAAATTTGCCAGGTGAAGGTCGAATGCTGACATTACGAATGTATAACGTAGTAGGTATTGGTTCATGTTTTAATTTTCAGCCTTGCAGTAAACATATTTTCATAGCTCAGTCATTGACGGCAGAAGCAAAATAAATCGTGAGCTGAACG
This sequence comes from Euprymna scolopes, assembly GCF_053919585.1. Taxonomy (NCBI): domain Eukaryota; kingdom Metazoa; phylum Mollusca; class Cephalopoda; order Sepiida; family Sepiolidae; genus Euprymna; species Euprymna scolopes. The sequence continues at coordinate 104,482,810 of NC_136502.1, forward strand.
CTTTGGTTTCATTACTATATAGTGCATCCAACCTATCCATCTATCCATGTATATATCTATAAAAGTGAAAATATCTGTCTTTTTTCTATGGTAGTTAAGGAAGACTATTATACAGAAAGGCATTACTTTACATATTCACACTTTTTAATATATACATATGCACATAACCTTATGAACAGTACATAGGGCCCGAGCAAAGTCCGGCTGAACTGCTAGTATATATATAAAAGTGAACCTGTGTGTGTGTGTGTGTGTGTGTGTGTGTGTGTGTGTGTGTGTGTGTGTGTGTGTGTGTGTGTGTGCATTTCCCTATACAATAACTCTGTCAATTTTTAGTCTACAGACTCGAAATTTGATATACAAGGTACTGAGATTTGGGAAAATCTTAGTGATTAGTTTTCGGCCAGAAATTTGGCTGTTAAGAGGGCAAAGTTCAACGATTTGACCTTTGAGAACTCTACCAAACTTCTCCGTCATTTTTGGGTATAAACACTTGAAATTTTAGATATAGGTTCCTTGGACATGGATCTAAATTAATAACTTAATTTGAGCCCAAAAACAATAAATTTTAAGGGGTCATAATAGGGGTCAAATTTTAAAAAATTGACCTTTTTTTTTTGCTCAACATACACCTCCAAACACTCGGGCAACGCCGGGCTGAAATTCTAGTATATATATATAAATGCATATACGTATCCTCGAACTTTATCACCCTAAATACTAAACAATTATGCACAACATAGAAAATAAATAGAATTGGGCACAATAATTAAATGAAACCATAAAAATGAATAATTAATTAATGAACGTTCGTTTTGTTTAAGGAATATGCAAATGAGGTAACATTCACAAAGTCGCTTGTATATTCACAACTGAGTATATTAAGAAGTTCGTTTTAATAATTTTTAAATAGAAAAAGTTGGCTTTTAATATCAGCGTCAGAGCAATAAAAAAAAACACTTTATAAGTGTGTACGTATACACATACACACAAACACACATAAACACACACATATATGAGAGAGAGAGAGATACATGTGGTCGTGCAAGAACTTTTTCATATTAAATGCTATGCAATTATATACAATGTAGAAACTATGCATAAATAGAACTGAGCGTATTAGTTAAATGAAGCCAATAATCCAATAATAAACCATAAAAATAAATAATTAATTAATGAAAGGTCATTTTTCAAAGGAATATACAAATTAGTCAACCTTTATAAAGTCGCTCGCATATCCATCTCTCAGTATATTAAGAAGTTCATTTTAATAATTTTTAAAGAGAAAAAGTAGGGTTTTGATATCAATGTCAGTGCAACAAAATATTAAGATGTACAGACATATGCAGACATGTGTGCATGAGAGAGACAGCCCATACGATTATATATGCAGAAACAAAGACTCGTTCCTCTGCAAACGCGTCTATTTTACTTTACTTAGCATATACAACAATAATTCTGAATATATTTTGAGTCAATTTTTATTTTATTTAAAAAAATATTTTTTCAATTGTTTCAATTTTTTTTAGATGTATTCACGTCTAAGAATGTAGATTTATGCTTATATAAATATATGCTTGCTTCTGATTTTTTGTTTGCTTGTTTGTTTGTTTTGCATCCAATTGGGGGAACGAGCTTTCTTTTCTTTTTCTTTTCTTTTCTTTTTGTTTTTAGTAAATGTATTCGTTGTTTTCTTTATGTATATTCATTTGCATGCTTCCTGTCGCCTTCCCAGTCGACAATTTGCAAGGAGACAGACAGACAATATACTATTTTCCTTTTCCAATATTAGCCAATGCGTATATAAAGGTCATCCCATAAGTTCTGGCCGAATTTTTACCTTTTTTTTTTTTTTTTAATTGAACGAAACTTAAACAATTTTGTGTAATTTTTTTTTACATTTTTATTAGTGATGAGACAATTCCAATATTTTTCCCCGATTCCAATACAATTACCGATTCCGTACGAAATTCCCGATTCAGATACAATTACCGATTCCGATTCTTTAAATGTTTTACCATAAAGTTGTTATTTTGTCCCGATTACGTTAAAAACACATCTTAAATGTGCTTATATTTTCTCAAACATAAAAATGAACTTCTGGGGGTGTGAAATAGAGATTTTAGTCTTACTGGAAATTTAAATCAATAAATATTTATTATGTTATTATTACTACGAGCAATGGAAGACGTTTTATGAAAACAAAATAAAATAGAATAGATAATTAAATGGAATCGGTTTTGGCTAAAGTTTTCCGATTCCAATACCCCAAAAAGCTCCAATTTTTCCAATTCCCGATTCTGATTAATCGTCCCAACACCAATTGTTATGTTTAGATGCATTTTAACTGATTACATTGTTTTTACAGAACGGTAAAATTTAAACTTGCTTGATTACAATCCAACCAACATTGAAGTAGCTAAGAATCAGTTGAAGTATATAATTCCTTAGGAGTTCAAGAAAAGGAACTCAACAGCTGAAGCGGCTGGAAATATTCATTCAGTTTATGGAAAGGAATGTGTGAACTTGCAGAAGATGATTTGCGAAATTCAGAAATGAAGATTTCACTCTTGAAGATGAAAATCGAACCGGAGGTCCAATTGAGTTTGATGATAAGTTTCTTGAAGCAGCTCTTGAATAAAATCCTGTTTTTTTTTTCAGTTGAGGAATTGGCAATAAAACTGAGTTCAAACCATACAACTGTTTATCAACAACTTAGACAAGTTCCTAAACTTGGAAAATGGTTGCCTCGTGAATTGTCTGAAAGCAATCTCAAATTCCGAGTCGACATCTGCTCTTCTCTCCATTTTCGCCACCTTGTGTCACCATTTTTGGATAGACTTGTGACTGCTGAAGAAAAATGGATCTTTTATCGAAATGTTAAGTGTCGTAGACAATAGCTTGGTAAAAGGGAAAGACCTCAGCCACAGCTGAAAAAAAAAACTTCATGGGGATAAGGTTCTTCTTTCAATATGGTGGGATTGCCAATTAGTAATCTACTTTGAATTGTTACCACCAAATGCAACAATTAATAATCAAATCTACTGTTAGCAATTAGAGTGTTTTAACCAAGCTTTGGGGGAAAAAGACCTGCTCTAGTGAATCGAAAAAGGGCGATGTTTCATCAGGATAATGCACGACTCAACACAGTAAGAATCACCTCACAAAATATCGAAAAAATGGTTGAGAGAAAATTCCTCATCCACCCTATTCTCCTGATCTTGCTCCTTCAGACTACCATTTGTTTCGTAGCTAACAAAATCATTTGGAAGGAACAGCTTTTGTAACGCAGAAAGATGCTGAAACTGACATTTGTGAATTCTTCGAATCCAAGTCAAAAGAATTTTAAAGTGATGGAATTAATAAGCGTGTTAATAGATGGAGGGAAGTCATAGATAATCAGGGAAAGTATATTGATGATTAAATCTTTAATAAAATGTAACATTTCGTGATTCTTTATTGATAAATTCGGACAGAACTTATGGGATGATCAGATATATATATATTAGTTGCCTGGCAAGGCCACAGGGGAGGCAACCGAAGCAGCAAAACTGAAGCTGGCTTGCAGGACACTATATATACAATTGGAAGCAAATTTGGGTATATTTTATTGGTTTGAAAATAAAGGTTCTTCTTTACCAATTGTCATAACATTTTAACCATAGAATAGTATTAAAACTTTCAAAAAAACCTGCAAATTTTCATGTAGTTTCGTCCCATTGAACTAAGGATATGAACATTTCAATATTCAATGTGGCTATTTCTACAGAAATATATATATATATATATATATATATATATATATATATATATATACTAGCAAAAGTACCCGTCGTTGACTCGGTTCAAAAATAGCCCACAGAAAATGGACTCTAATTTGTGAAAGTATGATAGGTTATGAAAAGGAAGGGTTGTAAAGAGATAGCTTCGAATTTGGGGATATCAAAACCAAAGCAAAATATGATGGAAGTAAAAATAAAATAGATAAACCCCATAATTTATTATACCATACCTGTTCACACTGAAACACTTATCACAATATTCTGTGGATCTATATTAAAAAAAACCTTGTTAAACTTTGTGACATATTTCTATTCTATGGAGGTCAGGTGCGAACAAACACCCCATAATTTTATTATACCATATTTCTTCAAACTGAAACATAATTATCAAAGTATACTTACGTAGATAGATATGAAAAGTCTTCATTAAAGTTTGTGCCTATTCCCATTCTATGGAGGCCAGGCGCGAACGCAGACCCTACAATTTTATTATACCATCCCTATTTAAGTTAAACCATACTTATCAAAGTATTATTATGTACATCTATATTAAAAACACTTGTAAACGTTTTTTTAATTTTTAAATTTTTTATTTCCATACTTTGTGGACCAGGCGCGTACGCAGACCCCACAATTTTAATGAATCATCATTATGCCAGATCAAACATACCCATTCCTGTGTCTCGATACATGTTCTATCATTATATGTGATCAGTTTATTATTATAGAATATATATAATATACATATAAAAATTTGAAATTACATAGTCATTAATTTAACCTTTCAGATATATATACTTTTCTATAATATTATCGTTTTCTCTACATACTTTCTTAACATTTTACAACTTAAAAATTTTATTTTCTTATTGTAATTCTTTCTTTTTCTTGTTGGGCCGGTTTTTCATCGGCAATTTCCATTTTTAGCATTCAATATTCCTATCTCTGAATATATTAATCTACCTACACTTTTATATTTTGCATGTATGTTTCCTTATACTTTACTATATGCATTTGCTTACATACTTACTTACATACTTACATACTTACTTGCTTTATCCGGAATTTGCAGATACCGGCCTCCCTCTCCCCTTTAATTTTTTTAAAAATTTATTTATTTATTCATCTATTTACTTATATGTATGTGTGTGTATTTATATATATAACTACTTAATTTACTCACATAAAATTAATATACGAAAGTATAGATTTATGCGTAAACTTTAAGTATTTACTTCAAAAGTGCTCAATACATAGGTAGAGCTAGTTAGTAAGTTATAAAATGTGTATGGCGATTAAGCTACACTGAATATTCCGCGTTTCATCCACTCTATGACTCTTCAGGCTTATGAGCATATATATGTGTGTGTGTGTGTGTGTGTGTGTGTGTGTGTGTGTGTTTATATGTATATGTGTAATTGTATGTATTCATGTATATGTATGTATTTACATGTGTACGTATTTATTTTATATTTCTTCTTATTTCATGTAGCTATCCTTCCAAAACTCCTGCTAATAATTCAATTCTTACATAATAACTTGTAAATTTCAGTTGACCTCTTTTTTGCTTAAAATTTTTGGCGCCTTTAACGTTATCTTGTCTGGGTCATTTTGACATTGGTTTTTCTATTTTAAAATTATTCCAATCACAATTCAATTTTTTTCTCCTCCCTTCTTTTTCTTTCTTCTTCACCCATTTTCCTTAATTCAATCTTGCCTCGACAGTCGAGCTGTATATTTTTTCCATTTCATTTTTTACGCACATTTTATCTTTCTTTTAATAATATATTGGAATTCTTTCCCATTTCCTTGTACCTATTTGTTAATTATTCCACGGATTTCTGCCTTTTGGATTACTTTGGATCATCTTCCAATTACGCGGTTGCCTTGGATTTTACTTGTGCGAATGGATATTTAACCAACTTTTTTGGATTGTGGACTTTTGGATTTTACCGTCATTGGAAATTTTACCCTTTACCAGACTTTCCATTCACATGAAATCACTTTTTTATTCACCATATTCCCTCTGCTTCACTTTTTGTTATCAAGTAAGATCTATGACTTACTTGTAGTTTCATTTAATACTTTTGCAAGCAAAATCCGATCTCGCATGTTGTTTAATCCTACCCTCTGATTAGAAGGAAAGTATTTCTTCGAAACTCCGCGGATTAAGGACTATCCATTTATTTAAGCCTTCCTTTTTAAAATTATATGTTTTTAACTCTTTTCGAAAGTATTTTTTTAACATGTTTTATTAACTACTTGTTCTTATATATATATATGACGAGATCCCTGGCGACACCAGATGATCTTGCTTTTCAAATAGAGGAAGAGAAGATGGGAGAGGAAAAACAGATGTTTATGAGATTCCTGTCCACAGAAAAGAGTAAATATTTCAATGAGAGAAGAAATAGTGAATATTTCGATGGGCAATAAATAAATAAATAAATATGATAATGAGATTCTCGAGTTGGCAGAAAAAGCAATACAGGGTCGTTTTCTGGTTTAGGTTAGAACAACAATTCAAATTATTAAAGAAACAATGTTTTGTTGAAAGGTACAATGACTTGCGTTCAAAAGGTCTGTTTTGGTGTCTGGGAGGTGTTGTCGTTGGGCCCACCTGTTGTGTTTAACCAAGACCGTCTTAAAAGGCAAGATGGCCGGTGGGCAAAAATAATTTAATCTGCTGACGTCACCACGGATAGTCCCTTTACCGGTGTCAAGCATTGCTTGACAAGCAACCAACTGTTGTCACCGGTAGATATCGTAACGTATTGTAATATTTCTTTTTTTATTAAAATGCCTTCACGGTGCATCGTTCCGAATTGCAGAGGAAATTATCGTAAAGGACCAAAAGTTACAGTATTTTCATTTCCGAAAAATAAAGAATTATCTTGTCTATGGATTAATGCAGTAAAAAGAAAAGATTTTACACCATCTCCATTCAGCAAAGTAAGTTTTAACGTGCTCCTCCCCCCCCCCGTATTTAACACGATGTAACTATAATTTAATTCAAGATTATCATCCTAAGTTTTTTACCATTCAAAAGAAGAAGCTTCAAATAAATTGCTAATATTAAAAAAAAATTTTTTACAGCATACAAAACTAAGGAAAATGCGAGACATAACACGTTCTTTTGAAGAGACGATTTTTTTAAGCTGTTGACACACGTTTTAAAATTCTAGCAAAAATTAATTTTCCTGAAATTTTTCAATATTTAAAAATAAATTATGCCGGCTGATAAAATTTTACAACTTTTTTTAAAGCTAGAAAGATAAAATTTAAAAAATACTTATATATATATATATATATATATATATATATATATATATATATATATATATAATATGAAACTAAACTAAAAAAAAAAAAAAAAAAAAACGCGCGTTCACTCGTGGTGTTACAATTTATATTATTAACGTATTTTAACAAACTGAAAATATGGATATAAAAAAATGATTTTGCATGTTGTTTTTGTTATGTGGTGAAATAATCTTAAATAAGGAGCATGATTTTTTCTTTAGGTTAATTATTTTTTTACTGAGCAATACTTCATGAATTTATTAATGTTTTAAAAAAATGGTTAAATATGAAGAATAACTCCACCTTCGAGAATTCCTTTAAAATTACCACTTTTATAAGTTTTCGAGTACGCTGAAAACGAAAATAACATTTAAAATTAAGGCAAACGAGTATTTTCTAATATATTTTTAAAAAGAAAAAAACTTGTTTCCTGGAATTTTAAAGGATTTTCCGAGGGTAAATAGTGGCCACAAAGTGGATGGTCAGTTTACGTTAAATTATTATAGAAAAGTGATCCCCCACTTTTTTAACTAACATTTCTTGGAAACTACTCGTTTGCCTTAATTTTAAATGTTATTTTCGTTTACAGCGACCTCAAAAATCTATAAAATTAGGAATTATAAAGGAATTTTCCAAGGTGAAGTAATTCTTCATATTTACCAAAAACTGTTTATGACTTATTTTGATTAAAAAAAAAAATTAATTTTGATTAAAAAAAAAAAAAATTCATTTTGATTAAAAAAAAAAATTAATTTTGATTAAAAAAAAAAAATTCATTTTGATTAAAAAAAAAAAAAATTCATTTTGATTAAAAAAAAAAAATTCATTTTGATTAAAAAAAAAATTCATTTTGATTAAAAAAAAAAATTCATTTTGATTAAAAAAAAAAAATTCATTTTGATTAAAAAAAAAAATTCATTTTGATTAAAAAATAAAAATTCATTTTTATTAAAAAAAAAAATTCATTTTGATTAAAAAAAAAATTCATTTTTATTAAAAAAAAAAATTCATTTTGATTAAAAAAAAAAAATTCATTTTGATTAAAAAAAAAATTCATTTTGATTAAAAAAAAAAATTCATTTTTATTAAAAAAAAAAATTCATTTTGATTTAAAAAAAAATTCATTTTGATTAAAAAAAATTCATTTTGATTAAAAAAATAGTTTAATTTTAATATTTGTTTATTGTCTTAACTCATCAAATATTTTGCTTGTGTTCTGCTTCAAATATTCATAATCTTACATGCATAATTTTCATTTAATTATATCAAATAAACTTCAAGTTTACTACAAATCAAATCGTGTTCCTTCATTTTTTTAAAATGTAATTTATAAGTAATTAAAGAACGCATTCTAATCTTTAAAATCTATAATACAACGAAATATTCAATTGCTTATAATACTTAAACAAACAACTTGTGTTTTTTTTATTATTTTTTTATTATTAATATTAGATGAGTTTCAGTATAAATCATCGTGTTCTTTCTTTATTTCTTTATTTTAATCCAATTTTGAAGTTTTGTAACGCTGTCTGTAAAAATTACTGTTCATTATTGACAGTCAAGAGTTCCACATATCTTGCTTGTTGGGACCTCGGCGATGACGTCATTTTTTCAGCTAACCGGCCATCTTTATAACGAAGGCCACGGTTTAACTGCCAGATCACCAGCCAGTGATGGGTTGGTTGGACAGATAAATAAATAAATTGAACCTAGGGAGAGATATGGTCATGAAAGATGAAGAAGAGAGAAAAGAAACAGAAAATGAAAAGAATAAAATAATGAGTTCACGAGAGAAAGAAAAGAATAAGAGAATGGAAAAGAGAAGAATAACTCCAAAAGGACAAAGGGAGTAATTTCTGATTTGATAAAAACGATTGACTTTTTGGAGTTAGGCGTTAGAGTCCAGAGTCCTTTTTACATCGCTCTCACCCCGCCTGGGGGGGGGGGGGGGGAGAATTCTCATAAGAGCTACGTTGAAAAGCTCTTGTTCTTAGCTGGGAAATTGATTAGTGGAACTTAAGTAAACGGCCTGCATTATGGGGCTTGAATCAAAAGACCTTGACTAAACAAGTGTAAAACGATTTATGAATAATTATTTTGTTTCGTTATATAAAAATGTCCCAGAGTTTTTACTTGTTTCTCGATTTGCCAGCCCGGAATGAAGATGCAGTTTATTTCAGGTATGCCCTGACGCCAGATAATGAGAGAGATAGACTGGATCCAGCATGAAGCCAGAGTGACGGCCGAAATCGACAATGTTGCCACATGGACTTAGGGTCATGCACATTTCGCATACCATGAGCAGCAGAAGATATTTTCCAATGACCAGTGAGAGTCTGATCACCTTTAAGGGGTCCACCGCTGCACAAGTAAGAATGTAGCCCTGCTGGGTTGCATCTATGGTCCTGTGAGCTGGGAGCGACGAACACGGCCAGAAGTACATCACAAGTATGCTCCAGTGAACCAGGATAGCGACGGATGTTGCCCTCAGGAGGATAGGGTTACATATATATATATATATATATATATATATATATATATATATATATATATATATATTTATTTATTTTATGCCAATAGACACTAGTGTTTGATGCTTTCGCAATCAGCAATGTAGGAAGTGAAAATTACTGCTGATTGGAAGATTCAAATCCAGTTAGAAACTCAAAGTTTTACTTGATTGGAAATTAATATGAGAATTAAGGCATAAAACATTTGTAAATGCCAAATGCGGAGAAATAGTATTCTAGCGACCGGAAGTTCAAATGTAGATCGCCTTTTCTTAATTTCTCAGATAAGGCTCATTTTTATAAGAAAGAATATGTACCGTTCCGACCGCTCAACAGCTTTTCATGCCTATCACTTTCCCCTCACTGATGTGAGTTCTGACTTGGAAGTAAACAAACTTTTCAAATCAATAAAAACTGTGCGTTTTGATATGCATAAAAAGCTGTCAAGAGTTTGGCCTCGGAACGGTGCGTATTCTATCCTGATGACCCGAAATTATCTGGAAACCGAAATGTAACGCCCCAACAATTAAAAAATTTCTACAGACTAATTCAAGAATTAAATAACTATTAAAAAGAAGACGACAAAACTATCCATATTCCCAACTGGATTCCGAAAAGAAATACTTCATATATGAAAACAGCTGAAAAAAAAACATAATTATATTAAAACCTACAATCTCTTGAATAAAACCCACAAAACAGACGAATCGTCGAGCATTTTGTTTTATCCTTTCAATTTTAACATAACATATCATATCATATCGTATCATATTGTATCATTATGTATAATATCGTATCGTATCATATCATATTGTATCATATCATATCATATTGTATCATATCATATCATATCGTATCGTATCATATCATATCATATCGTATCGTATCATATCGTATCGTATCGTATCGTATCGTATCATATCGTATCGTATCATATCATATCATATCATATCGTATCATATCGTATCGTATCGTATCATATCATATCATATCATATCGTATCATATCGTATCGTATCATATATCATATCATATCATATCATATCGTATCATATCATATCATAACATATCATATCGTATCATATCATATCGTATCGTATCATATATTGTATCATATCATATCGTATCATATCGTATCATATCATATCGTATCATATATCATATCGTATCATATCATATCATATCGTATCGTATCATATTGTATCATATCGTATCATATTATATCGTATCATATCATATTGTATCATATCATATCGTACCATATCATATCATATTGTATCATATCATATTGTATCATATTGTATCATATCATATCATATCATATCGTATCGTATCATATCATATCATATTATATCGTATCATATCATATTGTACTATATCATATCGTACCATATCATATCATATTGTATCATATCGTATCATATCATATCGTATCATATCATATCGTATCATATCGTATCGTATCATATCATATCATATCGTATCATATCATATCGTATCGTATCATATTGTATCATATCATATCACATTGTATCATATCATATCATATCATATTGTATCATATCATATCATATCATATCGTATCATATATCATATCGTATCGTATCATATCATATCATATCGTATCATATCGTATCGTATCGCATCATATTTTATCATATCATATCGTATCATATCATATCATATTGTATCATATCATATCGTATCATATCGTATCATATCATATCGTATCGTATCATATCATATCATATCGTATCATATCATATCATATCGTATCGTATCGTATCGTATCATATCATATCGTATCATATTATATCGTATCATATCATATCGTATCGTATAATATCGTATCATATCATATCATCAGAGTTTTTATCCTTTTATTATCATTATATCTATATTCCCATAATTTTGTTTATTTTTTTGTGCGTGTATTGATATCCATATTAAAACCCTTTTTCTATTTATAAGAAAAGACAATACCACTTTGTTTAAAAAATTTTGCCTACTAAACTCCTCTGTCAGCTTTTGGTCTACAGACAAGAAACTTAATATATAGGGTATTAAAACTAATGCAAAACTTTATATTTGGGTTTTCGCCAAGGAAAATCAGTGCAAAAGTGTGAAAATTTTTAAAAAATACCCGGTGATGGTCAAATGACAGCATTACAAATATGTATGCATAACGTAATAGCTATTCGTTCATGTTTTTATTTTTTAGTCTTGCATCAAACATGTCTTCATAGCTCAGGTATTAACGTCGAAAAAGAAAGTAAATCATAATTGAAATGTTTTGGTTTCGAATCCCGGTAGTTGCGCACGAGTTTTTTGGGTTTTTTTTTAATTTTTTGAATAATCACTATATATTGTGCCCAACATAATATAATAAGAAATACAAAATCTGCATTAATCGAAATATCATATTTAGCGTATTTTATGACTGAGCAATGCCGGGCGGCCTGATATATATATATATATATATATATATATATATATATATATATATATATATATATATTAATTTTATACTTTTAAAAAGTTAATCTTCAAATACAGATATTTTATTGTTTTTAAACAAAGAATACAATTGAATAAATCTATTTCCTTAACCCATGAGTTTTCGATGCTTATTCATCTTCTCAGAGGAAAAATATTAACACATGTTTTTATTGGCTTGCACCTTATTTGCTAAAACCAATAAACACAGAAAATTAGAGTTTTTAAATCATTTTAGATACATAGAATAAGGGAATGGCATATTGAGGCAGAATATATATATATATATATATATATATATATATATATATATATATATATATGTATATATATATATATATATTCATATATATATATATACATATATATATTCATATATATATATATATACATATATATATATATATATATATATATATATATATATATATGAATAACGGTATAGCTATATTCCCAACTCCACAAATGCATTTTTCATGCGAAACAGCTTCTCCAGCATGTTAAAATTTTTAAACATTTTTTCACAGATCCGTTTCGTTATGCAGAAACACTTGGTTATTATAACAACGAAACGGATCTGATTAAAATGTACCGAAATATAACATGCTATTTTGCATGAAAAATAAGTGTTTGAATCTTGGAATGTAGCTATACTGTTATCCGTATATATATATATATATATATATATATATATATATATATATATATATATATATATATATATATATATATATTAAGTAATGTGATTTATAATTTAAAAATTTTTTAAATTTTTAAAATTTAAAAATCAAAATTTAATTAAATTAAAAATCAGTTTCATAAGAAGGAACAACAACAAAGTCAATTATCTGTACGATCGTTTCGGAAATCCGTGCTTTTTATTTGTGGTATACATGAAGTCACGTAGAACAATTATACATAGTTTTTTTGGTAAGCACGGTCTCCTCATCAGCAAATTTAGGAGGATTTCTATTGAATTGAAAAGGCACCAAAAATAAACCTAGCATTAAAAGTAAGGCAGATGAATCTGAAAAATTGAAGTAAAAGGTTTGGATTTAAAATTTATAAGAAAATTAATAAGAAAATTGGTATAGGTTAGAGATAGAAATGAGTAGAAAAAAAAAATATTTTTTTGAATTTACATAATAAATTTGATTTAAAAATATATAGATATATAATTACCTTTTGGTCTTTCTTTTTTTGAAATCAGGAACTGTATTTAAAGTAGTCATTTAGATGTTTGCTATAGCTTTTTATTTTATTGAATGATGAATTTTAAAAGGGCGACGCTCGTGCAGTAAATTGTTTCCGTTAGCGTATTTTGATTTAAAGACGCTACAGTTAATATCTATAGAGAGAGAGAGTATTTATTTTGCAAGTTTTTAAGGGGAGATAATTGTCATGGCTTTATTTATTATTTGATTTACGAGTCTAAGGGCGGTAATTGGTTTAACTTAATTTATTAAAAAAAAAAAATCTATTTTTACTAATGAGTAATTTTTAATGTGGTTTATATTTATTAAATTTAAGGTGGTTTATATTTATTAAATTTAAACCAACGTTTATGATTACATGATAGAAGCTCGTGTCTTGAATTTACTAGTTTGGTTGTGCTTTTTATATCTTCATATTTTAAAATTTTTAGGGTTTCTTTTGTACATAATGTACAAAATTTATCTCCTGGTTTATATGATTTGCAAGTCTCAATTATTTGCCATTTTAAGTTGAAAGAAATATTGGTATTTTGTAGTTGCCAAATATAGTTGGATAGAGTAGTTTGGTTTGATAGAGAGTTATTTTTAAAAGAATGTTTGTGCGTTGAAATTCTATGTTTTATTGGGCCAGATGTGGAACCAATATATATTACCTCTTGATTATTATGATTATTTTCCGTTAGGTCTATTGTTGGATTATAATGTGGTGGGTTGGTTAATAATTGATCGGTAGATTGATTTAAGTTGGTGTTATTATTTAATCTGGTAGTTGAGTTATGGCTGTTGATAGGTTCTTGTATATTTGGAGTTTTTGATACTGTGCAGCTATAGATAACATTTTTAATTTTACATGAGCCTTGTAGGGGACATTTATTTTTTCTTCTACAGTTACAGTCCGATGTATTTTGTATAGTTGCATTTTGTAGTTTATTAATTTTATTATTATTAGAGCTAATTATTTTCTGATGAAGGTTAGGCATAGTAGAGTAAGAGACTTTAATTGTGTTCTTATTGAAAATCTTATTATATCTATGGGGGGCTTTAAAGTTCTTATCTAATATTTTAAAAAATTCTCTAGCTATGTTTGTTTCTAGGTTTTTGGAATACGGGGGTTGAACCATAGGATCTCCTTGTGTCTATTCTTACGTTTGCGGGTTTTAGTTTGTTGTTTATTTATATTATTATCTAATATTTGTAGTTTGGTTTTATCTTTTTTTGTCTCCTGGTTATTTTTCTTAACTCGTATACGGGAAGACATTGCCATATTATATGTTATTACGCTCTTAATAGGTTTATTTTTAATGCAGTTTATGTTTCTATCATTTTCATTTATGAATTTAATTTGTGAATTATATCCAGAGTTTTTAAGGGCTTCATTATAGTGTTTTTCATTTTTGGTAAATATTGATTTAGTAGAAGACAGTCTAGAAATTCTTAGAGCGATATTGGGAACTATTGATTTTAATATTGATTTAGGGTGGTTTGATTGATTGTGGACATATAGAAGTGATTGGTTAGGTTTATGGTATGGTTCAAAGGTAGAATTTTCAAGATTTAAGGTTATGTCTAAGAAATTAACAATTTTTTTATTAGGGTCGATTTTTATACTAAGTCCATAATTTTTAAATAATTTATGTAGAGCTTTAATTGCATTTTCATAATTTTTATTAGTAGAATTCGTTATGAAAAGTGCATCATCTCTATATAGCCCTCCTTCAAGTTTGAATTGTTTATGGAGTATACAATGTATTTCATTTAAAAGGAAAAGGCCAACTAGATCAGTGACCTGAGTCGAGTCCGTCGATCCCATTAAAATGTTGAAGTGGTTAGGGGTATTTTTCCTGGTCCAATATTTATTATCAAATGTTATTAAAGACTGTCTAGCTATAAGTATTAGTTTAGTTTCGTCTTGAGTTATATTAGTTAATTTTCGTGCCATTAATAGAGATTTATTAAGTAGGATAGGTGATATAGATTGGTAATATGATTCAATGTCAAAAGAAAGAAATTTAATATTATTTTTATTTTGAATTAGCTCTAGGACATTTAACTATCGAGCTTATTATATATCTAAATTATAACGAGCATTTCCTGTATTTTAATTAAACTAGTAATTTCACTATTACATTAAAATACACTTAGCTCTTTAGACTATTATTCTAATCTCCTTTAAATTATATATATATATATATATATATATATATATATATATATATATATATATATTTATATATATATATATATATATATGTGTTTCAATCATGTTCTGCAAAATCAATTTAAATCTACAAAACAATCAAACCAAACACCATGAATAAATATTTGAAGATATAAATAATTTCAGCCGTTTTCCAAAATTACTAAATTTAAATAACCTGCAAAAGCTTTGATACGCTGCAAAAACAAAAAAAAACAATTAAACCAAACGCCATGAATAAATATTTGAAGATATAAATAATTTCAGCCGTTTTCCAAAATTACTAAATTTAAATAACCTGCAAAAGCTTTGATACGCTGCAAAAACAAAACAAAACAATTAAACCAAATGCCATGAATAAATATTTAAAAATATAAAAAACTTGAAGCATAAAGCTTTTATTTATTTATTTATTTATTTATTTATTTTTCAAAATTACTGGATTTGACTTTAAATAACCTGCAAATGGGTTAATATGCCACAGAAACAAAACAATTAAACCACACTCCATGAATCAGTATTTGAAAATATAAAGAAATTGAAGCATAAATCTTTTTATTTATTTATATAGTTTTTTTTTGTCTTTTCTTTTTTTTTTTCAAAATTATCAGCATTAAATAACCAGGAAAGGACTGATATGCCATAAAACAACCAAACCAAACCAAACCAAACCAAACCAAACCAAACCAAAATTAATACTGATATATTTATTAGTTTAGGAGATTACCTTGTGCATAGGTTCGAAATAAATATCCATACCTGACTTTATAAATATGGATATAATCATGTATACATATGGTGGCTGATTTTAGTTATTAATTGGTGAAACTACTAAACCAGACATTTATATAAAGAGATATTGCATACTTTATTGTGAAAGAAGAATATGTAGATGAACAGCCGGTGCTGTACATATGTGTCACTGGGAACGAGGAGGAGGAGGAAGACAAAGGAGGAGGAGGAGGAGGCAGAGTGTTGAACAAAATGTTAAGATGGAATGAGGAGGAAAAGCCTGGAAATGTCCAGTAAATTCCAATGCCCAGTGTCCTAATTTTTGCCAAAGCCCTGTCCTTCATTATTATAACTGTCAAGAACAAGAGGTTTTGGCTGCTGGGTTGGTGGGTGGCGGTCGAGTTAAGGTCAAGTCCGGGTTTCAAAGCTGGAAACATTCTCCACTCCGCACGCCTTTCCCCATTTCTCCTGCACAGTTTTGTTGCTCTGTCATGGACTTCTCTTTATCCCCTGCAGACCAATGCAAATTTGCTCAACTCATAATGATCTATATTTGGATTTGTGTCAACAGTTACCAAATGATAGAGCTGCTTAGCCGTTATGTTCAGCAGATTTCATTTGCAGTTCTTTGCTTCTAGCAAACATCTCTCATTTAATAGCTGTATGTGCATATATATATATATATATATATATATATATATATATATATATATATATATAAATATAATATAATATAATATAATATAAAGCTGAATGTGTGTGTGTGTGTGTGTGTGTGTGTGTGTGTGTGTGTGTGTGTGTGTGTGTGTGTGTGTGCGTGTGTGTCTGTGTGTGTGTGTGGTCACGAATAGGCTCCTACATGGTTGACTATTTAAAAAAACTGATTACATATAATGATAGAAGATGTATCGAGACACAGGAATGGGTATGTTTGATCTGGCAGAACGGTGGTTCATTAAAATTGTGGGATCTGCGTTCGCGCCTGGTCCACAAAGTATGGAAATAAAAAATTAAAAAATAAAAAAAAACGTTTACAAGTGTTTTTGATATAGATGTACATAAGAATACTTTAATAAGTATGTTTTAACTTAAATAGGGATGGTATAATAAAATTGCGGGGTCTGTGTTCGTGCCTTGCCTCCATAGAATGGAAATGGGTACAAATTTTAATAAAGACTTTTCATATCTATCTGCGTAAGTATACTTTGATAATTATGTTTCAGTTTGAAGAAATATGGTATAATAAAATTATGGGGTGTTCGTTCGCACCTGCCCTCCATAGAATGGAAATATGTCACAAAGTTTAACAAGGTTTTTTATATAGATCCACAGAATATTGTGATAAGTGTTTCAGTGTGAACAGGTATGGTATAATAAATTATGGGGTTTATCTATTTTATTTTTACTTACATCATATTTTGCTCTGGTTTTGATACCCCCAAATTCAACCAAAATTTAAAACCCTTCCTTTTCATAACCTATCATATTTCATAAATCAGAGTCCATTTTCTGTAGGCTGTTTTTGAACCGAGTCAACAACGGGTACTTTTGCTAGTATATATATAAGATTAGTGGGACAGAATCCACGCAGGGTGCTCAATTATCAAGAAAACTTAAAATATGAGAGTGTAATATATATATATATATATATATATATATATATATATATATATATATATGTTATAGAACATTAAAACAACAAACAACATCGGTATTCTTTTATTTGGATTTGAAACCGACAGTGTTGATATTGTTCTGATTTTTTGTATCACACACACACACCACACACACACATATATAATAGCAATAATGACATCAATAATAATGACCCGCCTCATCTTTCTCCAAACACTTATAATACTCAAAACTCACCTCTGAATATAGATCACACTATCCCAATACCGATTGAATCTACTATTGCTGATTATAACAACCCTGAATAAAACCGTAATCCCACCCCCAAATCCTAACAGAAATCCGCATACCATTAACACTACGTAAACACCATCTAAAATATACTTATATTTGCGCCAATTCAACATTAATAAAGGTTAGAATATCTAACCACAATTTTTCCTTTAATAATGAAATAGCTGATAATAGCTAGAGAACTTGCCTAACCACTTTAATTAAACAAACTTAAATCTAAAAACACCACTTTGTCTATAAATAATCTATTCTTAAAAAATGAAAGTCTTACACTCCAGATGGTAAGTCTTGTCACCTTTGCATATCTGAAGCTATGTACAATTATTTCCTCCAAAGTATCAACTTAATCAATTCCAAAAGAGAACTTATTTCCCAATGTAAACATAAGGAAAAATTAAAATGCAACCAATTCTAAATTGCTTAGGTCACCTCTTAAACCTTCAATTATAAATTTACTTAATATAAGAGATTTCTATTCCTCTTTTTTTGTGAGACTAAAGGGGCTGTTGGCGTTATATTTGCATATATGTATGTCTGCTTTGATACATAATGTGTGAGTGTATGTATATGTGTATATGTATGCATATATATGTGTATATATGTATATATGCATTTATGTCTTTGCATAATTACATCTGTTTGTGTCCCTATTACTTGTGAATAAGTTGTCTCCTTTAGTCTCACCTCTTATCCTATATTATTTTACATTATTTTATTTTATATATATATATGTATATGCATTTATACATTTGTATAAGTATATATGCGCATGCGTACAATTATAATTATACAATTATTTATTAAACCATCAGTAAACCTCTCATCCATTTTAACTTCCTTCCAAATTTAAAATAAATAAATCTGATTTATCATCCTTATTCAATTATGTTCCAGTCTGGGTCAAATTGACCTCAACTGACCTATATTTATCTGTTCTAAAAAAGATTATTCTCAATCTGCCGCATTTCCTCCTTCTCTCTCAACTGTGTCTCTCTTTCTCCCCTCTTTGACGACTTAATACTCTTTCTTTCACTTCTCTGTTATTTTTTCTCTTTTTCATTTTTCTATCTTTTTCTTACCACCCCATTTTTCATTTTCAGTTTGAATCTCCACTTTAACACTTCCATTTGCCTTATCTGTTACCTTTTAAAAGAAACGTTTTATATAAAAAATGGAACTTCAATTCTCCAGAATCTGATTTATTTTTTCTGGAAACTGTAACTTACTCTGGACATTTATAATTCTGTTTTCTTGTGGATTACCAATGGGTTTTCAATGGACTTATTTTGGATTGTCTTTTCGTGGATTTTACCATTTTTCTCATTGAATTTCTACCATATTCTTTTTCTATCTTTTTCCCCGTTTCTTGCTTTCTTAATGGCATTGATTCACTATAAACTGTCACTAACTGTTAAATAACTTTGTTGATGCAAATATGATTAATTTCATATTGTTCGTTCCCCTTAATGCATTAACTTACCAAATTTCTTGTATATTTTGCAAACCACCTCCTTCTTATGACGAGCTCTATGGAATAAGGTTTTTCGTGTTTATTTGTACTTCTTTTGTATATTTTATTTACAGCTATATAATGTTTTTTTTTCTTTTTGAAAATGTGAATTAATTTTCAATAACAGTCTTTTTATTTTATATATATATATATATATATATATATATATATATATATATATATATATATATATATATATGTATGTATGTATGTATAAGGAATGAAAAAATACCAGCGGTGGTGACGTTATGTTTTGAGAAAAATAGAAAAACCGAATGAAATTATTAAAATAATCAACGTTTCGTCCTTATTTCAGAGGACATCTTCAGGATAATTGAAATAAAAATGTAAGAAAAGAAAAAGTCATAGATCGTGCGAAAAAGACAGTTTTTGAATCCTACCCATGTCGGGTAGGATTCAATATGTTTGTCCTTCCCGACATGGGTAGGATTCAAAAACTGTCTTTTTCGCACGATCTATGACTTTTTCTTTTCTTATATTTTTATTTCAATTATCCTGAAGATGTCCTCTGAAATAAGGACGAAACGTTGATTATTTTAATAATTTCATTCGGTTTTTCTATTTTTCTCAAAACATATATATATATATATATATATATATATATATATATATATATATATATATATAAGGGGATTTTCTCTGTATGTCTGTGTTTGAGTTCGTTTTCTATGGACTCCTAAACGGCCGGACCTATTTTTCTGAAATTTCTTACAAATGTACGTACTTCATGTGTCTGTCAGTGTTCTTAGATAGTGATTGCATCAGAATGTGTTTGATAAGTATCGACAATTAAAAAACAAAAAAATTCATAAAGAAAAGAACAGGTGATTTTGAATAAAGTTAATACCTTATACAGCCTAATATCACAAGGGCATTTTAGAAGTTTTATTACTGTACAAACAAAAATCCAGGCATATTATATCAACAGTAGTTGTTTTTATATGACAGAGGCGCATACAAAATCCATGTTTCTGTTTAGGGCACAACTGAACCATGGTACATGACTTTTGCATTTTATACTTTAATTCAAGTTATCTATATCTATAAAAGTGAGACTGTGTGTGAGAGAACAATTCTCAACCTATATACTCAAAACGAATCTTTGATCTGCAGATTTGAAATTTAATATATAGCGTATTCAGACATTTAGAAAACTTTTCATATGCAAAAATATTAACAGGTTTTCATCTGCAAAAATATTAATAGGTCTTCATCTGCAAAAATATAAATAGGTTTTCATTTGCTAAAATATTAATAGGTTTTCATCCGCAAAAATATTAATAGGTTTTCATCTGCAAAAATATTAATAGGTTTTCATCTGCAAAAATATTAATAGGTTTTCATCTGCAAAAATATTAATAGGTTTTCATCTACAAAAATATTAATAGGTTTTCATATACAAAAATCGTAATAGGTTTTCATCTACAAAAATATTAAAAGGTTTTCATCTGCAAAAATATTAATAGGTTTTCATTTGCAAAAATATTAAAAGGTTTTCATCTGCAAAAATATTAATAGGTTTTAATCTACAAAATTATTAATAGGTTTTCATCTGCGAAAATATTAAAAGGTTTTCATCTGCAAAAATATTAATAGGTTTTAATCTGCAAAAATATTAATAGGTTTTAATCTACAAAATTATTAATAGGTTTTAATCTGCAAAAATATTAATAGGTTTTCATCTGCAAAAATATTAATAGGTTTTCATCTACAAAAATATTAAAAGGTTTTCATCTGCAAAAGTATTAATAGGCTTTCATCTGCAAAAATATTAATAGGTTTTCATCTGCAAAAATATTAAAAAGTTTTCAACTGCAAAAATATTAATAGGTTTTCATCTGAAAAATATTAAAAAGTTTTCAACTGCAAAAATATTAATAGGTTTTCATCTGCAAAAATATTAAAAAGTTTTCAACTGCAAAAATATTAATAGGTTTTCATCTGAAAAATATTAACAGGTTTTCATCTGCAAAAATGTTAATTGTTTTTCATCTGCAAAAATATTAATAGGTTTTCATCTGCAAAAATGTTAATAGGTTTTCATCTGCAAAAACATTAATAGGTTTTCATCTGCAAAAATGTTAATAGGTATGAAAACCTATTAACATTTTTGCAGATGAAAACTAATTAACATTTTTTCAGATGAAAACCTATTAATATTTTTGCAGATGAAAACCTATTAAAAAAAAATTAAAAACTATTGCAAAAATATTAATAGGTTTTTGTACATTATTACTTCGCTCCCTGAACGTTTATATTATAAGAAAGGAGTTATTTGCCCTTTGTTTACATTTCTTTCTTCGCCCACATTTTTAGGGCGTATTTACTTTTTTATTTTTTTTAAATATTAATTATTAATTAATAATTACTACGCGCATAAAAGTAAGTCATCTATACACATGCATATTTCAGAGTTTACTCTTCATCACTATATATATATATATATATATATATATATATATATATATAAAAGAGGAAGTGATTATTAACTATTTGTTGTTATATATATATATATATATTGATATTAATTATTTGCTATTATTATTGTTATATATATATATATATATATATATATATAACAATAATAATAGCAAATAATTAATATCACTCCCTCTTATATATATATATATATATATATATATATATATATATATATATATATATATATATATATATATATATAAAAGAGGGAGTGATTATTAACTATTTGTTGTTATGTATGTATATATATATATATATTAATAATAGCAAATAATTAATATCACTCCCTCTTATATATATATATATATATATATATATATATATATATATATACATATATATATATACATATATATATATATATATATATATATATATATATATATATATATATATATATATATATATATATATATGAGGGAGTGATAACCTCTGATTGGTCAAAGTCGAAATCTACTTGAATCTTCTTCATATTAAAAACTTCTTTGGGATTGGTCACTTTGCCGAATGGAAGTAAAAACATTTGCTACAAATGCCATTGATGAAAAAGAACTTTTCTTTCATTTCTTTGTTCTGGTTCCAGATTAAATCGCAAGAAGACCATTTTATTTATTTTTTTATTCTTGTTTCTTGAAACACTAACTTTCATTCCAGCTTTTACCCTCTTTGCTACTGTTCTTCATTGAGAGAAGAAAGGAAGCTGGCAGTACATAATATGCACTTGCCGCACATCGCGTGGTGGAAGGGAGTGGGTGTAGGAGGGACTCATCTTCGAAGAATCATAAAAGATAAAAATAAACAAAGATACAAAAGATGAAGGGAAACTGTTTGATTTATAGTTGGCTACTTTCTGTTTCCTGAACAAATAGGAAATACTACAACAGACAAGTCATGCGAAAAGCTGTTCTATTGGTATTTTATATGGTGTTAGGAAAGAATTGTACTGTAATGAAGGTATGGTGTCTGCTTATAGCCAAAACTTTATCTTTTACCCTCAAATTAAGTTCTGTGAGCTTATGTCATCACTAGGGCTATGACAAGAGAATATTCTTATCATTGTTTGGACTCTCGAGTATATATCTGACACAATTAGACACAGTTAATCAATCGAGAACCACATCACTCCTATCTAAAAACGTATAAGATATTAACTAATATATACTCGAGAGTCAAAATAATGAAAAGAATATTCTCTTGTTATAGCCCTAGTCAGCACTAACAAAGCATTACCTTTGTTGACCAAAGATAGAGTCTGTTAGGTATTGTTACGTACAGGGGTTTGAAACATCGGTAGATGTATTTGGGTTTGTGCATGTATACAATACTATATATATTCTACGGCATAATCACATTGAAACACCAGTTATCATCAGGTCATCGAAGTTAAGCAACGTTGAGCCTGGCTAGTACCAGATGGGCGACCATTTGGGAATTCTGTGCGTTTTATTCGCTCTCCGCTTATCTCGGCATTGTTTTAATCGTCCTGAAGCTCCACTTGCCACTGGTATTTAACAACGCCGACTAAGGAGAGGTGTGGTTGTGGATTGTGCAACTCTTGCCACAAAATTCCACACGCAACCACCCTTAGAGTGGGTATCCATAGTCTGTCAAGACTGAAAGAAGTTACTATATATATTTGTATATTAGTCATCTAGTCGTTATGGCAACGGATGTATAAGATCTAAGGGACTGCTCACAAGACATATACACTTTGCAAAACATTGAAAGGGACATTATCTTCTCACCTGATTGGTTCAGCCTGGAATAAAGATATTCAACTTCTCCGAAGAAAAAAACCAACACAGAAATCATCGATAAAATAATATTTATACATCTTTTTCTGGTAGTCCCTTTCTTCTCGAAGTTGCAATCACCGTTCTTGTTAAGTGTTGAGGCATTATGTTGAACAAAGATAACGGTAGTAAATCAAATCGGCGAAGAATCAATGCAGTCACGATTTTGAGTGTTGAATAATTCTTAATAACAAAGATGGCGGCGAAGAATCAATGCAGTCACGATTTTGAGTTTTGAGTAATTCTTAGTAACAAAGATGGCGGCGAAGAATCAATGAAGTCTCAATTCAGTCGTTTCAAGACAGAGGTTGACAACTAACTGAATTGAATCCGAAATTCGATATTTTTTATAATAATGTTTGAAGCTTCAGATTGGCTGATTGTCCTAACCGTAAGTTATAAGTAAGATCGTCGAAATCATTGAGGTTATACCCTCATCAGTAATCAAAAACATTTTAACAGTTCTTATTCGCATTTCCAGTCTGTTGAATTCGACCCACCTCCTGGTCATTCAGAGAACCCAACTTCTCTTGTCAGCTCCAAAAACTCAACTTCTTTAACTAACTCAATCTCCATGTCTCATTCTAAGACCCACATAATCTTAAGTAACATTTTCGTCAAACTACGTCAGACTGCTAGAAGTCAGACCTATTTTAAAATTATTGTTATTAATTTAAAAGTTCAGAAAACCAATTTTGTTTATACTATTTTTCTAAACATTATCTTTCTAGTTACTATAAACTAGAATCTAATTTCACACAACCAATTTATCCTAGGCTAGTAAGGTTACCTGATATCGTCCGGCATTGCTTATGCTAAAGTATGTGTAAGGTGAGTAATGGTGTATGAAAGTGAAACCTGATCAAGTAAGGGTTGAGGACATGCGTTGCATAGAGAGGAATGATATAAGAATGATACGAGGGATGTGTAATTTGAGACTAAAGGAGAGATTTAGATCTGATGACTGTAGAGGAAGATTAAATTTGGACAGTACAGGAAGATGTGTGCAGAACAGGAGACTTTGATGGTGTGGTCACGTTGAAAGAATAAATTAGAGTGGTTAGGTGAGTAGATGTAGAACAGTTAAGGTAGCAAGTCCAGTTCACAGGAGAAGGCCAAGGAAAACATGGGAGGAAAAGATAAGAATGAACTTGACTGATGGATAAATAAAGATCTGGTCAGCGATAGATTAGTTTGGGAGTTAATTGGAGATAGAAGGATTGAAAGTGAATCTATACGCCTATATATTTTTTTTTTGTGTATTGATATTCATATTAAAAACTTTTTTTATTTATTTATTTAAAAAGAAAATACAACTTTGTTATATATGAGTCGTGGAATTGCATTCATCTGTAAAAGATTTAGTTAATTTGCATATTTTTTTTTTTTTTTTACATTCATTTTAATTAATTTCCTATTAGCTTTTTCGGTTTTCTCATGGGATGATCATCTTTAGTTAACTATTACGTGTAATTATATTCATGCAGATATTCTACATGATTTATACTTGCGTAATATTTGCGTAAAATGTTATAGTTAACACAAACCTATTTCTATATATATTTATTTATTCATATATACATTTGTTTAATAAATTTTGCCTACCAAACTCTTCTGTCAGTTTTGGGTCTACAGACATTAAATGTTAATATTCAGTCAAGGAAGAAGAGCAAATCGATAGATAACCAACAAACGTCCGCTTCCATTGTTATCTATCCATTTGCTCTTTGACTAAATATTAACTTTTCTGTATTTTTGCAAACGCAGTACAAACTAAAAACCAAAATCTTTTTTTATGAACGTTAACTGAATTTTTCACATTTTAAAACTTAAGCCATTCTGGATATTTTATTTCTTAAAAGAAGTTCTCTTTCACCTTTCGGATTACCAAAGAGAGAGTCATTACCCACGCTAAAATGTTATTCTCTGTTTGTTTTTTTGTTTTTTTAATTGTTTCATGCATATATATTTTTTTTACTGTTTTTCTTACAATTTATGACCAAATATCATAAACTGTTGTTTCATCTAATGCATCAACCAACAAATTCTAGCTTTGCTACAACTATAATTGCTATTAGCCACAGAATAAGGATTTTGAACATTGTTTTTTGAGTATTCTGTCGAATAATGAGTTAATTGTAAATTTTATATATATATATATATATATATATATATATATATATATATATATATATATATATATATATATATATATGTATGTATGTATGTATTTAAATAAGGGAATAGTCACCAACAATGTGTATTTTTTTAACATTATTTTATTATTCCGTGTCTTGGTTTTTCATTGAGAATTATGTTTGGATCATTGTAATAATGTTTTTAAGTCATTGAAATCGTTTTTACGCGCGTTTCAGACGTTCTGTGAAGCGTCCTCGTCAGAAATTATTTTCAAATGTGTTGGAGATGTAAAAATGGCAATTTTTGTAGTTCATTTGAAGTGTTTCCAAGGGGTGGAGGCTTGTAAGTGTTTATTATTCATTGGCATGTTCAATTTTTATTACTCTTTTATTGGGATTGTCCAGGCCACTGACCTGGCTGTAGTCACTCTCTCTCTTTCTGCTTGTTTTTTTTTTCTTTTCCTTTAGGGTGGGGTAGGGTGTGTGTGTGTGTGTGTGTGTGTGTGTGTGTTTGCTTTTATTGGTTTGAGAATGTGTATACTGTTTTATAGTATTATGAGGTTATTTTCTTCCTTAGGAAGGTGACTGTGATCCGAGGTCGTTACTAATATATATATATATATATATATATATATATATATATATATATATATATATATGTATGTATATATATATGTATGTATGTATATATATATGTATGTATGTATATATATATGTATGTATGTATATATATATATGTATGTATATATATATATGTATGTATATATATATGTATGTATGTATGTATGTATATATATATATATGTATGTATATATATATATATATATATATATATATATATATATATAA
This sequence comes from Euprymna scolopes, assembly GCF_053919585.1. NCBI lineage: Eukaryota > Metazoa > Mollusca > Cephalopoda > Sepiida > Sepiolidae > Euprymna > Euprymna scolopes. Next base: position 104,509,764 of record NC_136502.1, read on the forward strand.
CTACATAGGAGTCACCATTATCAAGGCCTTGAGGCCACTCGAGGATAAGGGTTATTCAGTGTACAGTAATTAATGATATAATATCGTAGTAGTCGTTATTAATGGAAATTTGGAAGATTGGAATACTTAAGGGGGCGGTTCATCAAGAATTTGTTTATGTTGGACTTGAAGACAACCAAGTTGTAGTCAAGTGGGAAACAGGCAAACGGGAGAGAGTTCCACAGGCGTGCAGTTCTAAGAACGAAGCTTTGTTCATGGAATCTACGTTTTGATTTAGGCACAGTTAAAGAGTAAGGAAAGTTATTGACAGTAGTTTCAGCTTGGCGGATGTTTTTCGTGAAAGATTGGCGGAGGGGAGGAACCAGAGATTGTAGCTCAGACGAGCACTTACCGTGGAAGGAACGATAAAACAAAGACAGGCTTAATATATACTGGTATTAAAGCTCTTGGCAGCATAACAAAAAATATAAAAACTTTTCAATTTTAAAAAGGGACAAAAAGAAAGAAATACAAAATAAAATTGAATGATTTTTTTCCTTTTAATAAAAAACATGCATCTTAACGTGTTTTAAAAACAGTTTTGTTGGTTTATTCAAAGTTATATAATATATATAAAATAATCGCACTATAATGGAAAGCACAACTCTGACTATATATATATATATGATTGCAACGTCTTGTCCGACGAGTGCCACTCCCTCAGACATTTAAAATCCATGAGCCCAAATGCCTGAGGGAGTATCTATACAAATATGATGTTACATAGTCTTAGCTTTGTACGACAGCTAAGTTTCTCTCTCGGTTCAAAATGTTGACATCCAGCAACAAGCAAGAGCAAGATAGCCAGCTACAAATTAAACTGCAGACCAGCTTAATGCTGGTAATGGTCTTCCGCTTTATGGTTTTTTAAATCAGAGATTTGCTTCTCCTAGAAAGGTTGCCTTCACCACGGCTTACGGGAGCCCTCTCCACCCCAATACACATATACACACACACAAATATAAACGGTGCTAGTTGGCCGTTGACCCAGAGAAAGAGTTCATATATATGTTTTATTTTTTTATTACCATTTTATCTGTTTGGTTACATATGTTTCGGATGTTGGACCATGTTTAAGATCCAACAGCCTAGTCAGACCTTATTATATATATATATATATATATATATATATATATATATATATATATATATATATGAGAAGGCTTTGGTCTAATATTGTCGAGGTGATTGTTCTGTTGACCTAACTAATTTTAGTTGTTTTATCAATCCAAAGCGAGGGAACAAAGGTCACAGAATCTAGTTATTGCCTGCAATGCCTCTTGTCAGATTGAATCATCGAATAAGAAAATTATATATATATATATATATATATATATATATATATATATATATATATATATATATATATATATATATATATATATATGAGACGGTATTGGTCTAATATTGTTGAGCCATAAACGCTCTTGCGATCGTATCCCCCTCATCATTAAATGAAGATTGCTTGGAAATGGTATTAGACTTTTTTTCTTTCTTGATTGCACACGGCCAGAAATGTCTTAGACAAATCTGCTCTTTGCGTCTCTTTGTTCGCAAGCCGGGAAAAGGTTGTGTAAAGGTGAAAAAAATTAGACAATATCATTTCGGGGGATGAGGCAAATACCAACAGGTCAACTTCTCAATCAGAATCCAGACTTGTGTTTAACCTCTATCTATCGAGAGAGAAAAGAGACAATGGACATCGTCTGAAAGGTGGAAGCAAAAGTTGCACAATCTCCAACTGCATTGCTAAACCAACAACCGGAAATAATGGTAGAATTA
>NC_136502.1:104516584-104584084 GCF_053919585.1 Euprymna scolopes
GGTTTTAATGAGGTCAAAAACAGGTTTATTTGTTTTTACCCAACTTTGGAGAAAACCAGCTTCCCTGTTTATTAGGGGAATGTCTAAATGAAAGCAATTGTCTGATATGACGGTGAAAAGCCGACATTGACCAAACGTTTACATTGCTTTCCGGGTACCACCATGGGCCAGGGAACTGCCAATTGAACCCAGATTCACTTTTTTATACTGAAAAGCGAAAGAAACATGCGTCGATCTAAAAATCTAGAAAAAAATAGCAGGTGAAAGTCGGGCAAATTAAATACACACACGACCCCCGTTCGTAACTCATAGATATTATCGTTTAGACAGCATATAAAAGGTTTTAAGGAGTGAGCTGACTGAGAAGCCCGGCGAAAAAAGCCTTTTGCGGACATACACAAAAAGCGAACATACATACACACACATATTTCGCTGTTATATATATATAGATGAAAAAATGAACAGCAATCCCCCCCCTACTAGTAATACTATAATTCCTAACCCCAAATATCTTGGGGAGAGTTAACAGGATACAAAGTAGTTCCAATACACTACAATACTATATTTACTACAAACCGACACAACTCTAATTAATAACTATACTCATCAAAAATCGTTGAAGAATAGGTTAACATTAATAACTCAGCTAAATTTAGGAAGAAACCATCCTCTCAGTACCCCCTCAACACCATCTCAAACTCTACCATTTAATACTAAACAAACTGAAACACGACATGCCACCAACTGGATAAAGGTGAGTGCAGTTTGCATACTTAATAATTAAACACTCAAACTGGATAAAGGTGAGTGCAGTTTGCATCCTTACTAATTGAACACTCGAACTGGATAAAGGTGAGTGCAGTTTGCATGCTTAATAATTAAACACTCAAACTGGATAAAGGTGAGTGCAGTTTGCATACTTAATAATTAAATACCCAAACTGGATAAAGGTGAGTGCAGTTTGCATACTTAATAATTGAACACTCAAACTGGATAAAGGTGAGTGCGGTTTGCATACTTAATAAGTAAACACTCAAACTGGATAAAGGTGAGTGCAGTTTGCATACTTACTAATTAAATACCCAAACTGGATAAAGGTGAGTGCAGTTTGCATACTTACTAATTAAATACCCAAACTGGATAAAGGTGAGTGCAGTTTGCATACTTACTAATTAAACACTCAAAAACGATTAATCTCTGGGTCTAGCATGCGTTGGAATGTTGATAGATACCTATGAGAAGTATTATCGTAAAACAATGTTACATAAGGAAACCAACCACATAACTGATCCCAAGTGATAACTAAGTACTCTTACTAGAGGGTTTTGGGAACAGAATGCTCCACTAATATTGACAAATATATGCTATTACGTTTCTGTTTGCATGTATATGGTCTGGAAAACCTATTTCTATGACGAAAATATATTTATATCCTAATATTGAGAAAAGATAAACAACCCAAATGAAAGAATGACAACCATCGAAATTAAACATTGCCTATGTAATTACTTCAGACACCGCGGTAGAGTGGAAAATATAACTCCCAGTATACCACTTTTATTTAAATCATATAAATAAGCCTATATTTTTGTACACTAATTTGACCATATGGACATATATTTTATGAATAAAAAAATGAATAAATAATTTAAAAATGGGAATGAAATGAACGGATAAAAATGCGAGCAATAAAATAAATAAAATAGAGCTTATCAATAAAATAGATAGATAATGAAGTAGCCATTAAAAAAGAAAAAACATAAAGAGGGAAGTAACAGCGATGAGGGTATATCATACCTTCAGATCATAGTGAAAACTTAAGCCAATAAACAATCGCCAAGTTAAAATAATACCAATACCTCCCCGTTGAGACAGCTTGACTACACGGGATCGTACTTCCCCCTCTTCCTCAACTCTCACCACTACTCCCTTTCTTCAGCACACCTATCTCCCAAACCTCTACTGCTCACATTCACAAAGTATATACCTGAATATATTTTATAAAAAAATGGATGAAATCTTGACGCTCGTTTCAATATCGCCCTTTTTGGGTCTGATGAAGTGGTCTCTTTGAATTGGGATTCCACTAAAACATGTATGCACGTATGTAACTAATAATGTTTGTACAATTAACAGACTATATATATATATATCTATATATCTATAAAAATGAAAGTGTCTGTCTGTCTCAGTGTATGTGTGTGTACATTTCCCTACGCAATAACTCTGTCATATTTTAGTTTACAGACTCGAAATTTGATATACAGGGTACTGAGATTTGGGAAAATCTTTGTGATCGGTTTTCGGCCAGTAATTTGGCGATAAAGGGGTCAAAGTTCAATGACTTGACCTTTGAGAACTCTACCAAACTCTTTTGGGTCTACACACTTGAACTTTTAGATATAGGTTCCTTGGACATGGATCTAACTTAATAACTCAATTTGAGCCCGAAACAATAATTTTAAGGGGTCATAATAGGGGTCAAATTTTTTAAAAATTGACCGCTTTTTTGTTTTTGCTTAACATACACCTCAAATACACGGGCAAAGCCGGTCACCCATCCTAGTCTATAATATAAAGCTGAAGGTCTGTGTGTGTGTGTGTGTGTGTGTGTGTCTGGTCACGAATAGGCTCCTATATGGTTGACTATTATAGAAAACTGATCACATATAATGATAGAAGATGTATCGAGACACAGGAATTGGTATGTTTGATCTGGCAGAATGATGATTCATTAAAATTGTGGGGTCTGTGTACGCGCCTGGTCCACAAAGTATGGAAATAAAAAATTTTAAAATAAAAAAAAAGTTTACAAGTGTTTTTGATATAGATGTATATAATAATACTTTAATAAGTATGTTTTAACTTAAATAGGGATGGTATAATAAAATTGTGGGATCTGCGTTCGCGCCTAGCCTCCATAGAATGGAAATAGGCACAAACTTTAATAAAGACTTTTCATATGTATCTGCGTAAGTATACTTTGATAATTATGTTTCTGTTTGAAGAAATATAGTATAATAAAATTATGGGGGTGTTCGTTCGTGCCTGACCTCCACAGAACGGAAATATGTCACAAAGTTTAACAAGTTTTTTTTAAATATAGATCCACAGAATATTGTGATAAGTGTTTCAGTGTGAACAGGTATGGTATAATAAATTATGGGGTTTATCTATTTTATTTTTACTTTCATCATATTTTGCTTTGGTCTTGATACCCCCAAATTCGAAGCTATCTCTTTACAACCCTTCCTTTTCATAACCTATCATACTTTCATAAATCAGAGTCCATTTTCTGTAGGCTGTTTTTGAACCCAGACAACGACGGGTACTTTTGCTAGTATATATATATATATATATATATATATATATATATATATATATATATATATATATATATATATATATATATATATATTAGGTACAGGTAAAAATGGACGAATAAGGATAGGGGGAGCTAGTTTTAAAAAGTCGATTTATCATAATTTATTTTTTAGGTTTCCGCCTACTTTTTGATTGTATTTGAAAGATTAGAGATTAAAGTTAATTTCCTAAAGGAAAAAAAATATTTGTACATGTGAAAAAAAAAATGTTATGAAAAATGTTTTCACGTCGCGCTAACCAATTCAGCTAAATTTTGAAGTTAAATAAATTCGATGTAAAAATCCTTTAAAAGATAAATATTAGTTTTATGGGTCTATTTCAAAGATAGTCAGTAAAGTCCTAAGCTATTGAATTAAATATAAAAAAAATCACCTTGTTTGTACAAAAATAGCTTAATTAGCCCCCACAAAAGCAAGTAATTCGCCAAAACGCAACAAATAAAGATTTGTAAACACGATTATACGGAAGCCCAAAATTACAGCCAGTCGAAACGCTGTTTCCAAATGAAGTCATAATATTTAAAGGAGGTAGTGGTGTCAGTTTTCTCTCCGCCCCCCCTCCCAAACGTGCATCCGTACATTCCTATTCTGGACGTTTGTATCAATTTTATCATTTTTTAAATTTAATTATTTTCATTTTCCTGTTTTTAAATTGGATTTTTTTTAAATATGGTTCAAGATTATATAAAAATTATGTTACGCCGAAAGTTTCACATACATGCGAGCAAAGAAATTATAAAAATCTTGCATATAAAAATTATGCGAAATCTGTAATTAAAAAAAAAGAAGTAAAAATATTTTTGCTATTATGATTTTTTTTGTGTATGAAAATATTAAATAAACAATGCGTAATTCAATGGTAACATCGGTAGTTTGAGAAATCAATTTTTCTTCGAGTTATATTGAATTCATTAATACAGACTTTAGGGCCGTTTTTGTAATGCTACTGTAAAAATTAAATAATTTTTTTAAAAATTGTTATAATTTACGATGCTTTATTTTCATAAAAAAACGCAAAAATAAATTCTTGCATTTTTTTTTTTTACTACAGAAAACCATAACTTTAGTAAAGGTATTTTTTGTTTAAACAAAATAATACATTTCCATTCAGATTTAAATAAAAATAATGAGTTCATTATATTCCGTGATCGTTATTTTATAAATACTGAAAATTTCATTAAAATTGGTTAATTTCCTAATTTTTTGGTGAATTTTTCAAGTAAAGGGAGGGGTCAAAATGTCTATACATTTTGAGCATCGGCGTTCATTTTGCACGTACCTAATATATATATATATATATATATATATATATATATATATATATATATATATATATATATATATATATATAAGGCTGGGTTAAAGTCCAGTTGGATATTTGTTTTTTCGCTTTGATTTTAAGGGGAAGAATCTTTTCAATTATTCAGTTTTTCAATCTTTAAGCAAAAAGGCAGGAGAACTCTCTATCGAAAATCGGATCATCACACAAACCTAACTCCTATTTATTTCAAGCAAATAATATCTTATTTAAAAAAAAAAGTAAATATTAAAAATTAGAAAAAACACACAAAAAAACACCCAATGTTAGAGTGTTTTCACAAACACTTGTTTCATTTCAATTTAAGTCCGATATTTTCCCGAAACCAAAGATACTGAATTTGAAGATAGTGTCGTTCTATTTAAAAACAAACAAAAAGAAACAATTCAGTCATGTCTCTCTCTCTCTCTCTCACACACACACTCACTTTTTTCTCTCTATAGTTTTCTTTTTATACCCTTTCATCCCCCCCTCTCTCTCTCTCTCTCTCTCTCTCTCTCTCTCTCTCTCTCTCTCTTGCTCTGTCTTTTGTCCTCTCTTTCACTCTCTTTCGTTTTTTTCTATTTCCTCCCCCTCTCTCTCTCTCATCTTTACACAACAACGATTCAGTCATGATCTTTCTCCATTTGTCTTACTATTTATATCTCTTTCTCTCTATCTTCACTCTCTTTTCATAACCCTCTTTTCTCATTTCTCACTTCTCACTCTCATTCTCTCCCTCTCTCTTTCTCTCTCTCTCTCTCTCTCTCTCTCTCACTCATTTACTGTATTTCTCTATTGTTTTGTCTTTCTCTCTTCTCTCTTTTTTTTATTGCGTTTTCCCTCTTTCTTTCGTTCTCTTTTTATTTTACTCGTTCTCTATTTGCTCTCTCACCCTTTTACGTCCTCTCTCTCTCCCTCTCTTTCGCCTGCTCTCTCTCTTACTTGCTTTCCGCTTCATTTTTTTTCTTCCTTTTCTCCTTATCTCTACCAGCAGACTAAGCCAGCAATGGTACATTGACTTCGTGCACTAATGGCAATGTGCACAGAAACTGAAAACTTTTTAGGTGAGAGGCTTTATATTTTGACAACTTAATCTACTTAAACGTTAAACTGCTCTTGATAAGCGGCCTTTGCTGTGTGCTCTTCAGTTTAGAAAGAACAACTTTGCTCTTAAAAGTGATGTTAGTCAATGTTATATACAGAGTTAATTATGAAGATAAACACTCCCCCCCCCTCCAGAATCGGCATTACCTACCCCTGAACGCTTTGGAATGGCTTAGTTATAGTTTTGGTCTCCTTAAAATGATGTCAAAGAAGAAGAAGAACAACAAAAACAAAACAAAAAAAATATATATAAAAATCGATTTTAGAAATAATAACATATTAAAACAAGAAAATCGAAAAAAAAACTTGTTGCAAATGTGTGTTGATAACCTTACCCAAAGTTAAAATCCATCTCATTTGCAGCTCTTGAAAACTGCAAAAAAAAACCGTACACGTAAAAACTTGTATTCTTTATAAAACACTAGCTGTACCGAACCAGTACTGCCCGGGTGTAAAAGAAAAAAAAATGCTAGACATGTTATATTTTCAATAGAAAAAAAAGTTCTCGATACGTACTTTGGTCTTTTATCGTCCTTGTCTCACGCCTTCACTTCTCTTTATCATCACAATTTCGTCTAGTGGTTGCTATGCAAATAAATCTTCTTTTCATGTAGGAAAGACACAAGGGGACGTTCGCTGAGAATTTATTAAAGGTTTTAGTTTTGGAAAGAATTGATTGCGAATAAAAAGACTAAGGTTCTCTTACCTATTTATTTAGTTATTTTATAACTTCTTAACTGAAATGATGGCATAGGGCAGATCTTGGGTCGGTGTAAAACTTTGCACTTGACGATCATCAAAGTTTTTTACATTATTGGCCAAGTACATCGCGCAACCCATGGTAGACTCGTAGTATTCGATGTCTCCCGATTGCATAATCCCTAACGTAACAGATACTAGCAGGCAAGCTCAGAGAAGGGCTGTGGGGGGGGTCGGATGAAGTTGCGAAAATCACGGCTCTTCTCTGTTTTCTCTTGCAATCCTCAACTTTTCCTGGTGAGATTTCAACAAGTGAATACGTGGTTTGCGGGCTGTCCCCAAAGCTGGGCGAGCAAAGTCGAATTGTGGCCTTATATAGTGAAATTCACACACACACACACACACACACACACACTCTCTCTCTCTCTCTCTCTCTCTCTCTCTCTCTCTCTCTCTCTCTCTCTCTCTCAAACATATACGAACATTTCTTTTCTTACTCTTTAAATAAACCTTTATAAACCGAACAAATGTCAGCTTGGTTATCAACGAATGAAAAGGTAGTCTGGTTCAAAACAATGGCGATGATGATGACGACGACGACGACGACGACGACGATGATGACGATGACGACGACGATGACGATGATGCTGACGATGATAACGATGATGATGATAACGATGATGACGACGACGATGATGACGATGACGATGATGATGATGATGATGATGATGATGATGATGATGATGATGCAGAACAATTATATTAAAATTATTACGGAGTCGTTTACTAGGTGCCTTATGATTGGATGCAAAACCAATCAATCACAGGCAACTTTTTTGAAGCCCATGCGGCGGCTCTTTCAAAGTTCCTTTCTCTCTTTAGTTGTGGTCCTCAGAAAAAGCAAGTTCGCCCTCTGCCATCTCCTTCATCTCGACGGCGGGACATTAAATTGGCAATCATGGAACAGAAGACAAGACTCTCTATTTTTATCACCCAGTCGAAACGAACTAAGAGAACAAGAAATATAAGAACTGTTAAAATGACTCATCTCCAAAGATAAGTTCCCGCAAATACCAATCATTTGCAAGACACTTTCCTATCTTGCTTTAGTCTCCAACAAACTAAACCAAAATCTATTAGCGTCGCTTACTAAGGTCTATTTGAAAATCAGGAACTCCGAGTTAAAACGTCCGTTAAACGATGTTTGTGGCTCTGTTTGTTGACTTTGCGTTGTTTCGCCTGTTCAAAGTCGCTGATGAATTTGCGTTGATTCCATTCAGCCTCTTATGGTTGGTCCAACGCAATCAAACCACTGGTACACCTTTGAAATATGTATATATAGTTTAAATATATATATATATATATATATATATATATATATATATATATAGAGAGAGAGAGAGAGAGAGAGAGAGAGAATAAAAGACAAAAAGTTATATTCCAAATTTCATGATGTTGACCATCTTATAATTTATTCCTTTAATTCAGTTGACTTATACAATTCTTGACAGTATCTGTTTCGTAGCGCAAAATCAATCACTTAATTATTATATCAATCAGTCAATCTATTATGCCCTTAACCCATCAGAAGAAATAGCAACAATCAAGCCGTCAAAAGGAATTGAAGTGTGATTTGACATGATTAAAATCCGAAAATTGGAAGAGAAGCTGCAAATACCTTTCTATTTTTCCATTTCAACGAGATTATTAGATAGTGCTCCATAACAAGAGAAAACTATTTTTTTTTATTTATTCGAAGGTAAACGGTTACATTTGGTCGCTACAAAATGCCATCTGTTTCAGTCAATGAGACTTCGTCAAGCGACCCTGAATCATCTGACGCCAAGGAAAAAAGAGAAATGTGAGCTCTTAAAAAACACAAAGGCTATAATTTGCGAGTTCTCTAAAAAAGAAGGATAAAAAATGGAGAAGTCGTATTTTGATTTTTTTTTTTTTTTTTTTTTTTTTTTTTTTTTGGAAAATTGGTCAAAATATTACCACAATTTATAGACGGTTTAAATTTGAAGTTATTAAAGTTGGGGCGTATTTTAACAGAACAATAGATTTGTGTTTGTTGAGGCGGGGGGGGGGGATTTAAACTGAACACCGAGTTTCTTTAAGCGTGTCTGTTGATAGGCTAATTGTTGCATGTCGAAAGAAATTTACTAATCAACTAATTGTCGTGTGTCAAAGAAAGTTGAACGGTTGGGAGTGGGGAGAGCTTTAATAAAAAGAAAGAAAGAAAAAGAGATAGGAAGACTAGTTAATAATGAATATGGCGAAAAGTCGAAGAAAGAGATAAAACGAGATTAGGCGTTGAGGGGGGGGGGGTTGAAAGAGAGAAAAAGAACAAAACTGGAGTCTCACTTCTATGATAAAGTATATATCGTTAAGCGTACGTAGACTCGTATATATACACATGCACATCTAGACATATATCTATATACATACATATACATATATATGTATATAAAAATTATGCCTCGGCAGTAGAGTGAAAAGCATATCTTATTTTTCTTTTATTAATATTATTGGAATTTTTTCCTTTTTCCCCTTGTACACAGTTTTGTAAATTATTCCATGAATTTCTGCCTTTGGATTATTTTGGACCATCTTCTTCCAATTACGGGATTTCCTTGGATTTTACTTGTGCAAATAGAAATTCTTTTAACTTTCTTGAAATTTTATATTTGGATCACGGGATTATTTATCTTCCACCAGATTATCCATTCACGTGTAATCACCTTTTTCTTCACCATATTCCCTCTGCTTCATTTTTTTGTTATCAAGTAAGATCTTTTACTTACTTGTTGTTTCATCAAATACTTTTGCATGCAAAATCCGATCCCGCATTTTGCTAATTCCTACCCTCTGATGAGAAGGAAAGTATTTCTTCGAAACTCCGCGGATTAAGGACTATCCATTTATCTAGTGTTTCCTTTTCAGATTAAATATGTTTTTAACTCATTTCAAAGTGCTTTTAACATGTTTTATTAACTGCTTGCTCGTATATATGCATACATATATATATATATATATATATATATATATTCACGAACATATACGCACGTACATACACATAAACAAATACACACACACACATATATATATACATATATATATATATGTCATCCACATACAGTACTTTTTCACTGTTTCACAGTTCATCAGTGCGGCTAGACAGGCAACTGCCTCAAGCCAGGACCGAAACCCGACCGCCTAAATGACAATCAAAACCTCAACATTACGCTATACGGCTGATGCTGAGTGGGTAATGAATTAACGATGCTTTGACATCGTCCAAATGCCTCCGCTCGATTTGTTTACACAAAGAGCGTCGCTTAATACGCTAATGGAAGTTTGTATATCACTTCCCAATATATATATATATATATATATATATATATATATATATATACACTAGCAAAAGTACCCGTCGTTGACTGGGTTCAAAACAGCCTACAGAAAATGGACTCTGATTTATGAAAGTATGATAGGTTATGAAAAGGAAGGGTTGTAGATTTGGGTTGAATTTGGGGGTATCAAAACCAAAGCAAAATATGATGAAAGTAAAAATAAAATAGATAAATCCCATAATTTATCATACCATACCTATTCACACTGAAACACTTATCACAATATTCTGTGGTTCTATATTAAAAAAACCTTGTTAAACTTTGTGGCATATTTCCATTCTATGGAGGTTAGGTGCGAACGAACACTTCATAATTTTATTATACTATATTTCTTCAAATTGAAACATAATTATCAAAGTATACTTACGCAGATAGATATGAAAAGTCTTTATTAAAGTTTGTGCCTATTTCCATTCTACGGAGGACAGGCGTGAACGCAGACCCCACAATTTTATTATACCATCCCTATTTAAGTTAAAACATATTTATTAAAGTGTTATTATGTACATCTATATCAAAAACACTTGTAAACGTTTTTTTATTTAATTTTTAAATTTTTTATTTCCATACTTTGTGGACCAGGCACGAACGCAGACACCACAATTTTAATGAACCACTGTTCTGCCAGATCAAACATACCCATTCCTGTATCTGGATACATCTTCTATCATTATATGTAATCAGTATTTATTAAAATAGTCAACCATATAGGAGCCTATTCGTGACCAGACACACAGACATTCAGCTTTATATTATAGATATATATTGTAAGTAAATAATTTAAAAATATTAAATTCATAAAATTATGTTATTAGTTTATGGATTATAATTAAATTTATGATCGAAGATCGTGTAGAGTTATTATGACAGTTTTTAAATTTAATCCGGGTACATATCAACGCACACACACACATATACGGATATATAAATGCGTACGTGTACGCATTCTATTATTCCTATCATTTGCAACATTTTTAAAGCAATTAACACTATCATCACATTATTGTGTGCGTTATATAAGGTGTTAATTTTATCATATTATTATATGCGTTATATAAGATGTTAATTAAGTTAATAATGATTAAAATTACAATTATGTTACTTTAGCGGTTTTAGGAAACGTGCATATATTATCACGGCTTTCAATTATCTATCAAAATAAGTGACTTCTTAGTTATAATGTTCGCTATTTGGTACATATTAAATTAAAGCATAGGGAGAATAGATAACTATTATTTAACTTAATGCTTATAATATCTTTGTTTTTTTTTGTTTTTGTTTTTTTGCTTTTTACTTGTATATATAAATTGGAGTGGGGGGGAGTTCCGGGTTTAGTTTATGGATTAGAAAATTCAAGATTTAAAGATTTATACCATACCTGATAAATAATGGTAAACTAGACATGTACACATGCATATACTTAACATACATCTACATAAATATGCACATACATACGCATACACACCTATACATATACACATATAGACACATAAAAATGGGAAGATAAATAAAAAAAATACAATAGAATCATTAAATGCATTAGTTTTGATGATCAGCAAACCTTATTAGATCTAAAACATTTTTCTCCTTCCCAGCTCATATATATACATGCATGCAGTTATATAAATATCGAAGCATATACTAAAGGGGAGGAAAAGTGCAGAAGTTATGTACTGGTAGATCTACATATTTAACATGAAAGTTAATTAGGTCTGTGTTATGGTGTTAAATGGTAATAAAACAAGAGGAACACAGGACTTTTAGAAACAAGCATGTATTCACGTATATTACAGGCAAGAAAACTGCTCAGTTGAGGGTGAAGGAATGAATGCTTTTGGCCAATTTTTCGATATTTGTCGTCCGAAGGATCGAGCTTGAAAACGATACCAATCTCACGAGGATCTGTCGCGTATGTCGAAAGTTTTTGCACACACACACATATACATACACATACACACATACACATACACACATACGCACACATACACATACATACACACACCACATACACACATACACATACACACATACACACACATACACACATACACATACATACACACACATACACATACACGTACACATACACACATTTTACCTTTTATATATTAGATTACGTCTTCTGTTTATCGTGTAAAATTATTCTGGAACTATTTTTTTCCAGATTAAAGACCCTATGAAAATGTCCCTATGAAGGTTTGATAATCGAGTCTACCGTTTCTATTTCATCCATAGCTGGAAAGGATTGATTCATACTTTTTTTTTTTTTAGAAGTATTATACAGAATGAGTTTGTTTTTTTGTTGTTGTTTTTTTTTTTTTTTTTTTGCAACAACTTGTTTTCATTTTATGGCACCTGATATTTCTAATTGTTCAGCCAATTAACTGTTGGTCATTTCCTCACTCCAGTGACCTGCTGAGAATCCACATCTTGGCACAACATAGCCGTAAGCAGGTTGTATCAGGTGCAAAAACGCTGATATACTATAAATGATAGTCTCACTTTGAGAATTCTACAGAGTCACAGCTCGCAGAAGTAAATATGTTCAGAAATAATCCGGTTCTCCATACGATTATGCGTGTACATACATGTATGTGTGGTTGTTGTTGTTGTTTTACTCCTACATTTTTATTCCGCCCAAATAGATCAGATGGTATTGCAAATTGCGTTGTTATGATGATTGAAGGTATGCATTCATGACGAGAAAGTTTTCTCTCTCTGTTGTAGATATTGACGGTGTGAGATTAAGAAAGCAGCCTCTGATATGGATGTGCATCTTTTACAACCGACACAGCAAAAGAGGTTGGCAGACGTGCATTAAGAATGTGGTGGCTATGTGGAAAAAATTAATTGTGGAGCACAATATATATATATATATATATATATATATATATATATATATTAACCCAAATTTACTTATTAAATTCCGGTAAAATTCATATACCAATTAAACCAAAGTTAATATTAATCGACCAATAAATTAACCTCAACGATTATCAGTATTAATAATCAAGCGTATATCTTATAATTTCGCAGTAACCAAGACAACATTATATTATAAAAGGTTTATCATAAGATGTTTTTCTTCAGTGTTACAATTGTTCGCTGCTTTTATTAGTAAAATAAGAAATTGTGTATAATTTCATATCTATTTCAGTTGTATTTTGTGTCTGATGATTAGCCATTCTGGAATATCTTTTAACTTAATATTGTTTCAGCTTGTCCAAATGGAAAAAAACAAACAAACGATTATAACACTGAAAAAATACATGTTATGATAAACATGTTATAATATATTGTTGTCTTGGTTATTGCGAAATTATAATATATATCAAGAAAATAAAACGACAAAATAAAAATATATACTAATGCATACAGATTTATTCGTTTATATCGAGATATTTCGAAGCCTAATGCTTGTCATCAGAAAAGGGAAGGTGCTAGGTAACATATTAGGAATGTAACGTCTCCCCAACAGTTTCAATATATTACCATTCTTCTCTCATTTACAATTATGTCGCTCCTAACGTAGCTATTGTGTGTGTGTTTGGATTCTTAATCCGGCAGGGAGACGTGATGCGTATAGTGTGTTAGGTATAAGTTAGTGTTAAGTTCATGCTTGCATGCCTTCTCGCTTCCAGCTAACACCGCTGGCTAACCTCACGGTGAAAAGGGAGCAGCTATGCATAAGTCTTCCCTGCCAGTACATAGCCTCTCCATCATCAAGATTCCTACAGTGCCTCCACGTTGGCTACACATGGTAACTGAGTGACTTGCAGCCCCAGGCTAAACTTGTAGGAGATCTTGGAGTAGTAGAGGACCCCAGAGGTAGTGCGTTATGACCCACCGATGTGTGGACGCGCCCTGGCACACCACCAACCCCTACCCCACTGTCTTGTGGGTGCCCTTGATTGGGTGAAGGCTAGGGAAACCAAACCCAAAATCAAACACCACTGCCTTGTCGGCCTTATCACAGCAAAAGAGATGAAGACTTCAGATCCTACTGCTGCCTTGCAGTTTTCCTGAAAAGGCTATGGAATCTCATCCAGAAAGAAAAGGCAGAGTAGCGGACACAATAGGGCGACTGTCTACCTCACTAAGATTACTTTTGGCCGCTAGTTCACTCCATTAGACATGAACATTGGAGGTTCAGAGAGTATTTATCTGATGCGCAACAGATACTACACCTAAACTCCGTAAGCAAGTTAGGGTTAAGGTGGAAAGTCCTGTACCAAAGGATAAAGCACTGAGGCCCCGACTATTCATCATCAAGGCTGACAGACTGCATGATGACGATGATGATGATGATGATGATGATGACGATGATGATGAATGTTGCTATTGCAAGACATCACATCCATAATATATTACTTATCATATTCTCTTCTCTTCTGATGAGAAGCATTAGGCTTCGAAATAGTATAATATAAAGAGTTTTACTTATCCTACACCGCTAATTGATGTATCATCCTGATTGAATAAACGAATAAATCTATATGCATTAGTATATATTTTTATAGTTTTTTTTTATTTTCTTTATATTCTATATAAACTTCAAAGCAATTTGTTGAGCTTTGCATTATCCCGATGAGTTTCCTGTTTAAAAAATCGATTTTATTCTTTTAACTCCCCCATGTATATATATATATATATATATATATATATATATATGTGTGTGTGTTTATATATGTGTGTGTGTATGTATGTATGTGTGTGTGTTTATACATGTGTGTGTATGTGTATATGCATATATGTATATATGTGTGTGTGTATACATGTATATATCTGTACGTGTATATATATATATGTGTGTGTGTGTTTATATGTGTGTGTATGTATGTATGTGTGTGTGTTTATACATGTGTGTATGTATATGCATATGTGTATATATATATATATATATTGTGTGTGTGTGTGTGTGTGTGTGTGTGTGTGTGTGTGTGTGTGTGTGTGTGTGTGTGTGTGTGTGTGTGTGCATGCGCGCACCTATTTATTATCACTGGATGTTTATAATCATAAACACATAGTTGCTTATGCTACCAAATGCAACACATCTATACACTCATTTTGACAGAACCGGCCCCATGTAAGCACACCCACACTTCACAACGTGCGGCCAGCCTGCTTGTTCCAAGTGAGCTTTCCCTGTTGCGAGGCGCATACCGCCGACCACCACAACAGTCGATTCCCATCTCGCCTTTCCCCTTTCCCATCTCTGGCAGGGTTTCAGGGCTGCCCAGAGTGTCAGGATTTAATTAATATCTGGCCATGATTGCACATCCGGTCGGAGATGCAGACGTTGGAAATAGCAAGACGAAGGCCTTTCCAGTAATCCTGGCCTAATATTGATGAGCATTTATTTGGCACGAGTGTCATGCGTATTTGCTGTGGAAAATGCCGGCGCCGAAAATGAGATGATGGCAGAAAAGCAGAGATACAGCAAGAACGAGCAAGATGCTGGTTCATCTCAACGGCTACCAATATCTTTCACCCTCTTCTCTCCCTGCCTCTATCCCTCTTTTCCTCTCCCTTTTTCCCTCTCCTCTCTCTATCTCTTCGCCTCTACCCTCCTCTCTACTTCTCAGTCTGATCACCCCCTCTGTTTCTCTCTCTCTTTGTCTCTCCCTCTCTCTATTTCCGTGTATTCATCTCTCTTCTCTTCTATCTCATTCTCTATCTCTCACTTCCTATCTCTCCCACTCTTTCTTATTCTCTATTTTTCTCTTCCTCTTTCTATATTCTTCTTCTTCTTCTTCTTCTTCTTTCTCTCTCTCTCTCTCTCTCTCTCTCTCTCTCTCTCGCTATTCGTTATAATTCTTCTCTATCTTCATTTCAGATTCTTTTTTTTTATCTTTGAATATTTTTTCATTTAAAACGTGTTCATCCTATCGACTATTAAAATCCGCCCATCTTCCTTCTTTCTTCCCCTATCTCTCCCTAGTTCTCGCTTCCTCTCTAATTCTCTCTCTTTCTTTTCTCTTTTATCTTTCCCCCTCTCTATTTTTCTATCTTATTCTTTATCTGTCTCTTCCTTTTTCCCTCTCTATTTCTCTCTTCCTCCACCCCTCTTTATTCCTCTGTCTCATTCATTAACTCTCTCCCTCCCTTTATTATTCTTCCACCTTAAATATTCTTTCTAATTTTCTGCATATTTTTTTTTCTTTGATTACTTGTTTTCATTCGAGACTTGTTCAGCTCAACGACTACCAAATTCTTCCTTTATAGATCTCTCTCTCTCTCTCTCTCTCTCTCTCTCTCTCTCTCTCTCTCTCTCTCTCTCTCTCTCTCCCTCTCTTTTTCCTCCCTCTCCTTAACTTTTCCTTTATCGTTTTCTCTCTCATTCTTTCTTCCCCCCTCTCCTCTCCCCATCTAATTCTCTATCTCTCTTTTCCTCTTTCTGTTTCTCCGTCTTATTCTCTCCCCCCACTCCCGTCTCTCCCTATTTTATTCTTCCATCTTTTTAATTTTCTTTCTGCTTTTCTTCAAATATTTCTCTTTGGAAACATATTTTCGTTGAAGACTTGTTCAATTCACGACTACCAAGTTCTTCCTTTATAGATCTTTCTCTTTCTCTCTCCCTTTCTTCCTCACTCTCCCTACTCTTTTCTTGATCATTTTCTCCCACCCCACCCCTCTCTCTCTTTAACTATTTCTTCTAAGATTCTTTTTCTTATTTATTTCTTCATCTAAGAATGATTATTCTTTGAAATTTTGTCTTTTCATTAAAGACTGTTGCTTCTTTCAAAATTACCTTTTCTCCTTTTCTTTCCTCATTCTTTCCCTCCTCCATCTTTAAGCATTTTTCTCATGGAAATCACTCTAGACAAGGCGTGAAGCCACTTACTATAAAGAGTTAACAAGAACAAAAAATTATTATTTTAAAGACAGTAGATGCTCATTGACCTTACTCTTGAAAACACCAATACTATAGGTATAGAAATAAGAGAATTGATGAAGACCAATGAGTCAAACGAGCTGAAACAAAGAAAGCACGGAATAGATCCAAAAATTCTTAAGACTGAGACTAGCAACAGCACGACTGTGAAAGAGAAGCTGCAGAAAGACTTATTATTCTTCCCAAGTTGAATTTTTCTATTTTCATTCAACATTTTTCTTCAAGGCTTTTTTTTTTCTTCAAAGAGTTTTTTTTCTTATAAAACATACTTCTCTAAAAATTATTTCTTCCTTTTTTCCTTTCTCTTGTAAAAAACACCCTTTTTTTTTTTTCAAAGCCTAAACTTGTTCTTCCAATTCTTATCCCATGATTCTTTCCTTTTCAAAGATTTTTTTTTAGGGATTTTCCTTCCAAGAATCCTTCTTTTTCTTTTCTTCAATGGCAATCATCTAAACCTTAATTCGTAACTGGTTATCATAAATTTCTTTGCATTCAAGACTTTTTCGCAAACTATCGCCCCCTTTTCTCAATTTTTATTTGAAGACTTCTATTTTAAATTTCTTTCCTTCTTTTTCTTCTTATTCTTATTATTATCTATATATAAAGTAGGATAGTGTGTGTATTATTTATTTTGTGTGACACACTTACATCCGAGTGACTGTCGTTTAATTTTTATTTAATTTATTGTAATAAATAATTTTACCAAGGATTCTTCATAAGTTTTGGTTTTGGTTTCGATTATAACTGATGGCATTCAAATCATTTATTTTTTTATAAATAATTGTATCAAGAATTCTTCATAAGTTTTGGTTTCAGTTTCGATTATAGCCGATAGCACTCTAGTAACCTATTATTTTTTATAAATAATTTTATCAAGTATTCTTCATAAGTTTTGGTTTCAGTTTCGATTCAAGCTGATGCCGCCAAGTCATATAGATATATTTTTTTATTTTTAAAAACACGACTTCATAATATATAAAAATTAACAGAACATTTACTCTCTAATAATATATACGAAATCTGCACAAATGAAAATATCATATTTAAGCGTACCTTATTACTGGGCTACGCCGGGCATCCCTACTAGCTTAGATAAATATTTTTGCAGTTTTAACAAAAGGGCTACAATAATATGAGAACTATCTCGGCTTGCCCTTTTTGTCAAGATGAAAGTGTAGTATCTGTTCTTCAGATGCTGCACTTCCATTTCTTCTTCTCTTTCGGTGGAGGATCAGTCCTTCACGATTGAGACAATTTTTTTTATTTTTGTACCTTTTCTCCGCGTTAAAAAACGTTTATGAAATTTTAAAAACAAATATATGTTTATGAAATTATAAAAACAAATATATGTTTATGAAATTCTAAAGTAAATATATTTTATGAAATTATAGAAATAGAATTTACTTTATATTTTATAATAAATATATGTTTATTAATTATAAAATTAATATATGTTTATGAATTATAAAATAGATATATTTTATGAAATTAGGAAAAACAATATTAATTTTAAGTTTATAATAAAATTTTTATAAAATTTTCTAATAAATATATGTTTATGAAATTAAAAAAATAAATATATGTTTATGATATTATAAAAATAAATATATATTTATGAAAATTTTATACTAAATATATATTTATGAAATTATAAAAGTAAATATACACGTGTGTTTATGAAATTATAAAAAATACATATATGTTTATGAAATTATAAAAATACATACATGTTTATGAAATTATAAAATACATATATGTTTATGAAATTATAAAAATACGAATATGTTTATGAAATTATAAAAATGCATATATGTTTATGAAATTATAAAAATACATATATGTTTATGAAATTATAAAAATACATATATGTGTATGAAGTTATAAAAATACATATATATTTCTGAAATTATAAAAATAAATATTTGTTTATGAAATTATAAATATACATATATGTTTATGAAATTATAAAGATACATATATGTTTATGAAATTATAAAAATACATATATGTTTATGAAATTATATACTAAAGATATGTTTATAAAATTGTAGAAATTAATAAATAAAATTAGTTTTTAATGTTTTCAATAATTCTTAATAAAAAAGATCAGTAAAAGATATGTTCGATAAAACTTATTAAAGACACAAAATATATGCACAGAAGATATGCAGACGTGTGAAAAAAAAATGAAGGGAGTATTATGCGTCATTACCAATTCTGGTCACAGTCATGTGGAAATACGGGAAGGCTTGTGCAGACTATAAACTTTGTTTCTAGTCTTTCAAGATTATTCCCATCGTTTTCAAAGATTTTGTTGACCGTTTCTTCAAAATTCTTTTTTTTTTCTTCAGTAAATTTAGTTTTTCCTTCAGTGATTTTTCGTTTTATTCTTTAAAAATTTATTCTTCCAAAAAATTCTTCTTCTCTTTCTTTTAAAATTTCTTATTACAAGCACTCCTGTTACTTTTTTTAAAAAAATTATTCCGGTAAATGCTTCAGGTTCTTTAAAAATTTCCTATTCCGCAAATTACTTCTGTTTTTTTTTTTTAAATATTTCTTATTCCAATAAGTACTTCTGTTTCTTTTAATATTTCTTATTCCAAGAAGTACTTCTGTTTCTTTTAAAATTTCTTATTCCAAGAAGTACTTCTGTTTCTTTTAAAATTTCTTATTCCAAGAAGTACTTGTTTCTTTTAATATTTCTTATTCCAAGAAGTACTTCTGTTTCTTTTAAAATTTCTTATTCCAAGAAGTATTTCTGTTTCTTTTAAAATTTATTATTCCAAGAAGTACTTCTGTTTCTTTTAAAATTTCTTATTCCAAGAAGTACTTCTGTTTCTTTTAAAATTTCTTATTCCAAGAAGTATTTCTGTTTCTTTTAAAATTTCTTATTCCAAGAAGTACTTCTGTTTCTTTTAAAATTTCTTATTCCAAGAAGTACTTCTGTTTCTTTTAAAATTTATTATTCCAAGAAGTACTTCTGTTTCTTTTAAAATTTCTTATTGTAATAAGTACTTCTGTTTCTTTTAAAATTTCTTATTCCAAGAAGTACTTCTGTTTCTTTTAAAATTTCTTATTCCAAGAAGTACTTCTGTTTCTTTTAAAATTTATTTTTCCAAGAAGTACTTCTGTTTCTTTTAAAATTTATTATTCCAAGAAGTACTTCTGTTTCTTTTAAAATTTCTTATTGTAATAA
Source organism: Euprymna scolopes (assembly GCF_053919585.1). NCBI lineage: Eukaryota > Metazoa > Mollusca > Cephalopoda > Sepiida > Sepiolidae > Euprymna > Euprymna scolopes. The sequence goes on from NC_136502.1 coordinate 104,536,578, forward strand.
GTACTTCTGTTTCTTTTAAAATTTCTTATTCCAAGAAGTACTTCTGTTTCTTTTAAAATTTCTTATTCCAAGAAGTACTTCTGTTTCTTTTAAAATTTATTTTTCCAAGAAGTACTTCTGTTTCTTTTAAAATTTCTTATTGTAATAAGTACTTCTGTTGCAAGGCTCATTCTATTCTATCTTTCTACAGATGTCTGTCATCCTCTTATTGCAAGACTACTTTTTTTTTAAAAATTCTTCTTTTCTTAATATTTTTTCTTTTAAATTTCTCTTGCCAACCTTTTATGCAATTTTTACCACCTTCTCTTTATCCAGGATTCTTCATCCCTTTCTTTGCGAAATAGTTCTTCTACTTCAATGTTCTAAAAGGTTACTTTCTCTGTGGTTTCCTCATGTTTTTCTTCCCCGTCAAATCCCTCTTTCTCCTTCAAGTCTTCACCCTTCTCTCCTAAAACCTATTTAAGACTATAATACCTGGTGCAGGTTTTCTGCCAGTCGTAGATTCTATTGGCTGGCAGCTGTTCGATCTGTTATTGTTATTTCTTGCCATTAGGTTTGTTGATGCTGAAAAGTGGCGGTCGTGATCCGCCTTAGAGGAATGAGAAAATTCTCCTCTGCCGCTGCTTCGATTGGTGAAATGCACGGATCAAAACAACATCCAATACCATAACTGTAGGCTTGGGTGGGAGTAAATTTACTCCTTAGTAAAATACATCGATATGATATCTACTAATATAATACTATCTCTACGATGCTTCCGTTTAGTCTCAAAAGACAAAGGATACCCCATATAGGGGCAGCCGCGCATGTAATCGTGAGGCAAGGGTTGCGCAATCTCCAACCATATCTTTCCTAAATCGGCACTGTTTGAAACCAGTGGCAAAGAGAAGTCCAGGACGACTAGAAACAAAGCCGAGATAAGCGGAGAGCATATACAGCACCTGGAAGTTCCAAATGGTCACTCATTTAGTACTGACCAGATTCTATGTTGCTTAACTTCGGCATAGTACTATCTCTACTATTATATAATAGTAACTGTGTGTGTGTATGAGTGAGTTCCTTCCTCATAGGTTCCGAAACGGCTGAGCCTATATTTTCCAAATTTCACACAAAGCTAATTTATATCTCTGGCAGTGTTCTTAGATATTTTTTGTACAGAAATAAGTATCGAAAAAATCCGATCTTAAATCGCTTTTCTCTCTTATAGACAAAAAAAACAATAATTTCTTGAGCAAATATTTCACGTTACACCCGCCAAGGGAGATAATAAAATTTCAGCAAATCATTTCTTTTTAAAAAAACAGATGTACTATAATCTGGAGATATAGCTTAGTGGTAGAGCATTCGACTACAGATTAAATGATCCCTGTTAAAGGCCGGGTACACCCCACCATTTTATTTTAATTTTTTTTTAATTATTAATGAGTTGTATTTATGATAAAACGAGGTATCATTTAAAATCGCTGCAAATTATTTCTTTTGTTGCATATTTTAAAAATAAACATTAATCAGAAGTGACTTTTCCAGGGCATTCATCGTCAACTCCAAATGTCAGCTGACGTAATATTGTAAACAAACACAGATGGAATTTGATGAACGACATTATCATTATTATTTTTGAATTTTTTTTTTTTTTTTTTTTTTTTTTGCAAATTAGTCCACCGGTAAATTATTCCTCATAATATATGATATTCAAAGAGGATTGATTCTATAATAATACATATGCAATCTGCATAAATTAAAATATCATGTTTAAGCATCTTGTACGACCAGACAATGCCAAGCTGACAGCTTATATACTATCTACGGCATACTCTCGTTGACACACCATGGTAAAGCAACGTTAAGTCTGGTCAGTGCTAGATGAGTGACTATTTGTGAATACCAGGTGTATTATGTAGGAGGAGGTTAGCACCTGCCTGGAAGAACTGCAAAAATATAACCCTTTCATCTCTAGCTGGTATATACATGCAACTGTTGATCGCTTGTGAATTTGACATATTCTAGATATTCCTCCTTTGGAGGAAGCCGGTTCAACCCGTCTGGGGTTAATGCCACGAATATAATACTCATGATCTGTCTGGTTATAAATATTCCATAATGGAAATATTGCAGGCAAAATAAATAAATAACACCTACAAAAAATGGTGATGCACTTAATGCTAGTAAGGATTAACTCTGTAGCAGAGTTTCATGTTTCAAACTCTGAGGTCCTGGTTCGAATCTCACTAGGTTTAGTTTTACTTATGAGTTGTATAATGGCGAAACTTGTGTCTGTGAATATTTATAGTTTATATATATATATATATATATATATATATAGAGAGAGAGAGAGAGAGAGAGAGAGAGAGAGAGAGAGAAAGGAGGAGGAGGAGGAGAGAGAGAGAGGGCGGGGGCATTCTTCGCAATTAAAAAAAAGATTAATAAAAAACGTTTCAAATTCGAAAATGTAGAAATATAGACATGGAAATATGCATATATTTATAGAACAATCAGTGATAGAGTCTAATATAATCTATAGTATCTCACCTGTCAGTTTAAATGTATGTATGTATGTATGTATGTATGTCTCATCAGGTCATGTCATATGCTACTGGTACCATGTAACCCAGTACTACCTGCCTCATGGTCGGGTCACCGGCGACTAAACTGGTTCCCCCACCAGACTTGTTTGGTGAGGAGGGTGGCTAGTCTCCCTGAAGGATTAAAGACAAGACCTTCCAAAGGGCGAATGAACTCTTTTTCTGGCTCAACGGCCAACTAGCACAGTGTATATTTGTGTGTGTGTGTGTGTGTGTGTGTGTGTGTGTGTGTGTGTGTGTATTGGGGTGGAGAGGGCTCCCGTAAGCCGTGGTGAAGGCAACCTTTCTAGGTGAGGCAAATCTCTGATTTAAAAAAACAAAGCAGGAGACCAGTACCCGCATTAAGCTGGTCTGCAGTTTAATTTGTTGCTGGCTATCTTGCTCTTGCTTGTTGCTGGATCTCAACATTTTGAACCGAGAGAGAGACTTAGCTGTCGTACAAAGCTAAGACTCTGTAACATCATCTTTGTATAGATACTCCCTCAGGCATTTGGGCTCATGGATTTACAATGTCTGAGGGAGTGGCACTCGTCTGACAAGACGTTGCAATCATCATGTATGTCTCATAAAAACTTTCGACAGAGGCGACAGATTTTCACGAGATCAGTATCGTTTTGAGGCCCGGACCTTCGGACGACAAATATCGAAAAATATGCTAAAAACATTAATTCATTCACCCTCAACTGTGCACTTTCCTACAAGGAGGGTCGGTTTTTTGCATCGCCATTTTTGCAAGTCATCGTATCGGTTGAAATGAATTTTCTTAATTTCAATGTTCCGAACTTCCGGTTGCATCATGGAGTAGGGGTAAGACGTCAGATTTCTTTTCACTTTCTTTTCCGCTTTTGTGTCATGGGTTCGAGCCTGCCTGCCTCTTACCACTTTTTGTTTTTGCTCAACACACACCTCCAAACACCCGGGCAACACCGGGCACCCAGGCTAGTAATAATATAATTAATGATTTGAATTGGCCAATGTTGTGGATTAATTTGCCAATGTTGTCCAACTTCATATCTAGTTATTCACTTTTCGTCTCTTTTCCATTTTTAAAATAAGGCCTTATATGCCTCTCTACTCAAGAACGTTTAATTCCATAGATTGGACTTTACTCCCGCTCTTCAATACAAAATTTTCAAAGAGATTCCAAAAGAATATTTCATTGAACTTGGATTTACTATTCGCCACACCTATAACAAACTTTTGAATCACACTGGATATTTGCAACCAAAATTATTGGATATTGCTGACTATTCTTTTTCATTTTTCTTATAAACTTTTATTTTCTTCCAAAAATCCTTTTTCTCGACTGTTTTCAAAAATTGAGCTGACCAGCAAAAATATACACATCTTTTGCTGACATTTTTCCTCTGAGGAGAAAAGCTTATCTTTGAAACTCCGTGGAATAAGGAACCTTCCAACTTTTTTGTATATTCCTTGTTTTAAATAATATATTGTAAATTCAATTCTACAATATGTTAACGTTCTCTATTATATATATGTGTGTGTGTGTGTGTGTGTGTGGCTCCCCATCTGGGAGCATCCGATTGGTGAGAGAAAATTATTCCCAGTTATTATAAAGGTTTCCATTGAAAAGTATCACAGGCAAAAGAAACAAATAAATGACATTCATAATGATGTCTGCAAAAAAGACAAAAACTAACAGTACGACTAAAATTACATGCAAAAGTATAAAAATCTGTAAAATTATCATCAAATCATCTCTCTTGACTGTTATGAGGAAGCCGGATTAACTGTCTCAGCATAAATGCTGCACCCAGCAGGAATTTACCACTCACAGTCAAAGCTTTCTTTAACCTGTGTGAAACAAGTGTCCAAGGGTGGCGTGTGCGACACTCAAACTTGAAACTCGACTGATAGGAAATGGTATTCGGCAGTTTAAATGTATTGTTCCTATTGGGAATAGCCCTGGCACAGGAGTAAACTGCTTCAAATGCGACTGCAAGGGCCACATAGCGAGAAATTGCCGAAGATGTGGAACCCATTGCTACCAATGCGGCAAGGTTGAGCACTGAGTCCAGGACAAGGCATAAACGTCAGCCTACTCCCCCCCTAAGATGTAAATGCAGCAATCCAGGAGATTATCATCTACGTTGATGACATTAATTGATACAGGATGCTTACATACGATAATAGATGCAAATCGATGTCGATCTTGGAAGACAGCAAAAGTGAACGTCCTGACTATAAGAGGCTCGTCCTGCGCATGCTGCGGAAGAGGAGTAAACACTATTTTAACAAACGATAGCGAATATGTTAGGATCGATGCTCTGGTGGTGCATGGTAAACCACTGGGATTTGTTACGGATCATTATTAGGGATCGATGCGATTAAAGCATTGGGAGGCATCACTATTGGACCTACAGATGTAGTCCGGATCGGCGTCAGGAAAATTTCCACCTGTGAACTGGACTTTACTGTTACATTTAACCATCAGAAATGAGCATGGGAATGGACAGATAACAATGGAGTGCATAGTGGAGTGCATATTGGAGTGCATATTGAGTGGCTTTGGAGCTTTGGCCAGATTATCATGAAGGGTTGACTTGTGCCATACGGGGAAGACAGACTCATACCTCAACAATCATGCAGATACATTCATGGCGAATGCAGCTGTTTGTGCTGCCAGGATGTCAGAGTGGTGCCAAAAAGGGGCAAACATATTACTGCTTGACATCCATGAGCATATCTCCAAGTACGAATCCATGAGACACTAGCAAAACCAGGCAGTAGAGATCGATTGAAATAGATACTGTCTGACACATTCAAGGTTTGGCTTGAACGTGGCTCCCCTCATTATGAAGGCTATCATTAGCAGGGTGCTATCACAGGAGGAAGCTGGGGACCGCACGACATCGGCTTACATCGATGATATCTTTGTTAATGAAGACGTTTTGCTCGCATCACGAGTCTGGGAATATTTAACTCGATTCGAACTAGAATACAAGGACTCAGAACAACTTGGGGACAACACATGTGTGCTGGGATTGACTTAAGTCTTAAGAAACCATGATGTCCTACACTGGAAATAAGGGAACGTAATCCCAGAAATTCCCAATATCATAACACGATGAACTGTATTTTCTTTGTGTGGAAAGCTCATAGGGCACATCTCAGTATGTGCATGGCTGCGTGAGGCATGCAGAGTAATAAAGAAAAGAGCCTGTTCAATCACAAATGACAAGGTGACAGACTCCCGACTCAGATGATGTGCGAAACTGTGGATGCAGTAAAGTGGACTGATCCAGCTTGCGGGAACTGGTGTGTGAATAGCTGGGAACTGAATGTATGGGCTCTAGCATCTGGAGTAACATTAGAAAGAAATGGAACTGTGGTAGAGGACGCTTGTTTGCTGCGACCTGAGAACGATGCGCAGCATATTAATCTGGCTGCATTGGATGCCGTGTTGAGAGGAATTAACTTGTCACTTCAGCGGCAGACCAAGGTGTTGCACATTAAGACCAACTCTGTATGTGTATACAACTCGGTGTCAGAAACTCTCAGCAGGATAGCACGATTTCACACCAAGGCTACCAGTGAGATACTCATCAGAAGACAACTGAATTCCTTCAAAGAATTTGTGAGTGTGATATGGGTTGCGGCAATTCACAAAATGGCTGATCAGTTGACATGCATACCAAAATGATGGTTTAATGCCATGAAGAAGGATGCGAGACCCAATCCACTGATTGGTGCAGAGCATGCTGCTGAGCTGGACGCGGCCCAAATGATGTCCATTCACAGAAACAGTGGACATCCAGGAGTACAACACACGGCTTATTCCACCTGAAGAGTTTGCCCTTTGACAACAAAAATAGCAGTCAGATTAGCAACACAAACATGCATGGAATGCCAATCTATAAATCCTGTGCCAGTTCACCGGGGGAAAAGAAATCTAAAGGTGAGCAGTGATTGGCAATGGTTGGGAATGGACATTACACACTACAGTGCTTACCGTTTCCTAACTATCACAGATTGTGGGCCATTGCGGTTTTCAGTGTGGAGGCAATTAGAATGGCAGGACTCAACACCTATAATTCACCAACTGGAAGTGGTCTTTTTTTAATATGGCCCAAGAATAATAGAAGTCTTCTATCATGTCTGAAAGTGACACAATGTTCAATTAATGAAATTGGAGATGTGCCACTGTACAACTCATGCTCTCTACCGATCCAAGTTATGACAACAGGACCATTGCCAGCACCCTCAAAATTCATTGTTGGATTGCCACGAATAACAGAGATATTCACAGGGTGATGAAAACAAAGTTATGGGCTTTGGTGTGGTTTCAAGTGAGGCCCCCATCATGCCACCTCACATCTTCCAAGTTGACTTGAAAGTCAACACCAAAGTCTACCTGAATATGCTGAAGAGTGTGGTGATCCCATGATGCAATCAGGTGGCCGCTGGCAGACCCTGCATGTGGCAGCAGAACTCGGCGCCAGCCCACAAGTCCAAGGAAACCCAGGCTTCGCTTCAGAAGGAGTGCTACGACTTTGTACCCTTCTCTTACTGGGCACCCACCTCCTCCGACTTGAAGCCGCTGGACTACTTCATTTGATCATATGTCGAGAACATCACCAACATGACCTCCCACAACACCAAAGCCAGCCTGATCGTTGCTATCCGCCAAGCTCCAACTGGCACTTGTGGAAAAGGCATGCTCTCAGTTCCAGCCCGATATCAAGACGATGATTGAGGCTCTACTACATAATCAAGTTACCTGAATTGATTTTTTTTTTCATAAAAGTTTTAAAATAAAGCTGTTGTGTTATTTTCTTTAGGGCGACATTTTTATCGCTCAACTCTGTAGAGTTCCCTTTAGTAATCGTGATGAAGAAACACAATGGCCCTTCTTTTTTTCTTTATAATTTTAAAAAGAGAAAGTGATTTTATTTTCGTGTTCTTTTGAAATATCTGAATCGTGCATTGACAGTGGCCATTATTATTTTTTTATGGTACCTCCTGTTCATGAATTTCACCTTCTGGACTGACTTTTTTAAGTTTAGCAATTTATTAATAACTAGGGTACGCCTGCCGTAAAAAATGACAGAAAAAATTTATGCTGCGAGGATAAGGGTTAATGAGTGTACAGTAGTCAATGGGACAATGTCATAGTAATCGTTAGTAGTGTAAATTTGGTAAATTGGATTACTTAAAGGGAATTTGTTTATGTTGAACTTGAAGACGACCATATTGTAGTCAGTTGGAAAGCAGGAAAACGGAACAGAGTTCCACAGACAGGCAGTTTTAAGAAAGAAGCTTTGTTCATGGAATCTACGTTTAGGTTTAGGAACAGATAAAGAGTGGGAGAAATTATTGATGGTGGTTTCAGCTGGACGAGTGTTTTTAGTGAAAGTCAGGCCGGGGGGGGGGGGGCGGACAATAAATTGAAGTTCAGACGAGCACTTGCCATGTTTATATCTTGCACTGACAAGGATCAAGATTGCTTCACTTGAATTATTTTATAGGAATTGACGTGCTAACATGATGAGCGATATTAGAATCAAGAAAACGTGCGTTTATAAAGCTAGTAAAGATATAAATAAAAGACAACCTTCAAAATTAGTCTCTTTTAGACTTCTGTATCCTCTTTCTCTCTCTCTCTAGCTATGTGTTAAAAGGAATAGAAATTAGATAAAGGCAAGTTATAGAAGGCAATACAATGCAAAGGTGAAACGCATAGACACAAACTGAAGTAAATAAAGATATATAATATCGGAATAAGCTGTGTTGATTTATCTTTTATTAATCTATCTAGTTAACTATCAACTAGTTGGCCAGTTTATGTACAGAACCCAAGAGCAATAAGAGTCTTCTATCATGTCTGAAAGTGACACAATGTTCAATGAGCAAGATCGGAGATGCGCCGCTGTACAACCCATGCTCCCTACCAATCCAATTTATGACAACAGGACCATTGCCAGCACTCTCAAAATACAAATGTGAGGTGGCATGATGTTTAACACTTGAGGGCACAGCTCAACAAAGTTTCCGGCCACGGTTATGGTCTTTGGTGTGGTTTCAAGTTAGGGCCACATTATGCCACCTCGCATTTTCAAAGTCGGCTTGAAAGTCAACATCAGAGTCTACCTGGATATCCTGAAGACTATGGTAACTTCCTGGCACAACCAGGTGGCCACTGGAAGACCCTGGATGTGGCAGCAGAACTCGGTGCTGGCCCACAAGTCTATAGAGACCCTGGGTTCAGACGGAGTGCTACAACATTGTACCCTTCTCTCACTGTCCCTGCTTCTCCCCCGAACTACACCTGCTGTACTACTTTGTTTGGTCATATGTCGAGAACATCACCAACATGACTTCCCACAACTAAAGCCAAAGAAATAGTAATAGTCTCAGTATGAAGATTTTCCCCTTTTGATTGTGTTTTTCATATAAATAAAGTGAAACTAAGTGAATTATAGAACAGATGCTGCCCGAACGAAGGCCAGGAGTTGGCGGTTGCGTTCGCTTAGTTTTGCTTTATTTATAGGAAAAACACAAACAAACAGCTGACACAATGGGACGGTGGGAATTTTTTTTAAACTTGATCAAAAAAAAAAATTAAAGAAACCGTTTCCGTTTGTGAATCTGAGATATTATGATCTAGGTAGGTATTTGAAAACTTCTCTCGGAATTGCTTGTGGGAAAGGCATGTTCCAAGTTCCGAACCCGTATCGAGGCAATGACTGAGGCTGAAGGCGGCTACATTGACTAGATGTCAGCTCTACAACATAATCAAGTTACCTGAATTGATTTTTTCAATAAAAGTTTTAAAATAAATCTGTAACGTTGTTTTCTTTAGGGCGACAATTTTATCGTTCCAACCTATAGAGAGAAAAAATGATAATGATTGATAGAAACTTGATAAGAGATGGGTTGCTTGGAAATTTGGAGATGAGGATAATTTGGTTCTTTGGACTATTGTTCACATCTTGGATGTTATTCTCATAACATTTCAGCCGATGTGACCTTCCACCTTCTTCAGGTATATCTTGTTGAACTCGGGTGTCTTTATTCTGAACTTGAAAATATGAATTTATTTTGAATGTAACTTTTCATTTAATCCGCAGGTGGAACTTGTTCTTGTTCCATCAGCCATGAATGGGTAGAACTTTTAAGTAATCTGCAATCGTATTCTTAATATTTCTCCTTAAGTGAAATGTTTCTGAATTTTTGAGATAAGGATTGATAATTCGTATTATTTGGATTATTTAGACTATTGTTCTCGTCTTGAGTGTTATTTTCACAACGTTTTTGTCGATGTAACCTCCAGCCTTCTTCAGGTGTATTTTGTTGGACTCTGGAACCTACACTGAATTTCAAACGGAACTCTTTATTTAATCCATGAGGTTACATCAGCTGAAACGTTTGTATGATTTTGATTCTTTGGACTACTGTTCTCATCTTGAGTGTTATTTGCACAAGGGTTCGATCAATATGACCTCTCACCTTCTTCAGACATATATTGTCGAACTTGGGAATCTTTCTGTCAAACTCAAGCAATCTGCATGGAATTTCATAACAGAACCCTTTTTTTAACCTACAGGGGTAGCATGCTCTTGTTCTCTCGGTCATGACTGGGTAGAAGTCCTAATTAATTCACAATTATATTTTTGAGTGTCGCCTGCACTGGGGATTGAACCTTAAACCTCCAATTAAATTTACCAAGTACTTTATCCACTACACCACGGGCCCCATAGTTGATAAAATACTTGTTGTAAAATTAAGTTGTAAGTTACACTCTTCTTAGAAATGATTTAGTTAAGAATGGGTTTCTAAATAATAACATTATTATTTCAGCACAGTCTGTAAACTGCACAAGTATCCAGATTACTGTTCTCAGCTTGAGTGTTATTTTCACAACGTTTCGGCCGATGTAAGCTCTGACTTTCTTAAGGTGTATCTTGTCGACCTCACCAATCTTTATGTTAATCTCTATCTATATCTCTACTATTATATAAAAGGAACTGTTTGTCTGTGTGTCTGTGTGTATGTGTGTGAGTGTCTGTGTGTGAGTTCGTTCCCTATGCATTCGAAAACGGCTGGGCGATTTTTATGAAATTTCATACAAATGTACTTTACATGCCTGGCAGTGTTCTTAGGTAGGTCTTGTATTGGAATGTGTTCGATAAGTATTGATAATTGATAACTGAAATAATCCGATGAAAGAAGGAACAGGCGATTTCGACCAAAGTTAACACCTTACACAGCCTAACATAAAAAGTTCATTTGAGAAGTTTTATTCCCACACAAGCCAAAATATAAAAGCAACAGTAAGCTCTTTGATATGACAGAGGCACATTCGAAATGAATGTTTCTGTTTAAAGCACAATTGTACCATGATGCTTGACTTTTACATTCAATATTTAAATTCAAGCCATTATCACTGCACAAGCCGTAAGGCCAGTCATATAAAATCAACAGTAGGTTCTTTGATATGACCAGGACGCATTTGAAATGAACGTTTCTATTTAGAGCACAATTGAAGCATGATACTTGACTTTTGCATTTTAAACTTTAATTCAAGCTATTATATATAAAAATAATTTTATAAAATAAAGAGTAGGTTCTCTACAGTGCAATGTAGACTACAATGTATTGTGGAATAAGTCACTGTGGGAGGCATGTAAGCTCCAGGTGCACTGCAATGGGTCCCCGACTAGAGGTTATCAATTGATTTGATTGAAAAATGGGCTATTTCACCGATTTCGATGACAATAAAGGTAATGAAAGTGTGGAATATTTGGTGATCATTCTTCAATCCCGGACAACGTCGGGCCTCCTTGCTAGTGCAAAACATTGTGAAAATAACACCGAGCATGAGAACAGTAGTCTGAATAATCCAAATAATACAATACTCATATTGACCTTGTGCCTAACCTGCTAAAGAGAAAGTAAATAAACATGCAATACATTTTCCGTTATTTCGTAGATTAACTGAACCATTCCAGGAATAACCAAATCGAACGAGTCTGCTCAGCTCATTTCTGCTAAACTTTCAAAATTTTGGAATCATTCCAAGAATTATACCAATCTGATTGTTCTCAATCTAATTGTTCTTCGTTTTTACCAATCTGTAGAGAAAGATTTTAACATGGGGAAGTGGGGGAGGGGAGCTCGGGATTTGACAGAGTTCAAATCAAATGACGTCTATTATTATCATTTATCATACACTAATGCACTTTGTACTTCACTTATCAAGTAAAATCAGATGTGGATTTGTTGAGAAATTTACATGATAACTTTGTATGTATATTTCCAGCCTGGAGGATAAAATTTTTATCGGCTCTGAGAATGCCCTCATCAATAGAATAGATGTTTTGTACGTTTTAAGCATTATATATATATATATATAATTTTTTAAATTTCAACAATATTTCTTGCGGTTGAGGTTGGTCGTGGGGTTAGTTCCTTACTAGTCGAGTCAGGGATGGTTTTGTGGTCGGATTTGAATCTCCCAAGTGGCAGTAATCGTGCCACCCTGCACTGATGATTCCCGAAAGGATGAAACAATGAAACATGAAGTATTTAAAAAATGTTATAGTAATAATATATATATATATATATATATATATATATATATATATATAACTACTTCATTTATTCGCATAAATTTAATATATGAAAGTATAGATTTATGCGTAAACTTTAAGTATTTACTTCAAAAGTGCTCAATACGTAGGTAGAGCTAGTTAGTAATTTATAAAATATATATGGCGATCAAGCTACACTGAATATTGAATACTGAATCCTATAGTTGGATGAAACGCAGAATATTCAGTGTAGCTTAATCGCCATATATATATATATATATATATATATATATATATATATATATATATATATATATATATATATATATTTATATATATACCGTGTATCCCGAGATTCGAGAAAGATTCAGGAGGCCTCAGCAGCCACACCTGACGTGACTTTTGACTGCAGCTGCTGTGGCCGAACCTGCTTGTCCTGCATTGGACTCATCAGCCACAAGCGTGCCTGCAGTCGACGTGGAAAACCCCCTTCATAGAATCTTCGTTTGCGAAGTACTGCGAAGAAGAAGATACAGTGTATCACAAAAGTGTGTACATCTCCCACATTTCTTCAAATATTTAAGTATATCTCTTCATGGGAAAACACTGAAAAAACGATTTTTTTGACACAATGAAAAGTAGTCTATCCGCAGCATATATAACAGACTTAATTTATTTTCCCCTTAAAATATAGTCATTAAAAGCTAAATCCCTGGCAACAAAAGTGAGTACACTCCTTACGAAAAGTTGTCAATATTAACATACAACATGTCAACTCTTAATATTGACATTTTGTCATTGACTATATTGCTCTATAATTACATTGACTTTCTTAAATAAGAGTTGGTATATATAATAAAGTAATAAAGTATATTTCTACAGAAATATATATATATATATATATATATATATATATATATTTATATATATATATACACGGGATGCCTTCAATAAGATTCCAGGCTTTTTTCATATAGCACTTTTATTGATAATACACACATGAAACTCTAGTCCCCCTTCAAAGTAATCTCCTCCGGCTGCAATGCACTTGTTATACCATTCCACCAACTTCTGGAAGACCCCATGGAAGTCATCTTGTGTGAGTGTGTCAATGACCCTCATCGCAGCCCTTTCATCTTCTCGATTGTATCATAATGACATCCTTTAAAGTATTCCTTGAGCTTAGGGAATAACCAAAAGTTACAGGGAACAAAGTTTGGAGTATAAGGAGGGTAAGGAACTGTTTTGATGCCCATATTGGGCAAATAGTCTGGGAAAATCTTCATGCAAATCTTCTGCATCTTCATTTCCTAGAAAATAATTGTGTTTACAGCGCCCATACGACAATCCTTATCCATGAAATTCTTTATTTGGCCAATCAACTCTGGTGTTCTGACTTCCTTACTCCTCCCACACCTCTCATCATTCCTCAAGAATCCCCAGCCTTCCTTGAATCTCTTATGCCATGCAAAAACTGATGCTCAATTCATGCAAGATAGTCCAAAAGCAGTCTGAAGCATTCTGTACGTTTCTGTGGCATTTTTTCTAAGTTTAAAACAAAATTTTCTTGCATATTATTCTTCTAAGTTGTCCTCACGTCCAGATTGAATTTTTGAAATTCACTAGCTGCTACAATCAGACTTTAGTAGAGTGTATTCCAATTCCTGCTGTAGCTGTTCATTTTAACCTGAAATCATAAAACCTGGTCAGTCATCTCATGAGATGTTTAGCAATAACATACTAAATTTTCAAGAGTCTACGACAATTTTAAACGCCAGTACAAGAAGTCTGGAAACTTATTGAAGGCACCTCGTATATCAGGAAAATGTACGCAATTACGGTTAGCTGAAACAATTGTATGCAAATAAAACCTTTTTTTTTTAATGAATTTTTGAAAATTTGTTCTTGCATTTACTAAGGTTTACATAATATTTAAAATAAAAACTAATTTTGCACATGTTTATCCCAAACAAAGCAAATTTCCAGAGATGTAAAGAGGCTACTGAGAATTAGGGACTATGCCTACAGGGATAATCTAAGTGGGGAGTTGAGCAGCGATAGGTCTGTTGACATTAAATTTAAATTTCTGCAAGGTAGTACAGTCGAGGCAGCAGAATACAGGGACGAAATTGTAAGAGTGAAGAAACTTTCAAAGTAGGATGCTCTAGGTCAGAGGTCAAAGTATGGCCCAGAGGCCAGATTCAGCCTGCCAAAGTCTTTAATCCGGCCCATGGAGCTCCAGTATCGGAATTACATCTTTTTAGCATATTAAAACAAGAGAGAAGAAGGAATTGGGCGGAGGACAAAGAAAAGGGTTATGGAGAAGGAAGGAAAATGGGAGAGACGGAAAGAAAGATAAAGAGACGGCTGCAGAGGAAGGGAGAGATAGAAGTTTTAATTTAAAGATGATGCACATTATTTAATTTCTATTTAGTTTTATATGATCTCGAGCAATGCCCGGTAGCCCTGCTGGTTAAATGATAATGCAATCTGCCATTAGAGGCGCAGAGGCTGTTCTTGGCCTTCGGGCCAGGAGCGGAAAAGGAAGTAATCATTTCTGGTCAATGTGGGGGTAACCCTTCATATCGGACAATTACTTTTTAAGTCAATTAGTTTGGTCAACGTGGGGGAAACCCTTCATATCAGATATGGACCCTGCCAGAGTGCCTCCTTGGGGGAGCTGGTTTTTCCTCCCCACACTAAAAAACGGCCTTGTGCCTAATTTGCTCAGGGGTAAGCAAATAAATAAATAGCCCACCCATCATAAAACAATTAGACAGGAACTTTTTATATTCTCTGCTATGTACTGCTTAACATGACACAACTTCCTATATACGTAGATCTAATCCTAACTCCAACTTTACTTTTAATTGAAAATTTCATATTTTTGCTTAAACTAGCTTTACGTGGAATTTTACACTTGTAGCATTATTCTTAGGTATCTAACATTTAATCTGATCGCATTTTGTTAATCTATATATTAATACGATAGCGTGTGTGTTATTTATTTATTTTCTGTCTCATGCTTACATCTGAGTCGTTTAATTGTTATGGACTTCCATTTCTTGTAATAAATAATTTTACCAAGAATTCTTCATAAGTTTTGGTTTCGGTTTCGATTATAGCTGTAATCTATTCTTTTTATAAATAATTTTATCAAGAATTCTTGATAAGTTTTCGTTTCAGTTTCGATTATAGCTGAAGGAATTCAAATTATATGTATATACATATATTCTTTTTCATAAGTTTTGGTTTCTGTTTCAATTCAAGCTGATGCAACCAAGTCATATAGATATATATTTTTTTTAGTTTTAAAATAGCAACTTTATAATATATAAAACGGAATAGAACATTAACTCTATAATAATATATACGAAATCTGCAATAATTAAAATATATTTAAGCATACTTTATGACCGGGCTACGCCAGGCTATGCCGGGCGTCTCTGCTAGCATAGATAAATACTTTTGTAGTTTTAACAAAAGAGCTACAATAATATTAGAAACCTTTTGGCCAAGATCAAAGTGTAGTATCTGTTCTTCAGATGCGGCACTTCCATTTCTCGTTCTCTTTCAGTGGAGGAGAAATCCTTCACGACTGAGACAATTTTTAATTTTTTACCTTTTCTCCACGTTAAAAAACGACCCTGGTGTCTAACTCTGTCCCG
The DNA here is from genome assembly GCF_053919585.1 of Euprymna scolopes. Lineage (NCBI taxonomy): Eukaryota > Metazoa > Mollusca > Cephalopoda > Sepiida > Sepiolidae > Euprymna > Euprymna scolopes. The sequence goes on from NC_136502.1 coordinate 104,552,382, forward strand.
TGGGTAGGCATTGTAAATAGGTACAATAATATTAGAAGCATCTCCAGAATGCCAACATCAATATATTACATATGAATGAGTCTGCTGTGGAATTTCCACAGGCCCCGCTAGTTTACCATTAAACCAATAAAAACCATTTTTTTCTTCGGCAGAATCAACCAAAGATATAAAACAAGGAAAAAATTATTGTTGGTGTGGCACCCCTACAAATTCTGACCATGGGCTATTCCTGACGTCATTTCCGATAACCAGTTTTTGCTATCGAATAGTCTGGACCTGAGACTCAGTGAGAGTGAGTCGTAATCTTACTTTGTCCTTTCTAGTTGAGCGGCGTCCCACTCAACCAATATACGTTTCTGTATTTTCTGTTAATATATATTTCATTTCACTGTGTTACGTTATGCTGTAGTTCTTTAGTTTTTAACCGTGTCGTCTATTTATTCTGTTAAATAGAGATTCAAGTTCTTGACGAATGTATATAAGATAATTAGTTGTTTCACACACACAAAAAAAGAATACTTGACGTAAGTTTATAAAAAATGAATGACAATTTATTTTCTGTTCAATTCTTTCCCAATGTGCTAGAGAGAGAGAGAGAGAGAGAGAGAGAGAGAGAGAGAGAGAGAGAGAGAGAGAGAGAGAGAGAGAGAGAGAGAGAGAGATGGGGCGTGGTGGAATATTGTGGGTGACACAAAATGACAACTGGTCGTCTCGGTGCCTTTCTCTCTGACTGACTTTTTTTCCTTGGCTGGCATTTATTTTTATTTACAAAAACTTTAGATAGGAATTACGTTTTTCCATGCCGCATTCCACTGGCCTTTATTAAATTCGTCCAAGGCCAAATTTCAATATGACTGTTTTCAAAACTTGTCAGTTGAAGAATGTTGATTTCAAAGCTTCTGCATACTTCTTTCAACTGTTATAACTTTTGATGACATTTCTTGGTTTGCACAATATTTACGTGTGTGCATTCAACTCCATATGCGTGTGTGCACAACCAGCGATAATTCCGGCGTTGCCCAGAATACTATTCAACAACTGTTTCCAAGTCCTCTTGTCCTTCTTTCAACGTTTAAACTACAACAATTATATATTATTTATTTTTACTTCTTTTTAGAATCCTTCATCATTTGTGTATTCATTCTTTTTGTGGATTGTTATCCTCATTTTCATATTTGTTGTTGTTTCACCACGTTTCGACCAAATCATCCTCAGGCAATCTTCAGATGATTAAAATTAAATGAATAAACCAAGAAAGAAAAGGTTTGAATAGAATGTCAGATTCGAGGAACCGCCCAATGCCATTTGCAAAGATGAAATAAAAAAAAAAAGTCCTTTTCTGCCCGACCAATTTTTTCAAAGGAGAACGAATCGCACAATCGAATTCAAGTTATAAATTCAGAACACTGCTGAAGGGTGGGGAAAATACCAGCTGCAAATATGAACCTAGCGGTAAATTGCAGGTGTAAATTCTCACTTGCTATCCAGAATTGCTTTCTGTTTGTGTGTTTGTTTGTTTGTTTGTTTTTTAGTATGAAAAGAGTTGCATAGTGATCCTGAAAAAATAATAATAACCACTATGGCATGAATATTAAGATAAAGAAAATCCACTTTGGCATCTTTCTTACTTATACACTCTATACGTGAGCAATGTGTTAATTTTTTTTTTTTTTTTTACAAAGGAGTCATCACTTATCAAGTCCCAGAGGCCACTCGAGGATAAGGGTTAATAAGTGTGCAGTGATCAATGGAACAATGTCGTAGTAATTGTTAGTAGTGGAAATTTGGTAAATTGCATTACTTAAGGGGAACGGCTCATCAAAAACTTGTTTACGTTAGACTTGAAGACGATCATATTATAGTCAGCCGGAAAGCAGGGAAATGGAAGAGAGTTCCACAAGTGTGCAGTTCTAAGAAAGAAACTTTGTTCATGGAATATATGTTTAAGTTCAGGCACAGATAAAAAGTATGAGAAATTATTGAGAGTGTTTTCAGCTAGACGAGTGTTTCTCGTGAAAGTTTGGCGAAGGTGGGGTCATAGATTGTGAGTGTATGTATATGATTGTATGTCACCACCCGCCACAACCCCAGCAGTTCTCTGGCAATAAGCTTCTACAACGCCACAACTTGCTTGTTTCATCAGGTGTGTGAAGATTCGACAGTCAGAAGACTTACCGAAAAACCTAGCACTAAGTAAAAATATAAAAAAAACGGAAATGAAACCACCAGCCTTGCGGGTGGCAACTTGGAATCTTAGAATCATGCATTCTGGCCTCTCCGACGTCTCAGTGAGAAGTTCTACATATTTTTCTGGCAAAGCCTGGAATCAAATGGTACCAGATTAACATGATCTCAAGTCAGAGTCATCCAATCGCACAGCCTTGCAAGCAAAGATCAAGGACGGCATCAAATTACCAGAAAGGTAGAGAGAAAGGTAATGTGAACAAAAGAGAACCTACGAGAGAGAGGATACAGTCCACCCCTGCCACCCCCACCATTCCTACCGCTGACTATAACTGCAGCATCTGCCAACGTAGCTGCAAATCTAAAATTGGACTATTTAGCCACAGCAGATGCTGCAGTAAACCAAACAAGGTGCAGAATGCCATTGTCACAAGAGACAGAAGGTTGCCAATAATGATTGTATGTATACATGTGTAGATGATCTAGTTTTTTTTTTTTTTTTTTTTTTGTTCCATTTTCACCCCAAACAAGGCACAGTATCACTTTGATGTAAAGGGCTACTATCGAGGCCATAAGTTGCAAGGATGCTAAGTAGGGGGTTGAGCAGCAAGATGTCTGTTGACATTACACTTGAACTTCTACATGTTAGTACAGTTGGGAAAGCAGGAACCCGGAAGGGTGTTCCAAAGTCTAGCAGTTCTGGGGGAAAAAACTATTAGAGCAGAAGGCCTTCTTATATCTAGGGATCTTTACTGTGTAGGGGTGGGATTTTGCTGCTTGTCAGGTTTGTTGGGGGTATTTATTCCAATGGGGCACAAGTGCTTGTAGTTCATCAAAGCATTTACCATTAAAATACTTGTAGAACAGGCAGAGGAATGAAACATTTCGTCAATGGGACAAGAGGCTGAAGCCTTGATGACACTTCGGGACCTATAAGGTTGTTGAGTCTCTTTTGAACCCTGTCCAGGAGTGAGAGACTAGTAGCAGATACACCAGCCCAAATGTGACAACAATAATCCATACATAGGCACAATGGTGGCCTTGTAGAAGTACAGGATACTTTCATGTGTAAGTAACTTTCTAGCATGGAAGAGAGAGACCACCTTCTTCGCAGCAGCCTTGGCAATGTTCTCAGTGTATTTGTTCCAACTCATGCTCCCTGTGAACGTTAAGCTGAGGTGTTTGAAAGAAGTACTTTCAGGTAATGCGTGCGTATATACATTTAAATACAGTTCATGATGGAACAATAATATACATAAATACCTTTACAACATAAAGGACAAATAACATTTATTAAGGGTTGCAACATCTAGCTTGTCGGGAACGTATCTTCTCCATCTTTGGTCTTGTTTGACGGGAAGCTACAAAGAAGATTCAACCTAAGAACGACAGAGTCTCGAGTTTTATTTTTGGTAACTTTTTATTAGTGATTTTTCCCTTTTGGAAAGTTGCACATTTGATGCAAGATTATTACATTTGATAGGTGTTGAACGCCTTGCTTCCATGGGTGCTTCAAACCATTCGACCGGTTGGCTCATCAACTCTCTAACTCTCTCCTTCAAGATCTAAACACTAATTTCTATGTATCTCAAAAACAGAATCTCCCTTTCTAAATTACGTCATTAGTAATACGTTTCTAAGATAATCACCTGATGTTTTTACATGTCATGATTTGTAAGTTATCAACTAAATTGTTATGATAACATTTTTAAGTTAGATTCCTAAATTATAATTTGGAATTTTTTAGATGAGGTCTGATTGTTTGTATTACTTGCTTTGATTGAACTATTGTTCTCATTTTGTGTTATTTTTGCAACGGTTCGGTCGATGTAGCCTTTGATCTTTGTCAACCAAATTTTTTTCCACACATACGAAACCACGGCAAAAAAAAAACAAAACAACTCCAAGAATACGAAACCACTTCCAGAGCACAAATAACTCTCAGAATGAGAACAATAATCCGATCAAAACAAGTATTACATTTCTAAATTAATGTAAATAAATAGTTATTCTAAATATTCTGAAGCATTTTAGATGACAAAACTTTTTGGCTTGAATAACTAAGAAAAGCACAAGCAGAATATTTTATAGTTGGGTGAAAATAATGGAAGAAAAACGAAAGAACAAAACAGTAAAAATGATTATTTTATTAGAAAAATTCCAGAAAAAAAAATCTTAGATTAAAATTAAAGCCATTTACAGCAATTTTTCACAAACAATTCGTATTGCAAAAAAAAAAAAAAAAAAAAGTCAAATAAAACTCATTTTTAATAACAGTTCATAGGTAAAGTTCATTATTTTTTGTTTTAATATTTTTTCATAAAAATTTATTTTGGGTGGGAGGGGAGTTCTCATATATTTTTTTTTCGTTAAATGATTGTAGCAATCGATTTTTTTTAATTAATAATTTTTCGACTTTCAAACAAGATAATAAATTTGTTCGAACAAGAAAAAAAGAAAAACTTTTTTTCTTCTTTTCGTTGTTACAATGCAAGTTGTTTGATATTTCTTCAATATTTTTTTTCTTTACAAAAGAATTAAAATATTGACCACGAAAGTTGGTTTTCTTTACAAAGAACTGTAGGTGAACAAAATTTAAAGATTCATTTGTTTAAAAAAAATTGTCATAAATGAAAAAAAAAAAAAAATGTCGTGAATGCAACCCCCCCCAAAAAAAAATTGTCATAAATGCAAAAAAAAAAAAAAATTGTCGTGAATGCAAAAAAAAACCCCGAAAAATGTTCGTGAATGCAAAAAAAAAAAAATTGTCGTAAATGCAAAAAAAAAAAAAAAAAATTGTCATGAATGCAAAAAATATATTGTTGTAAATGCAAAAAAATTTCGTTAATGCAAAAAAACAATTGTCGTAAATGCAAAAAAAAAAACTTGTAAATGCAAAAAAAAAAAAATTGTAAATGCAAAAAAAAATTGTTGTGAATACAAAAAATATATTGTCGTAAATGCAAAAAAAAAAAAAAAAATTGTCGTGAATACAAAAAAGAAATTGTGAATGCAAAAAAATATATTGTCGTAAATGCAAAAAAAAAATTGTCGTGAATACAAAAAAAAAGAAATTGTCGTGAATGCAAAAAAATATATTGTCGCAAATGCAAAAAAAAACCCAAAAAATTGTTGTGAATACAAAAAAAAATTGTCATGAATGCAAAAAATATATTGTCGTAAATGCAAAAAAAAATTTCGTTAATGCAAAAAAAAAACAATTGTCGTGAATGCAAAAAAAAAAATTTTTTTCGCAAATTCAAAAAGAAAATAAATTGTCGCAAATTCAAAAAGAAAATTGTCATAAATACAAAGTCGTAAATGCATGTATTCGTGTATAAATTAAACCTCTTATAGAAAAGAGATTTTCCTTTATTATATGAGTAAAAATTGTTTTTATTTTCCACAACCAATTACTGGCCACAATCACAGGAGGATGGGAGGAGGTGGATGCCTCCCTCCCATGTAGTACCTCCAAAATAGGGAGGGATAAATATATTGCCTGTCACCTGAGAGACTCTCACCTGTGAGAGAATTTGGGGGGGGGGACTCACAGGCTGTCTTTTTTTTTTTTTTTAAATGGATCCTGAATGTCTTTAGTAAATATTATAATTCTCAGTCCCCATCCCCACCACATAATAAACGAGCATGTGTCACATCTTGTCCTCGTAGGGGACGAGGGCAGGTAAATATTACCAAGCTTTAAAAAAGAAAAAAAAAAAAAGAATGGAGCTCTTCTGAAATGGAGAGCATTTTGTCATCGTTTTTTTTCTTTTTAATTTTTTATGACGAATATGTACAAGATATGTCCTGAAAGTATCTAACTCTCCTGAATGGTTGGAGAAATGATTGTGCAATTTTTTTTTATGAACAACAAAGCCAAACAAAAATGCTGTCCTGCTTTGAAATTAGCTCCAAACCCATTGAAAAGGGTCAACATTCTGATTGGTTTCCTTATAGGTAGAAAAACTTCCCAAAATGCTAGACATCTATGAATCACAGTGTAAGAATAAGATGATGCTCTGGAGTTTCTTGGAAAGACCTCGATTGCCAAATCGTTTCTCTATTTTCCTGCAAAAATATTTTCATTTAAATTCTGCAATTTTAAAAAAAAATTTTTATCAGCACTACTAATGCTGTTGATATTAGTGAGCGATCAAGATAGGTAACACAAACATTTCTCGGGGATGGGGGCGGATGGTGAACATCTTGGTTACTACTCCCTCATTACCTCCCCGCTCCTCCCCTCTCCTAAACGACACTAAGACGGCATGTACATTCTCATTCTTCTGTTACCACGCTGCTAGCCTGAACCTTATCTGAGGATCTGGTGAGATGAAATAAATTATAATGAGAAATGATTAAAATGTTGCATTGATTTTTTTTCTTCTTTTTAACTTTTATTCTTACTCTGCATTACATTAAGCTTTCTTACTCAAGATTTCCTACAGAAATTACTTCACCTCTCATAGACCCAACACATTAACTAATATATATATATATATATATATATATATATATATATATATATATATATATACTTTTGAGAGTTGAAAAATAAATCACTCGACCGCCGGTCAAGTGTGAGAGAAAATTTACTCGCCCCAAAATATTTTTACTCGTCCGACTTTATGTCTTTGTTTCAGTCAATAATAGTAAATAATTTTACAACAATTCAAGAAATTACCGTGTGTATAATCTAACAAGAAAATATTTGTTTAACTCTTGTAAATCAACCATTTTATTACTACAAAAATTTCAGTAAATATTCAACAAAACGTTAAAATACAACACCAGTTTCTTTATATAGCATCATTCATATTATTGTTCCATAGAAATAAGAATCATTTCTTCGGATGCTTGACGGAACGATGCGTTTTTTTCCTCTTTCAAATGTTCGTCTTTACTTTTGTAAGCATGAAGTGTATGTAGTTGTAGCGCCGAAGAATTTTTTTCCAAATGAATTTAAAAATCAGAGAGCTAAATGAAGGCGACATTTTGACTACAAGCTGAATGTGTAAATTTGACCTCTTGTTGACCCTTAGCGTGACCATTCTTTTTTCAATACGATATTCCAACAGTGAAAAGAAAGAATTCACAAATGATGAGACATGGGTCATTCTAAGTCACCGCATATTTGAGGGTCGTAAAATAAATGAGTTTTCCTGTTTCTTTATTTAAATAAATTTTATTGACTGGCGGGCGAGTGATTTACGACTTTTAGTCGCCCCAAGAAATTTTCAATAGACTGTGGCGACCCGGTCGTGTAAAGTCTCAAAGGCTATATATATATATATATATATATATATATATATATATATATATAAAATTTCTCTCTTCATACGTAAGTTCTGATCCTGTAAAACTTTTGAAAGTGTTTTCTGTTTCTGGTAAGAACTGTCTGGCGTAACCGCCGTAGTCGCTTTTTATCCAAGTACTTTTTGATCCATCCTGATCCATCTTCAGGGGTGGTTATAAGTAGGACTATGACAACAGAATATTGTTTTCATTGTATTGATTCTCAAGTATATATCCAACACAGTAAAACACAGTCAATCAACCGAGAACCACATCAGTCTATATAAAAGCATATAAGATATTAACAGATACACACTCATGTCAAAACAATGAAAAGAATATGCTGTTGTCACAGCCCTAGTTAATAGTAAAATTGATATGATATTTATAGGAAATCACATGTTATAGACTATATGATAGGTGCTATTTTATGGTTATCTATCTTAAAAACGCTTCTAGAGGTTTACGGCATATTTTATATTTTTTTTAACATCTGGCACGAATTGAGACCCCACTATAATACTGTACCATCTTTGAACAGAATAGATAGTACACTTTAACAAGTTAGGCACAAGGCCAATCAAAAGGTGTGGGAATAATGGGTTTTGTCGGTCATCCTTGGTCACCGATACTTAAAATTGTCTATCCTACTCTTAACTAGAATTATTTCAATCACCACAATACCACATTCACTTCAAGTGGTGTCCTATTTAAGCTAAATCCAAATTTGAGAAAGTTTTATTTAGACATACATATATACAGAGATTACATTTCATTGGCGATCACTTGCTTGGCCTTTTTGGTCAAGATCAAAGTGCAGTATCTGTTCTTCAGATGCTGCACTTCCATTTCTTGTTCTCTTTCGGTGGAGGATCAGTCCTTCACGACTGAGACAATTTTTTATTTTTGTACCTTTTCTCCACGTTAAAACACGACCCTGATGTCTAACTCTGTCCCGTGGGGAGGCATAGTAAATAGGTACATTTCATTGGCGAAGGAGTGAGGAATAAAAAATCAACAAAAATTGGTCCAACCCTTTTTAAATAATAGATCGCCCACTGCAAGTCGGTCAATCTCTAAGTGGGAGTGGGATCTAAGTGTGGAAGAATAGAAAAACGGGGAGGGAGCTGGAGAGTGGGTGGAGTCATTCACTTTGGTCCTAGCTCGAAGACCAAAATGTGTATTTTAGTTACAATTCCATGTTCAACACAAATAGCTACAAAATATGAAATTAAAAAAAAAAAACGTTAATGATGTTTGTATTGTCTCTTTGGCGAACGGGCGATATCATCTTTAAAAAAAGGAAAGAGGGTCATAACTAAGTCTATGACAACAGCATATTCTTTTCCTTGTTTTGATTCTCAGATATATATCCGTTGATATCTTATTTGTTTTTATGTAGAGTGATGTGGTTCTCGGTTGATTAATTGTGTCTAGCTGTGTCGGATATATACTCGAGAGTCCAAACAATGAAAATAATATGCTGTTGTCATAGCGCTAGAGATAATGTACGTACGAACATAAATGGACTTAGTGTAAGATTATATAAATAAATGGTAAATAAATTTTACGGAATTCTGGATAAATCCAGGGATGGAAATCGGTTCTGTTTTGTAAGTTAAGAAGTCGATACATTTTTTTTTTATCACTGATATTTTTTATATGTAATGCCTGGACAATACCGTGTAGCCCTGCTAGTTTATTTAAACTGAAAAATATAGATTGAGGACGAAAAGAGATAGAAGAGCTCACAGTATTTGATCTCGGCATAATAGGCGACAATATCTGAAAATATCCTGCCGTTTGCGTTCGCACAAAAATAACAATATTAAATACGAATATACCATTTGTCTACGAGGCGAACCCGAAAAAAAAAAAAACATCCTTGAAAGATTGTTGTTTTTAAATGGACCAATCAAAAACTTCTATGGCCAAGTGAGGATAGAAAACCAGTCCGACCGTTTAGAGAATGTGAAGGAAAGGATTATATGATACAGCACTGCATTTTCTGCCGTCTACTATCTAATCAGTAAAGCTCAAAAGTTCAATAATAATACAAAGGACTGTGTAAATGTGCTGGGCGCTCAGTGTGTAGTATCTGTTCTGATATTACACTTGTTCCATTCTGTGTTTGGTCGGTGAAGGAGAAATCCTTTTAGGGTTTCAAAAGTTTTGTTTGCATCCAAAATTCCCTTTTTTGGGGAGGTGGATTTTCCCATACGAAAAAAAGACCTTTTGTCTAACTCTACTCTCGTTGGAAGCAGGCAAATGAATAGACACTGTGTATATAAATTTCGGATCACATATCACTATAACACTCCGTCTTCCAAATTATCTTAAAAATATGGCTCTAACCTTAACTCTGCCCCTAACTCTAACTCCTCAGATTATTTATAAATCGTGTCTCATACCTTCCAAATGATATGGAATTACTACCCAAATAATAACGTAATACCTCAACTTTATGTAAGGACTAAAAAAACAAGCATTTTTATTTTATTTACAACTTCTTCAGGCGATGAGACTCAAGGCCAGGTGTGTGTTTTTGTGAAACGAACTGGATTCGAGCCTAGAACATTAAGGTTTTCAGCCCGTGTCGTTAACAACTTAGTCGCATTCGCCCATGTCATTTTTTTTTTATTTTGTAATGTTCTTAGTTGTTGCTAATAACAATATGAAACCGTGGATCTGTAGCTTCAGTCGCCCCATAGATACAGAGCGTAACGCATGCAGATAGTCACCTGTATATAACTAAACATATAAATATTAGAAATATTTCCGAAACGTGTGTATATATACAGAAATTAATTTATTTCTAATTCATGTGTGTATATATATATATACCGAATTAATTTATTTCTAATTCATGTATATATATATATATATATATATATATATATATATATATATATATATATATATATATATATACCGAATTAATTTATTTCTACTTCATGTATGTATATATATACCGAATTAATTTATTTCTAATTCATGTGTGTATATATATACCGAATTAATTTATTTCTATATTTAATATATATATACCGAATATATATATATATATATATATATATATATATATATATATATATATATATATATACATACATACCGAATTAATTTATTTCTAATTCATGTGTATATATATATACCGAATTAATTTAGTTCTAATTCATGTAAGTATATATATATACCGAATTAATTTATTTCTAATTAATGTATGTATATATATACCGAATTAATTTTTTCTAATTCATGTGTGTATATATATAGCGAATTAATTTATTTCTAATTTATGTGTGTATATATATATATATATATATATATACCGAATTAATTCATTTCTTATTCATGTATGTATATATATACCGAATTAATTTATTTCTAATTCATGTGTATATATATATATATATATATATATATATATATATATATATATATATATACCGAATTAATTTATTTCTAATTCATATATACATATACCGAATTAATCTATTTCTAATTCATGTATGTATATATATACCGAATTAATTTATTTCTAATTCATGTGTGTATATATATATATACCTAATTAATTTATTTCTAATTCATGTATGTATATATATACCGAATTAATTTATTTCTATATTTAATATATATATATATATATATATATATATATATATATATATATATATATATATATACCGAATATATTGATTGATTGAAGTGAGTGAAGTTGAGGATTTGATAACAGGAGAGTGGGAGTACATATTTGAGCGAAGCAGTTTATTTGGAATAAATGTAATAATTTGTAAACATGATTTTGGAAAAGCTGTTGGTATTGAGTTAAAAAAAGGACTTGCATAGAAAGTGTTCCGTTATGGGCATATCAGGACTAACCTGACACACAAAAAAATACTTTAGAGGAGTTTTTCAGCCAAACACCTTGTCGCGGTCACCGTAACCATCCACAGAAGAGGTACCATAGCTACTTTTATCTCAAGAAAAAACAGCAGTTTCCGGTCGTGTTGCTGTTTCCTGGAACAGCCTGCCAGAAGAGGTCATAATGATGCCTACTATATCCAGGTTTAACAAAACGTCTTTCCCAGAACTGCCCGCCTGTGGAACAAAGTCCAGCTTCCTAATTGAATGCAAAATGGTAGCCTTCAATCCAATGTAAACAAGTTCTTGTTGATCTGTCCCCTAAAATAATCCAAATTCTACCCCAATTTACACCATTAACGATTACCACACTACCATCTTACATTCATTAACCATTATCCTCGAGTGGCCTTCAAGCCTTGATAAGTGGTGACTCCCAAGTCAAAAACATCAAATAATTCGGAGACGACCAATAATCACTATAAACGAGTTTGGCATACTCTCTAAATGTGCCTTAATCTAAATGCAGATTCCATGAACAAAGATTGCTCCCAGAACTGGCTGCCTGTGGAACACTGTTCTGTTAGCCTGCTTCCCGGTTGAATACAACATGGTAGCCTTCAAGTCTAATGTAAACAAGTTCTTGTCGAGCCGTCCCCATAAATAATCAAATTCTACCCAATTTACACCATTAACGATTACTACACTGCCACCTTACATTCTCCTCGAGTGGCCTTCAGGACTTGATAAGTGGTGACTCCCAAGTCAAAAACATCAAATAATTCAGAGACGACCTATAATCACTATAACCGAGTACCGCCCCACTCTTTAAATGTGCCTTAATCTAAACGCAGATTCCATGAACAAAGATTGCTCCCAGAACTGTCCACCTGTGGAACACTGTTCCACTGACCTGCTTCCCGGTTGAATACAACCTGAGAGCCTTCAAATCCAATGTAAACATGTCCTTATTGAGCCGTACCCCATAAATAATCAAATTCTACCTAATTTACACCATTAATGAATACTATACTACATTCATTAACCCTTATCCTCGAATGGCTTTCGGGCCTTGATGAATGGTGACTCTCAAGTAAAAAAAAAAAAAAACAAGACAAAACAATGAAACATTGTTTTGCACAAACATTCAGACAATATTTTGATGCAATAATTTTTGTTCTTTTTATTATTTCGCTTGCTGCACTTTGCTATTCCTTGCCAATAAAATATATTGCTTGAGTAAAATGTTGCTTCTTGTGTCCGCAAATAAGTTTTTTTTTCTCTTCCTGAAGGTTTGCTCTTTTTCTTCCCTGCTTGGCATTCATAAAATTTTACGCAGCCATGACATTAGACGAGCACTTAAATATGTTCTTTCATGTCATTGTCTTTGTGCTTAATAACACACAATATATGATGGTTCGCTTAATTTTTACTTTAACTGCAACTCAACACTCCTATAAAATGACGACTTTTAATGGTTTCCGAGTATGCTGAAAACGGATATCACATTCAAATTTGGAGCAATCTTGATATTAAAACATTTTTTTATCCAAATCTTCAAACATTTCAGTGGCCGTCGCTAATCTTCACATGGAGAGGGAATGTTTTGTAACATGCATGCGCATTAGTGCTTGTTCAATTGGGGGAAAAAAATGGCCGCCAGTTAAAACATAAGGGATTAGGTTGGATCTTAAAAGGTCTTAATATCCTAAAAACTAATTGTCGGCTCCAAAATTTAAATGTGATATTCGTTTTCAGCATACCCGAAACCCATTAAAGTCGTCATTTTAAAGGTGCAGTTAAAGTAAAAAAAAAAAAAAAAAAAAACTGATGATTCTATAAAAATCCATTTGTCTGGACAATTTGACGCAAAGAAATTTTCACTGCCATTCTTTAAAAATAAAATTGGACATTCTGGATTTTGGATCCTTTAAAATAGATATCTTGTATTATCGACAAATAAATATTAAAAAAAAAATGATCAGGGGAGGGAATTTTAATTTAGTCAATCTTACCCGTTATATCGATGATTTTAGATGCACTTAGAGAGCTATTAAAAGCTCCAAAACAGCCACCAACTCCCCCCCCCCCCCACGTCATCTTAATCATAAAAAAAGTATCGGAGAGGCGAATGGAGGAATGGCACGCTTCGTTATTTCGCAAGCTGACCGCCATCGATTGATATCAGTTTTCCTGATGATTAATAAAGGGCAACTTTGAGTAGATATGTTTGGTCATTTTGATACGTCCCATACGTGGTTTTACTGCTTGACTATCGAGCACAGTTATACTTTTATGAAACAGATGTGATTTATTTTGAGTCGACGTACTTTTAAGTTTTAGAATTTATTTCTATTTCTATTTTGACGTTTACATATTAACATACACAGGCCCCCCCTCTCTCTCTCTCTCTCTCTCTCTCTCTCTCTCTGTCACACACACACACACACACACGCACATGTTTGGCAATACAACATACAACACATATATAGATTTAAATAAAATATGCGGAAATTTCTCAAGAGCTCTTTCGGCTATCATCTCCTCAGAATAAAATCGATAGCAAAGGAAAACAATATATCGACGTAATTAAAGTGTACTAAGAGTAATTTAGAAATCCCCCCCCCAAAAAAAAAACACAAAACAAAAAAACACAAAACAAAAGCAAAATTGAAAAAAAAAACTTATTTTAATCGTTTTTGTTTTTTCTTTATTTTTTCTTTTTTTTTTTTTTTTCATTTTTTTGGCACTTCTGAATTCCTCTCAGTGCAATACTATTGTTTTTCCTTGCTTTCGATGTAAATACCCCCGACAAATCCAACAATCAGCAAAATCCCACCCCAAAACAGTTGAGATCCCTAGATGTAAGAAAGCCTTCTACTCTAATAGTTTCTTCCCCAGAACTGCTAGACTTTGGAACTCCCTTCCAGTTTCCTGTTTTCCCAACTGAACTCACATGCAGAAGTTCAAGTGTAGTGTGAACAGGCGTCTCGTTGCTCAACTCCCTACATAGCATCCCTGCAACTTATGTCTACATCATAGCCCCCTACATCAAAGTGACACTGTGCTTTGGTTGGGGTGAAAATGGAATACAAAATAAAAAAACTAAAGAGATAATAGCCGAAAGAGCTCTAGAGAAATGTCTACATATTTTATTTCAATATATATATATATATATATATATATATATATATATATATATATATATATATATATATTTAGTTCGTATTTGTTTAACTTAAGCATTTAAATGTCGATACACATTCATGAACATGTTCCGGTCAGCTAGTTACAAGTAACTAGAGACCTCTTCAGGCGATGTTGCTTATACAAAAGTGGAAGAGGTCTCTAGTTACTTGTACCTGGCTGGCCGGAACATGCTCATGAATATGTAACGACATTTAAATGATTATGTGAAACGAAAAGTATTTCTTTCCCTACTTTGGTATTGAGCACTCTTGTATGAACCTTGTTAAATTAATTGGTTATTTCATCCCAAATAAACCTGGACATTATATATATAAAAAAATGTAATATATTTTAAAAGTTCTCAATACATATGTAGAGCTGTGACAAGTGAAATTCCATAAACATTAAAAAAAAAAACACAACGCAGGTTAATCTACGTTTTGACGATGTTAATCACTTGTTGGAACCCTGACGAAACGATTACCATCGTCGAAACGTAGATTAATCCACATAGTGTTTTTTCTGATGTTCATATAATTCCACTTATATATATTATGATTAAGGTATACAGAATTTTCTATTTTCGTTATTTGCTTAATCGTTGTCTCGACTCTGCGGGCTAGTTTCCAATCTCCTTTTTGGTGTATGAATCCGGAATTTCTTCTTTTTTTTTTTTTTTCTTATCAATCTTGAATGCTTTCGACCATTGTGATGAGGATTTTTTATTTTGCTACATTGTTGTTGCTATTGATTGTGTTTAATAGATTTGGTCGGTAGTTTTGGCAGAGGAAAGCGTCTAAAACGGAGGTACAAAAGAAGAAGTATTGGATCCATACTAATTAACTTCCAAAAGACTCGGAAATTAGCTCGCAGAGACGAGACAATGATTACTAAAATACAGAAAAGAAAAAGTTATTTAGTAGTCTTTAATCAGTGATGCATCGATGTTTTGCCTACACATACACATATATAACAATATAATATAATATAATATAATATAATACATATATATATATATATATATATATATATATATATATAATTTTAAGGAAATATGAAAATAGATACACAGTATTCAATAGGAAGACCTTATTTGTATTTACATGCACGTTTACATAAACATTGTATATAAAATTGACTTGAAAATCAAACACGAGATAAACATTGGAAAAATACAAAACGTCACCACCACCCCCATCCCCGTTTCCCTCGGCTCATCAAATAGAATATATCTACTTTCAATACGTATCATTATGTACATAAAAGGAGTATCCGTTTGTAATACACCAAAACCAGAGTTTCATGTACTTTCATGATCATCAGGTGGTGTAGTGAACGAATTTGGGTTCAAATTCAAGCTATTTATGATTCCTTCTGTGTTCACCTCCGGCCATTTTATGGATATAGCCAGAATCATCAACTCATATTTGACTCCAAATTCGTGCGCTATGCTATCAAGCGAACACAAGAATGCAAGAAACTATAGTTATCACATATTACAAACATGTAATCCTTACAAATATTATATATATATATATACATATATATATTATTATTATACATATATATATATATATATATATATATATATATACACACATATTAGTTATGCATATATCTATCTATCTATATATATATATATATATGTATATACATATTATGCATATATATTATATATACACACATAAATTTATACATACATATTATGTATAAGTATATATTATATACATACATGTATATATACATATTATGTATATTATATAAACACATATTACTTATGCATATGCATCATATATACACACATATTCATATATATATTATGTATACACACATTGCTTATGCATATACATTATATACATACGCATATTACTTGTGCATATATATTATATACATACGCATATTACTTGTGCATATATATTATATATATATATACAGATATTATGTGTATATATATATACATATTACTTATATATGCACACACATATAACACATATATACATATAAACACACACACACTATATATATATATATATATATATATATATATATATGTATATATATATATATATATATAGGCAGGAAATGTTCATTTAAATAAATGATGCTGAAAGAAAGCAAAACCTATAACATTTGCTTTTTGTTATATTTTCCACGGCTCTAACAATATTTTTATTCGAGCTTTCGACTTTGATGAGTCATCATCAGAATATAGATGATATCTTATGACCAGAAAGATGGTTGGAAAAATGAATACAAAAAGCACAATCGTGTGATTTGTCCGTTTCTTTCAACAACAATCTCATCTCTCTCTCTCTCTCTCTCTCTCTCTGTATATATATATATATATATATATATATATATATATATATATATATACTTTTTTTTAAACCTAAAGTTCTTTCTGACTACGAGAGTCATTTGGAATACTGACGAGACAGTCATTTGGAGTCCTGACGAGACATGGAATTGTTGAAACGTTGATCAATCCGCATAGACTCCCTACTACGGTTATATAATTATATTTATTTAATTATATATATATATATGTGTATGTAATACTATACATTTTAAATTGATTAGCCATTGATACTCAAGGTTTCAAAGAAGGTAACAATTCCTACCGTCTTCTCCTCAGTCAGTAGACTAATCTAAATATATCACAAGTATATACAAATGGGATGCTTGACTAGAGTTTGTTTTTCTTTGACGGATTTTTTTTTAAATTTCGATTCAATTACAACGTTTTTTTTTTTTTCTATTTTCTCCCCGAAAACCAAATAATTAAGCTAACAAGCTTAAACTTTTTCTCTGATTTCTCGCTTTTGTTTTTTTTTTTTTTTTTTTTTCAAACGTGCAAAACAGGTCACGACTTGGAGGCTGGCGGTACAGTCGGTATAGGAGGTAATTTTCGAAGTGGTGTAGGGGGCTTATTTCGAACTGGGGTAGGTGGTTTGGATTGATTAGAAGTGGGTAGTTTATTCCGCTCAGGGGTTGGTGGCTTGTTTTGAGTGGAGGTAGGTACCTTGTTCCGCTCGGGGGTGGGTGGTTTGGTTTGAACGGAGGTAGATACCTTGTTCCGTTCAGGAGTAGGTGGTTTGTTCTGAAAGGCGGTGGGTATCTTATTCCGCTCGGGTGTGGGTGGTTTATTCTGAACAGAGGTAGGTACCTTGTTCCGTTCAGGAGTAGGTGGTTTGTTCTGAAAGGCAGTGGGTACTTTGTTCCGCTCGGGGGTGGGTGGCTTGTTCTGAACAGGGGTAGGTAATTTGTTCCGAGCAGGAGTGGGTGGCTTGTTCCGGGCAGGAGTAGCTGGTTTGTCCCGAATGGGGGACAGTGGCTTTCCTATATCGTAGATCTGATTATAAGAGTCATCTTCTTCAGAAACCTCCGGCAAGGCTGACCATACACTGCAGTCAGGAATGTGACCAATATTCACTTTGTACATTGATCTCGAAACAGTGGGTGTGCTCTTAGGTGCGGTCACTCCTTGCTGGGAGCTGCTTCCTTTTTTCTGGTTTGCTGGTAACTGACCATTGTACGTTGAGCGCGGTTCATAATAGTGGCCAGGATAGAAATCTGAAAAGAGATGAAAAGGAAATGTATATGAAAGTGAATAGACACATATATGACGGTATATATATATATATATATATATATATATATATATATATATATATATATATATATATATATATATATATATATACTACACCGATGAAGACTGAAGGATCGGTCGAAAATTATGTACTTGTAAAAAAAGTTTAAAATTTTTTTTTTCATAATATTATTTTGTATTCCTGCACGTCACCAATTGAAAAACGAATAAAGAAAAGTTATAAGCTTTTATACTTTTCGTATTCTTTTTTATACATTTCCATTCATATATATATATATATATATATATATATATATATATATATATATATATATATATATATATATATTGATACATATATATTAAAAAAAGAAAAAACTTCTAAAGTGTTTGTTTTTCTGAGGAAAATATTAACTGTCTCTGGTGAGTTGTTTGGTGTATGTATGCCATTCAACGAAACACGTGTAAGACAAAAATAAAAAAAATATTATGGAAAAAATATAAGCATATATATATTTTGGTTTTGGCATGTAAACTACTTATATATATATATACACACACAAATATAAACAAATGACAAATGTCTATATTCCACATATCATGATATTGACCATCTTACAATTTATTCCTTTAATTACGTTGACATTCACAATTCTTGACAGGAACTGTTTCGTAGCACAAAATCATGTCCAAATGCATTTTTTAATGGATTAATAGTTGCTATTTCTTCTGGCGAGTTAAGTACAGAATAGATTTATTGATTGAAGTAATAATTAAGTGAATGATTTTACGCTATGAAACAGATACTGTCAAGAATTGTGAATGTTAACGTAATTAAAGGAATAAATTGTAAGATGGTCAACATCATGAAATTCGGAATAGAGTAGAACCCCGGGATACGGCATTAAAATTTAGTAATAAAATACAGTACAGTATATAATACACATGTATATAATCAAATGACATTATAAATAACACTATAAGGTGAGGCAAATACCGTAACCAGGGGCCAGAAAAAAAATCGTATTGCACAGCGTAACCTGAAAAAAACGTATCCCAGGGGCACCGTATAGACTTTATTCATTTGTTTGTTTTATGCTCTGTATTTACATTGAGCTTCATAAATTAAGGATTAGTATGTAAAAAAAGGGTGAAATATAATCGCAAAAATCATATTTCCACAGAAAAAAAATATATGTATATAAATATTTTTGAGGTACAAAATTTAATTATGGCTATATAATATGACCGTATGAGAGAACTTGAATGCCTACTAGACACTATTCTCGAGTTTCTAAGGTCTCTCTGTACAGGGGTTTGAGGATACGTTTCTCTACAAGTAAACCCTGACTAAATATGCCAAATCATATAGTATTCGCAGCCTGAATAAGATTTCGTCGGTATAACTAACCCACAGTAGTTTTTACAAGGAATGGTACGCCTTAATACGGCATGATCACGTTTGACGAACCGGTTTCCGCCACTTCATCAAAGTTAAGCAATGATGAGCCTGGTTAGTATCAGATGGGTGATCATTTGAGACTTTCAGGTGCTGTATGTGTTCTCCGCTTATCTCGGCATTGTTTCCAGTCGTTCTGAACTTCTGGTTCTTGTGACTCAAGCAGTGCCGATTAAGGAGAGATGTGGTGAGGATTGTGCAACCCTTGCCTCACAATTACAAGCACAGCTGCCGCTACGGTGGGAGGGGTATCCTTTGTTTTTCGAGACTGAACGGAGGCATCGAGGTGTACCTTATTTAAGTGATGTTACCTCAAGTAACAGCACGACGTTTAACACTCCACCAGGCCAGATGAATTCTCCTGGAATGCGTATACTTGCTTTCCATTCGCATTCGCCTTTTCGCCTAAAGAACCTGTTTACATGAAGAGACCGTCTCTTTGTAAACAAAAAGAGAATCTCTTTAGACTTAATGTAGTTTTCATTTGATTCATCCTCCCTTTGTTTTTTCACTATATTCTCAATATTCCATATCATTTTTAAATTGTAATTCTTAATTTCTATTTAGATCTGTTGAGTGAGGTTTGAAACCGGTTAGCAGTTTTTAATTTTTTATTTAACAGATTTGAAAATAAAATTATTAATGAAACCAAAGGGATATAGTGTTTACCTGTTATACGCAATAGTAAACTTCAACTAATATACATAACAGTATTTATATATAGAAAATTTAATCCCAACCGAATAAAAAAGCTCAATACGCAATAGAGAGTAGAGCTTATATATATATATATATATATATATATATATATATATATATATATATATATATATATATACTGAAATCAAAGGTTATGCAATGTTTACCTGATATAAGCAATAGTCAACTTCAATCTAATATAAATACCAAATATTTATATATAGATATTTTTCTCCCAACCAAATAATACACCAAATTCTCATATATATATATATATATATATATATATATATATATATATATATATATATATACATATAAAGTTTTAAAAAATAGTAGGCTTTACTTTTGGAATGGCTCTCATATGACAAAGCGCACTCCAGACGCCCATGCACAGCCATCGTTCATTGCTGACAAAGTGCATTGAGAATGGTGGTGACTATGTAGAAAAATAAATTCGGGGGCACAAAAGGTCGCTTATTTTAATGGAACCATTTTCGTCTTCATAGCTCTTCAACTTTTTTAGTTAAAAAAAAAAAGTAGGAGACTTTACTTTTGAAACGGCCCTTGTAGAATGATATTAAATCCTACGTTTAGAATCTTTCATTCAATGTTGATCAAAATTCATTAAATTACTTTGTTGATTTTAGAAAATGTAGCAGACTTAAGCTGGCGGAGTCTTAGGAATAAATTGAAATTCAGGCAATCTTGCTTCATTGACGTCTTATAACTACGAATCAAATTTCGTGTAAATCTGAAATATTTTAATTTTCAAATGGGAGATAAGGCTAATACCTAATTGCAGTGGCGTATCTAGGGTATGGCAGGCATGGCCCGTGCCATGGACGCCACTCTGACATGGGCGCAAAAATTGCTTGACAAAAATTAAAATTTGAACATATGCGTAATTACTGGTTTATCTTTCCTTAAAATTGTGCCTGTATTATAATATTATGTAGGCTAGGTATATCTAAGGTATAAAATTAAGAAGGGGCGCACATTCAAACTATGCCATGGGCGCCATTTTACATAGGTACGTCACTGCCTAATTGTTAATCTTTCACAAAAAATCAGAGGTATCTGAATATTTAACGAATGCTTTTTACGTTTCCTGAAAGTAAATTAAAGTAAATATAGCCCACATTCGGACTCTTTACGCCTTGTAGTTTTTGTTCTAAATTCATAAGCTGTGTTTCAGAGTTCGTTAACTATTTATGAAATCTACGTGTAGAATTTATCTCTGCAAAAATAATAGTATTTATACATATTTTGGAAACTCTGTTATGTGTGCTAAAAAATCCTATGAATAAGGAGTTTCGGGGGGTGGAGGTGATTAGATTAATAGGGAACGAAAAAGAAGAATGATACAATATAATAAGTAGGAAAACGAGGAAGCATTCTTTCCCATATTTTCTTTCACTCTATAACAGAAGACGTTTACTCCGATGATTTCTTAGAATTCCAGGCGTTCCATTTGGAGCACCAGAGAAATGAATTAATACATACCTTTGATATTGATCCTCTGGTCTATATCGGGAAGGTACAAATTAATATAATTTCAATTAACACTTTTCCTTTTATACCTGGCAGCAGCGCCTTTAATTTTAAACTGCAACGATGTAGGAGGACGACGAGGCAGAGCGAGGAAGAGAGAGAGAGAGAGAGAGAGAGAGAGAGAGAGAGAGAGAGAGAGAGAGAGAGAGCTGCCTCGCCCTAAGGTGAGTAGAAATTTCTATAGATAATGAAATATTGGAACCAGGAGAATTCTCGGTATTTCGGTACATCTTGGAATAGTTCTTTGCTCGTCTTTATTAGGAAGGTTAATAATAGTCGTAGAAGAATGTTTATTTTATTTATTACTGGCAAGGCTACCCGACGTTGCTCAGGGTCGTAAAAAAAAAGAGAGAAAAGATTTAAAAAATTGTGTAACTTTGTTGTATTTGGATTATTCGGACTACTGTTCTCATCTTGAGTGTTATCTGCGCAACGTTTCGGCTGATGTAATCTCCAGCCTTTGTCATGTGTGTTCTGTCAAACTCGGGAATCTTTTTATCGAACTCGGGAATCTGCACGGAAATTCGAACCTTTTATATAATCCACAGGGGTAGTATGTTGTCATTCTGTCAGCCATGATCAGGTAGAAGTTTTATTCCCAATTATAATCTTAGTATCGCCCACACTGAAGATTAAACTTTCAACCTCCTGAAGAGTGTCACTTTCAAACTGAATTTTACTTAGTATTTTATCCGTTAAGCCAAAGTCAGAAACATATTGTGCGCAACATCTTTATATAAGAGGCGTTCTAAAAGTAATGCCGCCTATTTTTTAATTCGGCCCGAATGGATCAGAGGGATTGCAAATTGCATAGTTATGATGGCTGAACTTATGCATTCATGATCTGAAAGTTTCATCTTTCTGTTGCAGATATTGACGGTGTGAGATTCTGATTTTTAATTCGGCCTGAATGAATCAGAGGGATTGCAAATTGCATAGTTATGATGACTGAACTTATGCATTCATGATCTGAAAGTTTCATCTTTCTGTTGCAGATATTGACGGTGTGAGATTCTGATAAAGCAAGCCTGTCATCGACGTACACCAAAAGCATAGATGCATCATTGAATTCTTGGAAAAAAGTGCATTGAGAATGGTGGTGACTATGTAGAAAAATAATTCTGGAACACAAAAGGTCGTTTGTTTTAATAGTACCACTCTCGTCTTCGTAGCTTTTGAACTGTTTGTGTTAAGAAAAAAATAGGAGGCTTTACTTTTGGAACGACTCTAATATTTTACCTCTCTCTCGATCCTTCCCTTTTTCCTCTTCCTCCTCCTCTTCTCTCACTCTCATCCCCACCTGCCCATTCCCGTCTCTTGTTTTAATGTATTAAAAATAATAATAAAAATGTAAGAAATTTATCTGAGCTTGTCAATTTTAGACTTATTGAATTTCTGGTTTCCGCCCCTCCTCTTAATAATGAAATCTATATTTGTTTTGATATATTCCCGGGCAACACCGAGTTTCTTGTCCTTAAATCTTCTTCATCAAGCATGTATCATATTGGAAATGTACTATTGTACATTTCTGTTCTATTAAGGCTACTGAGCATCTACCGTTCTATTTAGGCTACTGAGCACCTACCGTTCTATTTAGGCTACTGAGCACCTACCGTTCTATTAAGGCTACTGAGCACCTACCGTTCTATTAAGGCTACTGAGCATCTACCGTTCTATTAAGGCTACTGAGCACCTACCGTTCTATTAAGGGTACTGAGTACCTACGAAATCAGCATATACCACTTGCTAATTGTAATACTGTATTATTATATATACGAGTTCCGGCAAAACAAATCACTCTCAATTCAACGTATACATTTTTTAAAATTGTTGTTTCAGCTGAAACAAAGCACAACGCCCCTAAATTGTAAGGGGCTACTATTTGGTGCCAAAATGTACAGGGATACTATGTAGGGAGTTGAGCAGTGAGATGACTGTTCACATTACACTTAAATCTGTGCAGGTTAGTACAGTCAGGCAAGCAGGAACCCAGAAGGGAATCCCAAAGCCTAGTAGTGTGAGGGAAGAAACTGTTTGAGTAGAAGGTTTTCTGGCATGCAGGATCAAAACGTGGAATGAAATTTTGATTGTAAATTATTTAATGGAACCGCAAGTATGAAGTAAGTCGTACTAACATAAAAATGAAAAATAGATTTGGGTGTATCGGAATCAGAAAAAGTGATACCTTTTTTCCGATGCCAAAACGATTCTTTTAATTGTCCTTTTTTTTATTATTATTATTTGATTTTGTTTAAAGTAAAACCTTCCATTGCTGGTAATAATGATAAAATAATAAATATTTATCGATTTTAAATTACCGGTAAAGCTAAAAATCGATAGATCATTCTCCACAAGTGTATTTTGACGTTTAGGAATATACCTGCATATTTAACATGTGTTTTTTTTTACGAAAATCGGGGAAAATAACTAACTATCTTATAGTTAAATAATTAAAGATTTATAAAGAATCGGGATCGGTAATTGTATCGGAATCGGGAATTTAGCATGGAAAAATATTGGTTGGTTGGTCGGTTGGTTGTTTTGTTTTATGGCATATTAACCCTTTTGGGTTATTTAATGCCAAATCCAGTGATTTTGAAGAACAATTTTTTAATAGAGTATATTTGTTTTGTTTTTTTAAGTCGGTTTCTATTTAACCCATAGTTGAGACCCTAACAGGTACTACCACTCCGGATCAGAGTGGACCTGGGAGCAATGGCAATTAAAGGGTGGTTCCACACTCCCCAAAGTCCACAAGCTGAGGCCTCACCATCGGATATAGTTTAAGGGGGAAAATATTGGAATCGCCCCATCACTAATATATATTACAAAGGTACTTAAGTTTTTATGCATTTATATTCTCATAGCATTTATATACTAGTTAACATGTCGCAGAATAGATCTTGAAATCTTGTTAAATTTACTTATATATATTATTAATAGTGTTTTTTTTTTTTAATTTATATATTAGTATAAATAGTAAGCGTATTATTCTATATTTTCTTATTGAGAAAGTGGTATTTCCCACTGGAGAGCCATGTATTTAACATTTAAAAAAAAAAATCTCTAATCATTAACGTTGTTTTCAAATTTCCGAAACAGCTACATGGTAGACAGCTGAGGATCCCCGTTTTCTATTTACAAAATTTTAGTTAAGATTTTCTTTATTCATCCTTATATGGTAAAATTCTCTTTTAAAATTGAAGACTTTTGTGAAATCGGCTTATGCGGGTGCTAAGTCGATTTCTATTTAATAATTTTAGTTAAGGCCTTTTTGTTTTTCATCCTTATATAAATGAATTCTCTTTTGTAATTATAAACTTTTTAGAAGTCGGATTATGTAGGTGCTAAGTCTACGATAAATTAAGTTTTTTTTTTTTTCGGAAATTTAAACTGCATCATTTAAAAAAAAATGTTTTAGATTTTTTTTTTTATCTAAAGCTTCTTTAGACTATCTCCCTCTCTCCCCTTCTCTCTTTCTCTCTGTCTGTCTGTCTCTCTCTCTCTCTCTCTCTCTCTCTATATATATATATATATATATATATATATATATATATATATATATATATATATAAAATATATTTTAGTCATCGACATACAGACCTGTTTCGTTGTTTCACAACTCATCAGTGCCGCTAGACTAACACCTCTCCCAAGCCGAGGATCGAACCTAGAACCGTCGTGATGACAGTCGGCAGTCCTACCCCTTGACTACGGAATCGGTGGCCGAAATTAACCTGTCCGAACGATTATTTAAATAAACATTCGTCCGCTACTCGTAGAGGGCTCAAACGTTTGTTTGTAAACAAATCGCGAGCTTCGCATTATTTCAGCTAAATATATATATATATATATATATATATATATATATATATATATATATATATATATATATATATTATATATATATATTATATATATATATATATATATATATATATATATATTATATATATATATATATATATATATATATATATATATATATATATATATATATATATATATATATATATATATATATATTAGCCTAAAGAAGCTTTGAACTAAAAAATAAAAATATAGAATGCAGTTTAAATTCCCGGAAAAAAAAAAATTAAATTAAACCTATTGCAGACTTAGCACCTACATAATCTGACTTCTAAAAATTGTATCATTACAAAAGAGAATCCATTTATATAAGGATGAGAAAGGAAAAAAAAACCTGTTAAATAGAAATAGACTTAGCGCAAAAGTCTTCAATTTTAAAAGAGAATTTAACTATATCAGGGTGAAAAGAGAAACCCTTAAATGTTTGAGTTTCAGATTTTTATTATTCTATGTAAGACAAAGAATACATTAGAAATATTTTAACTCCTTATCCTATAGGGTTTCGATGTCTACCATCTCTTCAGAGGAGAAAATATTAGCAAATAGTTATAATGGTTTACACCTTAATCGAGCAATTGTTATTTAGGTGGGATAATACTTATAGAATATTACTGCCAGTAATATCTTGTAAATCTTATAATCACAGGTTTCCATACCAGCTGATTGTTGAAAAATTTTATTCTGAAGTATATATATATATATATATATATATATATATATATATATATATATATATATATGCTTTTGTTTTTGTTAGCGATACTTTCTTGAATGAATTCAAGTATTTATACGAAAGTGCATTTTTAGCTAAATGCTTGTTAGGAATAATTTTCCCATTGACCAATCTGGTACCCCCTTAATGGAGAGCGGCATATATATTATTTTATTTTAAAAATATAATTATCCACTGACACGTGTTTCGTCGTCCATGACTCATCAGAGTGGCTCGTTAGATCCAGCCACTCTGATGAGTCGTGGACGACGAAACACGTGTCAGTGGATAATTATATTTTTAAAATTATATATATATATATATATATATATATTACAAGCTTGGCGATTAAATTATTACTTTCAGTCGGCTATTCAACACACATATAACCCAACATATAAATGAAACTTCTTCCAAATTTAAAGAAATAAAAACAGGCATAATGGAAATCTCAGAAAAGCAGATAAAAGCAAAGTTGACAATAACAGCATTAATTTCGTAATGGAAGCAGTAACGATGATCATCGACATTAACATTTCCATTGAAGATTTCAAGGGTGTAAATACCTTCCCACCTCACTTCTACGTGGGGGTTAAAAGCATAGCAGTTAAGACAGGAACAATTGTCATCGGGATGGCTGGCATCTTTGGACTAAAAGTGTTGATGTTTGAAATGGAGCCGCTTAAAATATGCAATTGATTTTCAATAACGACGAAGCCCTTAACAAAGAACGACACATTCAAAGCACTTAGGTTGTTTAATGTTCAACTGACGAGAGCTGATACCTCCCCAGCAGTTTCCTGTCCTACGCCTCGCATTATCTGAAATGGTCACCCGCCCACATAATTTTCCACTACCCTCAGCTCATCGGTTTCTGACCTATCTTCTTTTTTTTTTTTTTGTTCTTTTTTTTTTTTTCAAGTTTATCTCCTCCCCGGCAATAGAAAACTGATTCATCATATTTGATTATCATCCTCAGCTCTTTGATTATCTTTGTCAGTTACATTAAAACAAAAAAATAATGCGTCTGCCATTGAAAATTTTAATTCGTAGTACCAGTGCCGGCCTTAGGTAATTGGAGACCTTAGGCGAAGTGAATTTGGTGGCCGCAAATGAAATAGAAAAATAAAAAATAAATACCGAAAAAATAAAATTACGCAATTCATTAAAAAAAAAAAAAAACTACCTGTATTTATATATGTATTTATATCAACAAATAACTGAAATTTATACAAACATATTCATGCAGATGTCATAAATCTTCAACAAAAATCAACTTTTCGTGCTTCGATGGCAGTAAAATATCGAATAAATTGTGAAGAATCCAGAAACTGGACGACATCTCGTTTGATAGTTTTTTTTTTATTAACTTCACCCTCGAAAATCTTCTTTCCTACCGATAAAAAAAAAATTATATATATATATATATATATATATATATATATATATATATATATATATATATATATATATATATATATATATATATATATATAAAGAGAAAGAAAATGAAAACTGTAAGTTGAAATTTACAAAAAAAAAAAAATTTTGATTGTAAATTTCAACTTACAATTTTAATTTTCTTTCTCTTATAATAAGCTCTACTCTCTACTGTGTATTGGGCTTTTTTATTCGGTTGGGATTAAATTATCTATATATAAATACTGGTATTTATGTTAATTTCAAGTTTACCATTGCGTATATCAGGTAAACACTACATTCTTTTGATTTCATTACTTTATATATATATATATATATATATATATATATATATATATATATATATATATATATATATATATATATATATATATATATATATATATATATATAGCTGTCCTACGTTGTATGTAGGAATGACATTGAGGCATCTTGGAGAGGGTTTAAAACTGCAGTGTATGACTCTGCCAAAGAGTTATTAGGATATGTTCAAAGAAAATACCAAGATTGGTTTGATGAAAATGATCTAACTATCGTCCCTCTGCTCAATAACATGCATCAAACCCATCAAATATAGATTACTGACAAAAATTCTTCAGTGAAACACAAGGCTTTCAGAATGGCCAAAAGGTTGGCACAATCTTGGTCCCGAAAAATGAAACAAAACTGGTAGGAGCAGAAACCTAAGGCCTTACAAGATGCGGCGGATAGGTGTGATTTTAAATCATTCTACCAAAACCTCAAGGGGGTGTTTGGTTCCATTTTAAGGGGGGGGGCATCTCCAATATTTTCATCAGATGGCATTCTCCTCACTGATAAGAAAGAAATTACTAAGCGCTGAACTGAACACTTTTCAAATGTTTTAAACAGAGAATCGACAGTGGATCGAGGAGTGATTGATGATATTCCTCAGAGGCCAATCATTGAGGCGCTTGCTGATAGTCCATCCATGAATGGGTTGTAAAGCAACTTTCAAATGGTAAGGCTCCAGGTGATGACGGCATACCTGCAGAATTATACAAATGTGGAAGCCAACTGTTAATCAAGAAATTAAGTGCCCTGTTTTCATTAATATGGGAACTTGGTGCTGTGCCACAACAGTTCAAAGACGCGTCAATTATTCACCTGTTTAAGCACAAAGGAAATAAGTGTGAGTGTGATAACCATAGAGGAATTTCTCTTTTATCTGTTGCTGGTAAGATTCTAGCCCGTGTAATCTTAAACAGACTCAATGATTCAATCTGTAAAACTGTGTTCCCAGAAACCCAGTGTGGTTTCAGGACAGGAAGAGGTACTGTGGACATGATCTTCAGCCTTCGGCAACTACAGGAGAAAGCCAGTGAGCAGAATAAGGACTTGTTTGTCACATTCAATGACCTCACAAAGGCATTTGATACTGTCTCTAGGGATGCCCTGTGGACTGTTTTGAGGAGGCTTGGTATTCCAGACAAGATGTTGAATGTGATTGTGTCCTTTCACTGGGGAATTATGGCGACAGTACGATCTGGCTGTGAACAAAGTGAACCATTTGAAGTGTCAAATGGAACTAAGCAAGGATGTGTCCTTGCCCCGATCCTATTTGCTCTTTTCTTTTCGGTGATGCTTGAGACAGCTTTCAGGAACACCTCAGGAGGCATAGGTGTTGAGTATCGATCAAGTGGGGGATTATTTAACCAGCAACGGTTCAAGGCCAAAAGCAAGACTTCTGTCCAGATTGTTCTTGACCTCCTTTATGCTGATGACTGCTCTTCTCACCCATAGTCTTGATGACATGCAGAACATCCTCAATAGCTTTTCTGGTGCATTTAAGGCCTTCGATCTTACAATTAGCATAAAAAAGACAAATTATTCACCAGCCAAAACCAAACGCTGCGCCCTCTTCACAACCAGTGGTATATGTTGATGGTATAGTTTTGAAAAAAGTATTTTCTTTTACATACCTCGGATCTGTTGTGTCTGATGATGCTAAATTTGAAAAGGACATCCAAAGTAGAATTAATAAAGCTAGTGTGGCATTTGGTAGGTTGCGACACAGAATCTGGAACAGCCACGATGTGTCTCTAAAAGTGAAGGTGGCAGTCTACAAATCTGTTGTTCTGCCTACTCTTCTCTATGGTGCCGAAACGTGGACCTTGTGCCGCAAGTATATAAATCAGCTTGATGCCTTCCATATGAGATGTATGCGTTCTATTTGCAATGTTAGATGGCAGGATCGGGTTCTAAATAGTGAATTACTGGAGATGTGAAATTACTGGTATTGAATCATTTTTGATCAGGATACAAATGCGGTGGTCGGGTCATCTTGTGAGAATGGATGACTCAAGAGTTCCTAAGCAACTTTTGGAATATAACTTTTTGTCATTTATTCTCGATATTGCTCTTTAATAACATTGAGCTTCTTAAATAAGGATTGATATATATTATAAGAAAATATATTTCTACAGAAATATATATATATATATATATATATGATTAGTCTTTTTTGGAAAAAAGAAATCCATCAGAGTGCTCAATTAAAAGGAGAATCAGAAAAATAAGAGCGTATGTATCTTTTGTATTTTTTGTATTGAAAGTTGTTATTATCGGGCTTGAAACCGACGGTACCGATGACTTGTCTCAACTAACAACTTTCTGTACACAAAATACAATATATATATATATATATATATATATATATATATATATATATATATATATATACACGTTTGTGTGCTTATATATATATATATATATATATATATATATATATATATATATATATTTCTGTAGAAATATATTTCCTTATAATATATATCAATCCTTATTTAAAAAGCTCAATGTAATTACAGAGCAATATAGAGAATAAATGACAAAAAGTTATATTCCAAAATTCATGATGTTGATCATCTTATAATTTATTCCTTTAATTCAGTTGACGTATACAATTCTTGACAGTATCTGTTTCGTAGCACAAAATCAATCACTTAATTATTATATCAATCAGTGAATCTATTATGCCCTTAACTCATCAGAAGAAATAGCAACAATCAATCCGTCAAAAGGAAATGAAGTGTAATTTGACATGATTAAAAACCGAAAATTGGAAGAGAAGCTGCAAATAGCTTTATATTTTTCCATTACGCCATACTGAATTTTTATCAAACAAAGTCATTAAACCCAACTACTCGTACTAAAAATTTTAATTAATTTATGAATCTTCTACCAAAATATTCTATTTAATAATTAGTAAATTTATTAATTCTATAGGAAGGGGCCGCTTTTTTCACCGATATTTTCCAAAGTCATTCCCTCTTTCCGATTGACTAGCCTTAATTTAAATATTCGTCGCTTCCGGTTTGGCAGTGGGCGGAACAGCAAAGGCGTCACTTTTATTTATTTTTTTTTTTCACATTCTTTTCTTCCTTCACGGTACGGGTTCGAGCCTGACTGCCTACTACCCATCTTTTTTTTTTTTTTTGCCCAACACACACCTCCAAACACCCGGGCAACGCCGGGCATCCAGACTAGTATAATATAATATATAGTATTTCATTCATTGGCAAATGCATATTTAACAATAATACTATCTCTAGTCTTTATCCCTTTTTATTTCAAGTCTATCCTTATTACTTCCTCCTATGTTTTTCTTGGTATTCCTCTATGAACTGAACTTGCTACTTCAACTGTCCTACATCTACTAACCTTAGAACTCTCATCCACTTTTTCAACGCGACCATACCATCCAAGTCTACTCTTCTGTACACACCTCCCTATATTATTCAGATCTAATATTTCTCATAAAATCTAAGCCTTTCTTTAAAACCCACATCATACATAGAGTTTATCATTTTCATATCATT
>NC_136502.1:104589084-104646584 GCF_053919585.1 Euprymna scolopes
AATTCCCACTACTAACAATTGCTACACTGCTTCCCGATGACTAACATAGACCCATTAACCTTTATCCTCGGGTGACCTCCGGGCCTTGATAAGTGGTGACTACTTTGTAAAAAAAAAAAAATAAATAAATAAAAATAGGCTTTAAATTTATTTGGAAGGCGAAAGAGGATGTAATCAGTTAATCCAATCTTTTAAATCTAACCCTCGCCCCCCCCCCCACTCAGTTCTATTCTCGTACCCCATGGACAATACACGTACACTTTTTTTTCCTGAAAAAGAAAGAAAACATTTTTTTTATCACTAATCTTGTAGCGTAGCTGTTATTTTCATCATTATTATGTTTTTGTGTTTTTTCTTGTGTTTTTTGTGTTTTCTTTTTTGCTTTTTTTTTTTTGCGAATCAGCTTAAATCTTTATCATAAATGACAGATTTATGCAAGTTTTAATACAGCATAAAATGACAATAACTAATGCCTGCACTTTAAGTATCCAAACGGTTAGGATCTTTTATTATTTTTTATCACCTCCGTTGAAGATCAATCAAGGGAGACAACCGAGTGATACTCACTCCTTTTTCTTTTTTTTAAACTTTCTAAATATTCAAACTAAAACTGCTAGCTTTTATTCATGATGTTAATAAAATATCATCCTCTCTTTTTTTTCACACTTTCTTTTCCTCTGTGCATGTGTTGATCAATTTACAAATCGACGATGTCTACTCGTGGTGACTTAATTTTTCTTTTCTTTGTTTGTTTTTTTTTTGTTTTTTTGGCACGACTTATCATAGCCTGAACGCCACTCGAGAATAAGGATTAATGAGTGTAAGGTAGTCACTGAGACAAAAGCTTAGTGATCGTTGGTGTGATCAGTAATGGTAGAAATAGAACTTGTTTATATTGGACTTGAAAACGACCAGGTTACAGTCAGCTAGAAAGCAGACCTGAAGTACAGAGTTTCACAGGCAGGCAGTTTTGGGAATGAAACTTTATTAATGGAATTTACGTATGTATTCGTTTTTATACATTTTCATATATATATATATATATATATATATATATATATATATATATATATAATTATTTTTTTGCTATAATAAATAAATACCTACAGACACTAGTGTTTCATCCTTTCGGGATTCTTCAGTGCAGGCAGGGTGTCACGATTAACACCAGCCGAACGATTCAAACCCCGCACCACGAGACATCTCTGACTCGATTAGCGGAGACTGTATCCATTCGGCTACCATTAACCGCGCGAAATAGCGTTGAATTTAAACATTTTAATTTTTTAAATGTTCATTTACGTCAGTCAGAGAGTGATCTAATCGTTATACGATGATCTATGCATAATATATATATATATATATATATATATATATATATATATATATATATATATATATATATATATATATATATATAGCAGGGGAGGGGCACCCTGCTTTGCCCGGGCGTAAAATACGCTTAAATGTGATATTTTAATTCAGCAGATTTCGCACATATATAATTATAGAGTCGTGATTTCAAAAGTAAAAAAAAAAAAAAACGGTATTTGTGTATCATCAGTTAGAATTGAAACCCAAACCAAAACTGTAGCATTCAAACGTGACACGCACATGAACTGATTAAAAATTAAAAATAAACTAAGATGAATGTACAAAATGTATTAAAACTATTTTTTCAATCTTGACACAATTTTGGACCCCTTAAAAACTATTTTAACAGGCTAAAGGCCCATAAAAGAACGGTCCGTAAAAAATCCAACCATTTGAGGTGGAGATAGAGTTTGAAAATATGGAGACAGGCAGACAGACAGATATATAGCCTTTTATATATTAGACTAACCTAGGTGCCTGGCGTTGCACGGGTGTTTGGAGATGGATGTTGAGCAAAAAAAAAAAAAAAAAAAAAGTTGTGGTAGGCAGACAGGCTCGAACCTGTGACGCAAAGGCGGAAAAGAAAGTTGAGGTGTGTGTAAGGGTGTTGGTTGAGCAAAAAAAAAAAAAAAAAAAAAAAATGGTAGTACGCAAGCAGGCTCGAACCCACACTGCAAACAAGGAAAGGAAAGTGAAAAAAAAAAAAAAAATGGTAGTATGCAGGCAGGCTCGAACCCACACTGCAAAGGAGGAAAGGAAAGTGAAAAAAAAAAAAAAACGTGACACGTATTTTTCTTATTGTACAGAGCGTCCAAAAAGTCACTGAAGGGTTGAAAATCATTGTCATTTTACCATTAATGAATATTTTTTCCTCTCTTTCACATATTTTACAAATAATATTTTGTAAATATATAGATACGTATAGCATTGAACAACGTACAAAAGTTGTGAAATTGTTTTACCAAAATCAGGCAATGCTTTGGCGACAAGACTATCTCTCTCTATGGCAATGTCAAATGACCACCACATTCCCCAGACTTGACTAGCCCTGAATTTTTCTTGTGGGCATATTTTAAAGAAATAGTCTATGTTAACAAAACTCAAACCCTAAACCCTGCAAGAATTGAAGGAAAACATCAAGAATGAGATAAGAGAGTTAAATCACAATCCAGAGATTCTGCAATCTGTCATGAATGTTTCAGAAAGGGTGCAAATATGCGAAGCTAAAAATGGGCAACATTTAAAAGACATTAGTTTTCATAAATAAAGATTGTTTGAATTTTGCTTTTTGTTTATAATTTCCTAAGGTCTTAGAGTGTTTTTAAAATCACAGAAAGATATCATAAAAAATAAAGAGTCTATTTATATTCAAAATCCTTCAGTGACTTTTTGGACATGTTTTACTTAAGCATGGTTAATGTAAATTTGTAGTTAACTGTTCCCATATACTGCTAAGTTCAACGCTTGGGCGACTTAAAAGGTTGTTATAACCAGCATATGCGCCGCCTCTTGAAGTCGTCTTACTATGAAACATTGTGCACACAACATTCAAGATGAGAACAATTGTCCCATTAATGTAAACAATATTCATACACCATCTCAAAAATTCTGAACTGTCATGTGAGTTAGTTTCCACATTCAAGTGTTTTCTTTACGATTTCAGCAGTTTTCAGGATTATCTTGTATAATTTCATTCTTCGCCTTGATTCTGATCCCATGGTGCCCGGAAAACTCGTCCCCGGAAAAAAATTTTTTGCTAGGTAGGAAAACTGGCCCCTTATTTCTTCAGTAAGTGACCAGTTTCCCTATCTAGCAGAAAAGGACCAGTTTTCCAGGTATGGGTTTTCCTAAATTTGATCTCATAGTCTTTTATTCATGCTCTTTGGGACTGTTCCTAGTGCGCCTACAATTATTGGGACTGTTCCTAGTGCGCCTACAATTATTGGGACTGTTCCTAGTGCGCCTACAATTATTGGGACTGTTCCTAGTACTCCTACAATTATTGGGACTGTTCCTAGTACTCCTACAATTATTGGGACTGTTCCTAGTACTCCTACAATTATTGGGACTGTTCCTAGTACTCCTACAATTATTGGGACTGTTCCTAGTACTCCTACAATTATTGGGACTGTTCCTAGTACTCCTACAATTATTGGGACTGTTCCTAGTACTCCTACAATTATTGGGACTGTTCCTAGTGCTCCTACAATTATTGGGACTGTTCCTAGTACTCCTACAATTATTGGGACTGTTCCTAGTGCTCCTACAATTATTGGGACTGTTCCTAGTACTCCTACAATTATTGGGACTGTTCCTAGTACTCCTACAATTATTGGGACTGTTCCTAGTACTCCTACAATTATTGGGAATGTTCCTAGTACTCCTACAATTATTGGGACTGTTCCTAGTACTCCTACAATTATTGGGACTGTTCCTAGTGCTCCTACAATTATTGGGACTGTTCCTAGTGCTCCTACAGTTATTGGGACTGTTCCTAGTACTCCTACAATTATTGGGACTGTTCCTAGTACTCCTACAATTATTGGGACTGTTCCTAGTACTCCTACAATTATTGGGACTGTTCCTAGTACTCCTACAATTATTGGGACTGTTCCTAGTACTCCTACAATGATTGGGACTGTTCCTAGTACTCCTACAATTATTGGGACTGTTCCTAGTACTCCTACAATTATTGGGACTGTTCCTGGTACTCCTACAATTATTGGGACTGTTCCTAGTACTCCTACAATTATTGGGACTGTTCCTAGTGCTCCTACAATTATTGGGACTGTTCCTAGTACTCCTACAATTATTGGGACTGTTCCTAGTACTCCTGCAATTATTGGGACTGTTCCTAGTACTCCTGCAATTATTGGTATAATATTGATTTTCTTCATGCTCCTATTAACATGCCATTTTCTTTATTGACTTTTTATTTCCTTTCCCCACCTCCATTAAAATGAGTTTTTGTTCATGTTCAGATTGGAAAAGGCCAATAAAGTGAACGGTATTATTACTGCAATAGAAAAAAAAAGTGAAGAAGATAAATTGTCTGGCAGAAGACTAACCTGTGATTCCTTTGCTGTCTTCATCAATCCATCCATCCGTGTTGTAGTCAAGCGACATAAATTGTTTCTCTTCCATTTTTTCATCTGTGCACGTATCCCCAATTTCCTGCGCGAATATAAAAGAAAAGCAATTTAAATTCTAACACTTTTTTTTTGGTTTTTGTTATTCCTTGATTTGGAATTTTTTATTTTTGTTGCGACTCTGTGAAAAATCAACATTTGCATAACTACATCATTTTGGGAGAGAAAAAGGCCCAATAAGATTGGCGAGAAAATGCAAATAATTAATGAAAAAGAAAAAAAAAAAAAGAAAAGAAACCCAAAGCAATAATAAAATTTAATAAAACTTTTTCTTTTTATAATGTTGTATTTTTTGTGGTTCGTTTATTATTATTATTTAGATGATGAACGTTCTTTTGTTGTTCATGTTATAAGAAGAGTAAGAGTCTTAGTGTGAGATTAGAGTCTTAATCATGTTGTTCGAAGAGATGCTAGTTGTTATATATATTCATTATGAGTGTTCATATTGTTGAGATGTTCATATTGTAAGAGATGGGATGGAGACATTAACAAATATATATAAAGAGAGAGAGAGAGAGAGAGAGAGAGAGAGAGAGAGAGAGAGAGAGAGTACATAGAAATACACTTTGAGAGGCGATTCGATATCTAGATAGATAGACCGAGAGATTGGCATTTATGCTTTTGACAGTTCTGTATGAAACGGGAGTGTTTATATAACATAAATAGTTTGCCACATATACTTTCTAACACACATTTTTTACATGATGATTTTATCAAATGGTTCTTATACATAAATGCACAATACCTTTTCTATTTTTTTTTTACACGGTGGTCACCACTTATCAAGGCCCGGAAGCCACTCAGGGATAAGGGTTACTGCAAGTACAGCACGTTAGTGTGGAGATTTAATGAAGTGTTTACTTAAGAGGGCGGTTCATTAGGAATTTGTTAACGTTGGACTTGAAGACATCCTAGTTGTAGTCAGGTGGGAAGCAGGCAGACGGAACAGAGTTCCACAGGCGGGCAGTTCTAAGAAAGAAGCTTTGTTCATGGAATCTACGTTTTGATTTAGGCACAGATAAAGAGTAGGGGAAATTTTTCACAGTGGATTCAGCTAGACGGGTGTTTTTCGTGAAGGATTGACAAGGGGGCACCAGAGATTGGAGTTCAGACGAGCACCTGCCATGGAAATAACGATAAAACAAAGATAGGCTCGCAACGTCTCTTCTGTGGGAGAGAGGTTGCAGGTTAGAGAAAAGGGCATCCCCCACTAAGCCACAAAGTCTATTTTGTACTCTGTCAAGGCAGGATAGGCTGTTTTTAGCAGCTTCCACCCAGATATGGCAGCAGTATTCCATCCATGGACGTTATTTAGAAAGGGAGATGTTTTTTTTTAGATACATGGAAATTAATTAAGACAGTTGGAGTCGAGAGGGGGACAGTGACGGCCTTCAGATTGTGATGGCTCCAAGTAGTCGTTGTAATGATGAACACAGAAGACGGCAGTTATGAAAAACATGATGATCATTTATTTCTTCCATATGACCGGTCAATGGCTTTGCATTCAGGAATTCAAAGTTTCTTCTTTACATCTTATTTTTCTAAAATCCTCTCGCTTCCAGATGGTGCCAATGTTCGGTCTGAACCTCTCTGCGTCCCTGGTCGGACTCTCGTCTGACTCTCGTCTGACTCTCCGACTCTCTGACTCTCTCTCTAACTAACTCTAACTTCGAACTCTTTCCTATATTGAGAAATCACATGTATGTCTGGCCAACGTGACTATAATTCACATGTCATCAACATGTGCGATTTGCACGTTTTTGAAACATTCTGATGATCAGGAAATTTCCCATTTTCCTTGTTGTTTTACAAAGGAATTAAACCTACTTATCTAATTCATATAACCCATATTTTATTATTCATTCTACTTAACAATGTGCATAGTTTCCAGACAAATTTGTATTTATCAAATATTTTATCAGAATCAACAATTTACTGGACATTCCATTTAAAACCTATTGTTCTTTAAAACTTATCTCCAGGGTTCGATTCCCGTTTTCTCTAATTTTATTTTCATTTACTAATTCTCTTTATTTTTACTTATATGAAAAAGGGGACAAGCATTTTTCATGTAACAATAAAACTAGAAGGAAGATCTGATATTGCCCGGGATCGAACGATAAACCCTATATCATTCTTTTCCAAACCATAAAACCATCTTATTTCATTTTGATAGCAACGGTTAAGACTGGGAAAAATTTTGATTATTTAAGATGACAGCTTAACAAAAATTTGTTAACATTGGACTTGAAAACGACTGCATTTCAGTCAGCTAGAAAGCAACCTAGTGATATTTTGTTCCACAGGCGGGTAGCTCTTGGAAAGAGACTTTGCTCATGGAAGTTTTAGGTACACAGAGAAAGAAAGGGAAATTATTGGCAGTGGTTGTAGCTGGACGAGTTTTTGTTGTGGATGTTTCACATGGAGAAACAGTAAATTGCGACAAACACTTATCATGGAAATAATTTCGATGTTCAATTCGGGGGGGGGTAATGTACTATCTGTGTTATTGTCATGATATACTCCTTCCAAGCATTAACTCCTTTTTTTGAGAGGAAAACATAGTGTAGCGTCTGTTCTGTAGTCATAATGTAATATTGTCGGGGCGGG
The DNA here is from genome assembly GCF_053919585.1 of Euprymna scolopes. Classification (NCBI taxonomy): domain Eukaryota; kingdom Metazoa; phylum Mollusca; class Cephalopoda; order Sepiida; family Sepiolidae; genus Euprymna; species Euprymna scolopes. The sequence goes on from NC_136502.1 coordinate 104,596,218, forward strand.
GAGTATATATAATGTATATACATGTGTCTTCTAGTGGTTAGCTTGTATGAGTGTGTATGCGTTTGTATATACATGTCACAGTCATCTATAAGACGTGTGTATATACGTGTGTTCATCTATGATCGTCTAGTGTTGTGATCGTCTATCTAGAGTTCATTGTGTGTGTATGTACAATTAATTACAGTTCATGACGGGACAAGAATATACATAAATGTCTTTACAACACAAAGGACGAATTACACTTATTTTGGGGTTTCAACATCTGGCAAAACAGGAACATATGTGGCCCATCTTTGGTCTTGTTTGACGGAAGGCTGCAATGGAAATTTTACCCAAGAAATAACAGAGCCTCGGGTTTTATTTTCGGTAACTTTTTATGTCAGAGTGTTTTCCCCTTTTGAAAGTTGCAATGTTGATTCTGACTATTGCCCCTCTACTCGGAGCCATCACAATCTGAAGGCCGTCTCTGTCCCTCTCTCGACCCCGACTGTTTTAATTAATTTCCATGTATCTCAAAAAGGCCATCTCCCTTTCTAAATAACGTCATCTATTAGATAAATCTTACCTGTCTGCTGTTTAAATGTATGTATGCATGTATGTATGTATGTATGTATGTATGTATGTATGTATGCATGTATGTATGCCTAAAATTTTCAACAGAAGCGACGGATTTTCATGAGATTGATACCGTTTTGAAGCTCGACTCTTCGGACGACAAATATAAAAAAATTGGCTAAAACCATTAATTCCTTCACCTTTACTGGGTACTTTTTTTACAAGGAGGAGTCGCTTTTTTCGCCGATATTTTCGATTGACTATCCTTAATTTAAACCTTCGCCACTTCCGCTTTAGCAGTGGATGCAACGGCAAAGACGTCACGTTTTGTTTTTCTCGTTTTTTCCTTCTTCGCGGTATGGGTTTGAGCCTGCCTGCCTACTACCACTTTTTTTTTTTTTTTTGCTCAAAACACCTGGACAACGCACCCAGGTTAGTTAGTATACGTTAATAAGATAATCACCTGATGTTTTTACATGTCATTATTTTAAGTTGTCAACCAAATTGTTATGATTACATTTTTAAGTTACATTCGTAAATTAATGTAAATAAATATTTATTCTAAATATTTTGGTTATTCTAAAACATATTTTAGCTGACAAAACTTTTAAATAATCATAATAATTGTTGACCAGCACACCTGACAATATCTAACAATATTACTATCCTCCTAGGCATAACCTCTTCTCCTTTGGGGGGTGCGATGTAACAATGTTCCTTTTCATATATACTAGCAAGAATATTTCCTAGTCCCTTTATAAAGATGTATGTGTGTATCGACCTGTCTATAATAAGAAATATTATGAAGATCGTTCCAAAAGTAAAGCCTCCTATTTTTTAACTAAACAAAGTGAAGACCTATGGAGACGGAAGTAGTGCCATTAAAACTAGCGTCCTCTTGTGCTTCCGAATTTATTTTTCTACATAGTCACCACGGTTCTCAACATAAATTTGCCACCCTCTTTGGATGTGTTGGCGATAACAGTCCGGAGAGCACTTTGTTTCTCACCATCTTTATCGTTATTCAACAAACTCATTTCCAAACTGTGCTGACATCAACTGCGTTGGCTTCGTAAATGTGCGAATGTTGACCGGTTCAATATTTTCTGCATAGTGGTATTCAATGGCGCATCTCTGCTTCTGACGCACACCCACAACAGGGGTTGTTTGCTTACAGTCTCACACCGTCAATTTCTGCAACTGAGAGATGAAGCTTTAGGGTCATGAATGCATAAGTTCATTCATCATAACAATGCAATTTACAATCCGTTCTGATCCATTCGGGCGGAATAAAAAATAGGAGCCATTACATTTGGAACATCCCTTGTACTTTACTAATCTTTATGAAATTTGAAAAATAGATCGTAGATATAAAAAGCAGACTAATGTGCTTTAAATACTTAATTTGGAGGGGGTAGTGTAGTATCTGTTTGATGGTCATGAGGTCATTCTCCCAAGAATTACCTCCTTTTTTTGTAAGGGGGAAATAGTGTAGTATGTAGTATCTATTGTCATGATCCATCCTCCCATGCATTTTATTCAGTGGGGAAGCAGTAAAAATATCGGTTCTCTTGTCATAAGAGCATCCTTCCAGGTATTACTTCCACTTTATTTCATTGCGGGGGGCAGTGTAGTATATTTGCGTTTATTTTCATGCCATTATCTTCGGGCTACGGGGAGGAGTCAAGTGCATTTTTTCATTTATTTATTTATTTTATCCCATTTTTACCCCAAACAGGCACAGTACCACTTTGAAGTAGGGGGCTACTATCGGGGATATAAATTGCAGGGCTAATATGAAGGGAGTTGCGCAGCAAGATGTCTGTTCACATTGCACTTGAACTTCTGCATGTCAGTACAGTTGGGAAAGCAGAATCCCGGAAGGGAGTTCCAAAGTCTAGCAGTTTTGGGGAAGAAACTATTGGAGTAGAAGGCTTTCTTACATCTAGGGATCTCTACTGTGTAGGGGTGGGATTTAGCTGCTTGTCGGGTTTGTCAGGGGTATTTATGTTGATGGGGTACAAGTGCTTGTAGTTTGTCAGAGTATTCACCATTAAAATACTTGTAGAACATGCAGAGGGATGTAACATTTCGTCGATGGGACAGAGGCTGAAGCTTAGAGGACAGTTCAGAACCTATCAGGTTGAGGACTCTCTTTTAAACCCTGTCCAGAAGTGAGAGACTAACTAGTAGCAGATGCACCAGCCCAAATCTAACAACAGTACTCTATACATGGGCGAATAGTGGCCTTATACATTTCTAAAAGATTATTCTTGCACAAAATGACAAAAATAGCTCTGATAGGAAGAGAACACGGTGTAGATCATCCCATAGTCTGCAAGGATATCCATTAGGTCAGTTATAAACTTTCTTTTGGGTTTGTTTAATTCAGACACCAAAAATCGTTAGTGTAGAAAACGTCATCATTAAAATATAAAAATATAGAATAGGATAATTTTCTGATTTGATTTGGTGTAACTACTTTACTTTATGTATTAGATGTATGCATAAATAATAGTTTGATTTTGATTCGTCTGTTGTGTGGCATATCAATCGCTTTTGTGTTAATGCTAAAACACATCGCCTATTTTCTCACAGCATTAATTGTATGCGGTTATCCATTAGGCCAGTTACACACTATGTATTTGATCTGGATTTGTCAGACACACAAAAGAGTTAATGTTAAAAAAAGTGCCCTCGTTAAAATAAAAAAATAAAATTTTCTCGCTTTCTGTCGAATAGGAAATAGAGTAAAAGACATTCGACGATCATTTCAGTTCTTGGAACATTTCCAAGCACAGACGGGGGAAAAAATGGACTAAATTAGAAAGCAATTTTTAAAGAAACCGAAAAATTACTAAAAACAAAAGAAAGCAAAGAGAGAGAGAGAGAGAGAGAGAGAGAGAGAGAGAGAGAGAGAGAGAGAGAGAGAATATGCAATAAGACCAATTTTTGGAACAATACAATCTGATTGGCTTTAACTGGCGACTGACAACTCGGAATTATTGAACACATTTTTAGTATAAAATTCGTTCAATTAGGTCAGGTCAAAGGCCATCCAGAGAGCAATAAAAGAACCCCTCCCCCCATCACTTGCCAAATAAGAAATTATCGATTTTTTTTTATTGCAAAGCAAAAACAATTTAATAAAGAAATGACAATCCTCATTCGATGTGAAAGTTTTTTTTTTTCTTTTTCGCGCAATCGAAAACATGCTCTAAAACCACTGCTCCCATTTTTTATTTAATAAAAGCTAAAATAATAGTCTAATCCGATTACGAGCATCGTACTATGATGGAGCTTCAGTGTCTGTCTAAAACCGAACTTATGTCACGATTCATAAAGATGTTAGGTGTTATTTTTCAAGTTTTCTCAATCTCAACTCTGAATGTTCGGATCATGGATCTTCTAGATAAAACGAGCTAAATTATGTTTCAAACTATGTCGTCATCAACTATGCATGGCTATACTCCGTTTTAACATATGACGTCATTTATGACATCATCCATTGTGCATGGAAACAAGCAAAGTAACAAAACCCACAATATTTTTAGTAATATATCTATAATATTTCTCTAAATCTGTCTAGTCATGCCAATTTTTCTCGGAAATTACTGGGCCGATCTGACTGAAATTTTGTATGGATCTTTACTATGCTAAGGTGCAGTGAAATAAGTATTATGATATCTGTTTGATGCACAGTTAGAGATGAATAAGAATGAATAAGGGTTAGTTAATTTTTAAAACTTTTAGATGATATCTTGTCGAGTTGGAGCACTATATGTTTTGGTTTCGATTCTATCTGATTGCACCCTAGTCATTTTCCTCATTTTTTTTTTTACTTTTGAAATCACTAATATATATTAGGTACAATATAATAATCAATAATCGATAGAGAACTGACTCTATAATAATAAATATGCAATTTGAATAAATTAAAATATATTTAAGCGTATTTTACAACTCAGCAATGCCGGACACCTAGCTAGTGCTTATATAAAAGCATTTCACATATTATTTATCAACAGCACCTGTATAGTGGCCTAGTGGTTATAGATATGAACAATTGTCAAGATGGTTGTTGATTCGATCGTTGGCTTGGGATGAGTATTGGTTTAGCTACATTGAAGACCTCTGATAAAGCAGAACACTCCGTTCATAGATGGCATTATATATATATATATATATATATATATATATATATATATATATATATATATATATATATATATATATATAAGGGTGTGAGTTCTGTTATAGAAGCGTTGATTTAATTTGAATAAAATAAAATACGATTCAAGTGCGCTTGAAAGCCAAATTACAACGCAATATTACGAAAATAAACAAATATTTTACTTGTTTGAAATTTATAATTTAAATATATTTCGGAGTCAAACTCCATCCTCAGTATTTTTTACATATATTCTTTTTTTTTTTTTACTTTCTTGCTATGTTGTAAAGTTGGAGAAGGAAAAGTCAGTTAGTAAAGATCCGTGCGTTGTCTCTCAGCAAACCGAATTTACTAGCTAATTTTTCTTTCTCCAACGTTACAACATGGCAAGAATATATATGTAGTCTTAAAAGTGTTTCAGCATTTTAACGTACATATAAAAATGTTTTGGCTCCTCAGCAGTGCTCATAAGATACCACCTCCTTTAAAAACGAGAACAAAAACGTTCCGGATATCGGATCTAGTTTTTTTTTTTTTTTTTTTTTTTTTTTTACTTCAGAATAATTATTTTGCTTACCTATTCATGTTATATACACACACAAAGGGAGACCCGACGTTGCTCGGGACTGAATGAGGATGAACGAATATTCCACGCTTCCAATACTTTTATTGTTATCGAAATCGGTAAAATTGCCTATTTGTTATTGAAATCGAGGCAATTGTGCATAAAACGGGTGCTTAACTTTCATACACGCTGATAGGCGGCGTCCGCGTCTGTCAGTTGAGATATGGAAGCAAAAAACTGATACAATGCTTCCTCTAATTGAAAATGGATACAATATATAAAAATACGGAAACTTTTGTCAAACTATTTAGATATTTTAAACATTTTTTTATCAATTATTTTATTTTTCATCACATATTTTATCAAATAACTATGTTTATTTGAATTAATATGTTATATATTTTTGTCAAACTATTTAGTTATTTTAAACTTTTTTTATCAATTATTTTATTTTTCATCGCATATTTTATCAAATAACTATGTTTATTTAAATTAATATGTTATATATTTTTGTCAAACTATTTAGTTATTTTAAACTTTTTTATCAATTATTTTATTTTTCATCGCATATTTTATCAAATAACTATGTTCATTTGATTAATATGTTATAGATTTTGTCATGTGAAATATTCACATTTTAAAACTGTTAAACTTCTTTCTTTTCCATTGCACATTCACCTTTTTGAAACTGCTGAAACTGTAAAAAATGTGATACATTTATTGTTTTCTTTGCATGTTTCTCGAAATCAATATATTTTTAAAATATCTATATAGTTTGACAAAAAATCTACTATTAATTTTATACGCTGAGCCTTTCTGCTTGTGTGGTGATAACAATTCTCAAACGCATTTGTGATGTTAGGCTTATTAAAGTGTTAATTTTGGTTAAAATCAGACTTTTCTTTCCTTAATCAGATATTTTCGATTATCGATTTTCGATACTTATCGGAAGTATTCTGAAAAAAAAAAAACATGTTAAGAACACTCCCAGACACATAAAGTACATTTGTGTAAAATTTTCTAAAAATCGAACCAGCTGTTTTGGAGTCGATAGGAAATGCACACATATACACACAGACAAAATGTCTTTTATATATAAGTAGAAATATTCGTGCTCAATGCATTCTTAGATTTCTAATTATAGTATGTAAAAAAAAAAATGCATGTTTTTCGTAAGTCCCAACCATGGTTTCACGCTCTTCGTGACCTTCGGTTGACCCGAGATTTTAAAATAAATGTTAATTTCGTTTGTTTTTCTTTTTTTTTTTTACCTTTACATCTGATTTTTATTCAATCGATCGGCAGTTAATCTTCATGTAGATCGATTTTTCACAGCCGATATTACTGTCTTGTGTAATTTAACAAAATTTATTTTTATTTATTTACTAGTTGGCCGCCCGGCGTTGTCCAGCCGTAAAATAAGCAAACATATTCTGTCTTAATGTATACAAAACTAAGACATGTACATGCGAGTATTATGGGTTTTTTTTTTTTTGTTTTTTTGTTTTACACAGTGGTCACCACTTATCAAGGCCCGGAAGCCACTCAGGGATAAGGGTTATTGCAAGTACATTACGTTAGTGTGGAGATTTGATGAAGTGTTTACTTATGGGGGCGGTTCATTAGGAATTTGTTAACGTTAGACTTGAAGACATCCAAGTTGTAGTCAGGTAGGAAGCAGGCAGACGGAACAGAGTTCCACAGGCGTGCGGTTCTAAGAAAGAAGCTTTGTTCATGGAATCTACGTTTTGATTTAGGCACAGATAAAGAGTAGGGGAAATTTTTCACAGTGGATTCAGCTAGACGGGTGTTTTTCATGAAAGATTGGCGAGGGGGGAACAGAGATTGGAGTTCAGACGAGCACCTGCCATGGAAATAACGATAAAACAAAGACAGGCTCGCAACGTCTCTTCTGTGGGAGAGAGGTTGTAGGGTAAAGAAAAGGGCATCCCCCCACTAAGCCACGAAGTCTATTTTGTACTCTGTCAAGGCAGGATAGGCTGTTTTTAGCAGCTGCTGCCCAGATATGGCAGCAGTTTTTTTTTTAAACAGTTCACCTTGTAAATAAAACAAATATACTTGAGCTGAGATCGAAACCAAAACCTAAAGGCATTGAGTTAAGTACGATAACTATTAGGCACGCTTTTTAAAAAGTATTTTCAAACCTACCTTATCTTAACATAAGGAATCTGTAATGTGAATGATGCGTGCATGCGCATTCATGAAACAGTTGACAAGGAGATAAAAATCCGATGACCCCCATGTACCAATTTTTCAATTTTGACCTTTTAGCAGCCATTTTTTCCGGATGAAAACTGATTAAAACGTTTCCCACATGTCTGAATACCATATCTACCAAATTTCAAGTCTGTAGATCAAAATTTTGTTGAAAAAAAAAACAAAAAAACTATGTAGTGTGAAAATTGTCCCCCACACACACACATTCCCACTTTTATGGATATAATAGATTTGGCGCTTCCACTCTATCATAACGAAATTTTGTAGTCGATAAATGGAGTTTCCAGGTAAAATAAACAATGGTTTATACTTGGTTTGGTTTGGTTGTTTTGTTTTTTCGGTTTGGTTTGGTTGTTTTGTTTTACTGGTGATTTTGAAGAACGATTTTTTAATATAGTATATTTGATTTTTAAGTCGTATTCTATTTAACCCATAGTTGGGACCCTAACAGGTGCTACCACTCCGGTTCAGAGTGGACCTAGGAGCAATGGCAATTAAAGGGTGGCTCCACACTCCCTAAGGCCTGCAAGCTGGGGCCTCACCATCGGATATAGTTTAAGGTCATATCCAGGACCGTAATTGTTTATACTGATTTTTTTGTCAATTCTAATAAATTACAGTATTAGCTTCCTAATTATACAGTCGAAATTACCTGAATATTACTGAAACAACTTTAATCGTGTTAGCAGTTGAAAAATTGCAGCCATCTTGTTTAAATCTAAACGGAAAATTACCCCCCTTTTGAACTCTCCTGTGTCTTACATAAACAAATACGATCGTTTTCTTCAAATTTTATTTTCTATTTTCTTTAATAAATAATTTTCTACCTTACCGATTTTCGTAATTTTTGGATATAACCATCTTAAAAATATGAGGAATATGTAGATACCATCGCTTGCATGTGAAATTCAGTTTTACGATTTTTGAAATTTCGTTCCAATAGTGTAGAAGCAGCATTGATTTTTTATGTTGCGTTCATAGTAGTTATTTAATATTTATTCATCGGATTTTTCTTGTAATTACTATCTACGCATCCTTACAGATATTTCTCTCTACTATCATATTGAATTTTTTTTGTTTTTACATAGGCATAACCACTTATCAAGGCCCAGAGACCACTCGAGGATAAGGGTTAAAGAATGTACAGTAGTCAATTGGACAATATAGTAATCGTCAGTAATGGAAATTTGGTAAATTTGTTAACTTAAGTGGAACGGCTCATCAAGAATTTGTTTACATTGGACTTGAAGACAATCAGATTGTAGTCAGCTGGAAAGCAGAAAAACGGAAGACAGTTCCACAGGTGTGCACTTCTAAGAAAGAAGCTTTGTTCATGGAATCTATGTTTAGGTTTAGGCACAGATAAAGATTGGGGGGAATTATTGATAGTTCTTTCAGCTAGACGAGTGCTTCTTGTGAAAGTTTGGCGAGGGGGGGAAACCATAGATTGAAGCTCAGTCAAGCACTTGCCATGAAAAGAACGATAAAGCAGAGAAAACTCGCACCATTTCTTCTGTGAGATAGAGGTTGCAGGGAAGAGAAAAGGACATCTCCTACGAGGCTACAAAGTCTATTTTGAACTCTATCAAGGCAGGCCAAGTCCTTTCTAGCAGCTCCTGCCCAGATGTGGCAACAGTATTCCATCCTTGGACGTACCTGGCTCTTATATAGATAGAGAATTGCATCGGCGGTGAGATATGTACTGGATCGATAGAAGGATCCCACCATTTTTCCAGCGGCCTTGGCAACAGATTTGATGTATGTGTTCCATTTAAGATCAGGAGTAAAGGTCAAATGTGTGTGAGTTCGTTCCCTATAGACTCATAAACGGCTGGGCAGATTTTTATGTAATTTTACTTTATGAATCTGGCAGTGTTCTTAAATAGATTTTGTATTAAAATCTCTAATCAATAATCGAAAAACATCCGATGAAAGAAGGAACAGGCGATTTTGACCAAAGTTAACACCTTATACAGCCTAACATCACAAGTGCATTTTAGAATTAATTACCGCACAAGCAGAAAGGCCTGGCATATAAAATCAACAGTAGGGTCTTTCATAAGACAGGGGTGCGTTCGAAATGAATGTTTCTATTTAGAGCACAATTGAACCATGATACTTGACGTTTGCATTTTAAACTTTAACTCAAGCAGTTATATATAAAAATAATTTTATAAAATCAAAAGTAGGTTCTGTACAGTGCAATGTAAACTACTACTATGTATTGTGAACTAAGTCACTGTGGGAGGCATGTGGAGCTTCCTCTTGATGCACCATGGTGGGTCCCCAGCTAGAGCAGGCAATCAATCGATTTGATTGAAAAAAAAAAACAATGGGCGATTTTGATGACAACAAATATGAAAGGTTGAGACATTTGTTGACCCTCAGTCAATCCTCGGCAACATCGGGTCTCCCTGCTAATTTAATTATTATTTTGATGAATATTATTTTAATATTTACACACGCACACACACGTGTTTCATCTTCCATGACGGCCATATGAATCGAGAAATGTCATATTCCAAAAATTACATAATCTGATCAACTAGTTTTATTTCATCTTTCTTTTATATACAGAACCATTATTTACGGTTTTTAGCGATTAATGGTAAATCGTAGCCACTACAAGACTGATTTTAAACTATGTTTCTGGAGAGGTTGTTAAGGGTGATGAATTTCAAGATGGCAGAGCGGGGCACTTTGTTCTTGCTTCTTCATAAAATTTGATTTTCTTAGTTAAAAAAAAACAAATACTTGATAAATTTATATGATTTTTGGAGTATGGCATTTTCGTTCCGTTATGGGTATGTACTTCATAAAGATTTTTCTGTATTTTTGTTTTTTAATAAACGGTAACCGGACAGCACTATTGTTAAAGGAAAAGTAAGGCACCTCCTTCCCTCTGGTAGTCTGTCGGGAAACCCTTGGGTATGGTCGAGAGCCTACTTAGCACCCCCCCCCCTCATCGTGAGGTCATAGAAAGCAGTTGACTGATGTAATATAGAAGCAAACAGAAATAATTCTGTTCATTATTTCGTATTTCGTTGTGCTGAGCAGAAAATACCATTGGATACAATGGTCAGGACAATTGCCCAATATGGGCACTGCTCGGACAGAAAGAAACTACAACCTACTGTTTGTACACAACTGCAAAGAAAGCTACAGCAATATACCAGACTCTTTATTTCGAGAAACAGCATGAATAGGGTTCTGAAGCAGAACACCTTGCACAGTATAAATGAGCAACAATAAATTCATGAATGCTTTGAGGAAGAGAGATAGATGGAGAGCCATAGCCGTCAATGCCTGTACCAGGCTAGACACCACATGATGATGGTGAATATGGAACGCCACCAATAAATCCCAAAAATGCTTAAGTTCTTAAGAGTGTTCTATTTCCAAGGGAAATAACTTTGCATCATAGCATAAAAACATGCTTATATATATGTAGACTGTCGGCTCAATGTGCTAGTTTGGGTTCTTTTGTAACTACTCTTCTTTCCTTAAAACAATTGAGAACGGTATAAATCTATATACCCTCCCTCCAGCTATGGACTAAATAGTAGGGCAGACTGGACTAGAATGAAAACACTAAAATGACACAAGTATTTCTCTGCTCATCCTGGCAGTGCTCTCAGTCACCATAGACTTCTTTTTGTCGTTGAACTAAAGCAATATCAGTTCAGGAGATATGCAGTTGGAGATTACACAACTTTTGCCTCACTGTGGATTCTCCACACAGTCATCCTTATAGGAGATATGCATTGTTTCACTAGACTGAAAGGTGTCCATATAAAGTAAGTTTTGAAAATATGGCAATTAAGTTACAGAGAATTTTCAACATTTCATCCTTGTGAGGATTCGTCATAGAATCGATGTTACTTCATGTTTTTATATATAAACATTTCCCCAAAACCTTTGGCTTTGATGGAGGGGAGACTAAAACTTGCTTCTATGGTTTCAAATGAGCTGAAATAACAGCAAGGGGAGACTTGATTCCAAATATTTCTCACATGTTATATCTCCCTTCTTTGGTTTTCATACATAAAGTAAATTTCACAATGTATGAGGATTATTTGATACTGGAGATATTCATAATCGTACCCTATTCCAAAAGAGGGGAGGTATAACATGAGAAATATTTGGAATCAAGTCTCCACTTGCTGTTTTTTCAGATCATTTGAAACCATAGCAGCAAGTTTTTGTCTCCCCTCAATCAAGGTTTCATATATAGATATATCTATACTCGTAGCGAAATTGAATATTGAAATGCTCACATCTTTGGTTCTCTGGGACGAATCAACATGGAAATTTGCAGGCTTTTTAAAGATTATAATACTATTTATGGTTAAAATTTTATGACAATTAGTAAAAAAAGCACTTATATTTTCAAACCAATAAAATATACCAAAATTTGCCTACATTTTTTTATATATAGTGTCCTGGAAGGCTAGCTTTAGTTTTGCTGCTTTGGGATGAATTTTGCTCAGGTTTTTTTTTTTTTTTTTGCTTGGTTGTCTCCCCTCTGGCCTTTTCCAGGCCACTAATATACTAGCACGCCGCCCGGCGTTGCTCGGTTATAAAATACGCATAAATATTATATTTTAAATAATGCACATTTCTTATTTATTACTAGCAGGACCCGTTAACTGGCGTTGCCCGGTGGAAGCCTGTCCCCCCCCCCCTCACAAAAAAAGTAAACTACAATTGTTATTGGTGACCACTGCCATCCTTGAACAATTTCGGACACTGGTGTTGGTGGCCAAAATGAAGTCATCTGGCTTTCACTGGCGATTAGTGCTGGTCTGGGGTGATAACCTGCAGATACTGTTTGAATTTTAAAAAAAAACAATAAAAGGAATGCATACATCAATATGAATTAATAAAATTACGAAAACTGATCCATTAGAATAATAATAGAAGTAAAAACAGAAGTTTTAGCGGTTAAGGATTCTCACTGTATAGATTGATTGAAATCAGTGGTAGCAGTCTTAGCTGTTTCTTTTTGTTGTTCAAGTCTTCCTCTGCTTTTCAACTCTTCCAGTTTTATGTCGTATTTTTTTTAATGTGTAAAACAAAACAATTACGACTTTTTTCACTTCACTTCTTTGAGTATTGTCATGTTAAGAACGGCGTTTGGAAGAGACATCTCAAACTCCCCATGTTAAGAACGGCTTTCAAAATAGACACTACCAACCTCTCCATCTTAAGAATGGGGTTCGTAATAGACACCCCTAATATCCCCATGTAAAGAACAGCTTTCAGAGTGGACAATCCCCCCTTTTTTGGTGGGGGGGAATAATTCCCCCAAATTTGACCATGATAACCATTGTCAGCATACCCATCCACAAATGCTAAAAAAAATTGGGAGGTGGCAGCGTCGATAGGAGGGAAGTAGATTTGTTTATTGAGTGTGCGTACAAACTTGGCAGCCAGTGAATAATAGTGCATAATACAGGTCTTTATATCTCTATAGGTACTTGTCTTTGCAAAATCTGAATGAGATTTTCTTAATCAGCATAATCGAAAACCTCTAAAAGTCGTCATTCTAAAGAAAATTTGTGGAGGTAGACCAAATGTACAAATTTACCCCCCACCCATAAAAAAGTTAACATGTGTGCAATATCGTAAATGACATTGCCGAAACATTTATTTGTAATTCGGCAATGATCATAATAGATTGCACAATTTTAAATAAAGTATATTTAAATAAATTACATATTAAAAAAAACGTAACTATGTTTGAAAAGATATAATTAATTACTGGAACAAATGTACAAACTGAGTGAGCAAAAGAGAGAGAGGAAATAAATGTCTGTTGTTTTTTCTTCGGCATCGGCAGAAATGTTTTTTTTTTCTTTCGGCATAAAAAGAAATGTAAAAACCGAGCTAGAGAGACAGGGAGAGAGAGAGAAAGTAAGAGAGTTGGGAAGAATATATACAGAGAGAGAGAGAGAGGGAGAGAGAGAGCGGGGAAATGCAAACTTACGTCATAAAATGTAAGAAAATGAAGGCAGCAATTTACTCAGAGGACAAAAGTAGGTATCATTGTGACACCATATTTGAATGATACATTAGCGTTCATTTAGCATGCAAATACCGTTAATCCAGATTATAGGAATGGTCAGAACTCAGCCAATCAGATTGAGTGGAATTAGTCTGGAAAGACTTTATTATTTTTGAATCGGAAAAGGGAAAGATTATGTTATGTCTATGAGTTTATGATCCAGTTACGAAAGGTGAAACCCCATATCTGTCGAAAATGCAGAATTCATTTCGGTGATAAAGAACTTGAGATTTAGAGGGAAAAATAGGAACTACTTCCTTTAAAGATGATTGCGATTGTGATGATGTTGCTTCCAGGATGAAATTATAACGACTAAACATGTCTAAAATGGCGTTCTAAAGTTACATAAGATAGGGGCTAATAATCTAGACGTAATAAATTTGCATGTGGCATCTGTTGTTGCAAACCTATGGTATTTTGGTCCAGAGAGGAATTTTTGCAATCAAAATATTATATATGGAAATAAACAGAAATACTGTAGGTTATTAATCATAATGTTAAATTCTATTAAAGAAATGAATGCAAAAAAAACAAAAAAACGGAAAGAAACTGAGACATGTGCATGCGAGTATTATGTGTTTTTTTTTTCTAAATAGTTCACTTCTTGTACGAAAAAAGAAAATATACTGAGTTGAATTCAAAACCAAAATCTAAAGACAGTAAGTCAAGTACGATAACCATTAGGCAAGCTTGACATGATATTCAGAAACTGTTTTCAAACCTACTTATTCTTAATATAAGTAATCTGTAATGTGGACTATTCACGCATGCGCATTCGTGAAACAGTTAACAAACAGATAAAAATCCAATAACCCCTACGTACAAATTTTTCAACTCTGACCCCTTAGCAGCTCTTTTCTCCAGGATAAAACTGATTAAAAAGTTTTCCACATGTCTTTATATCCTTTATCCCAAATTTCGAGTTTGTAGATTAAAAGTTCATTGAGTATATAGGTTGGGAATTGCCCTCACACACACATACACACACACACACACACACACGGACATTCACTTTTATAGATGTGTATATGTTATGTTTTATTTTTTGTTGTTATATATATAAAGATGATGGATGGACTCTCCCATCGATTTTGCCGTATGAGGTTCCACCACAACAACTAAGTTTTTTGGAAATCCACACAGATGCTTTGTTTATAGTGGTGAAGGCATTGTATAGAACCAACCACACTTTTTAGTATTACTGCTAACCTTTGTCAGTGAAGATGACTGCCACAGGAAAGAGTATACAATAGACCGCAGGTTTTTACATCAGAGTTTCCTTCTCCTAGATGCATGTCTTAACGAAGACTGGGGGTACATCTCTCTCAGTGAATTAATACACTTCCAGATACCAACCTGGAAATTTCTATGATACAGCACGGTACATACAGCACCTAACCTTCCCAAATGTTCAGCCATCTGGTACTGGCCAGGCTCAACGTAGCTTAACTTTGGTGATCTGGCGAGAACCGGTGTGTCAACGTGTTATTGTGCCGTGTGTGTGTGTGTGTGTGTGTGTATATATATATATATATATATATATATATATATATATATATATATATATATATATATATATATATATATATAGTCTTTGAAGTTTTTAACATTTTAAACTATACAAAAAAATTATTTTTTATCATTCGTTAAAAAAAAAAAAAAAATCTAGTCAGTAAGTCATTTAATCACCTGCAATCACTGCATCAACTCTCTCAAATTTACTATAATACCAATTTTTTTTATTTTTCAAGGGATCATCAGTTGTTTACCATGAAACACTGTTATATATATATAAAGCCGTACTAAGAAGCAGACATGAAGTGCTTTAGTGTTTTGGGATGCCATTATTCTTTTTCTGCTCCATCCTGCAAATAACCAACTACAGTTTTTTTTTGTTTTGTTTGTTTTTTTTTTTGGACAGGGGGCAAACGTTTTTCCAACATTTACACCTTATCAAAAACTGTTTTCTGTTTGTTATCGATGAATTTCTTTCTGTTATTTTTTCTCCCTTATTTTTTTTATTTTTATGTTTTTTTTATTTCTGTCCTTTTTTTCTCTATTTCTTTTTTTATTTTTATTTTTTCTCCCTTATTTTATTTTTTTATTTTTTATTTTTTTTTTACTTCTATCCTTTTTTTTCTCTATTTCTTTTTTATTTTTATTTTTTTCTCCCTTATTTTATTTTTTATTTTTATGTTTTTTATTTCTGTCCTTTTTTTTTCTCTATTTCTTTTTTTATTTTTATTTTTTCTCCCTTATTTTATTTTTTTATTTTTATTTTTTTTATTTCTGTCCTTTTTATTCTCTATTTTTTTTTTAATTTTTATTTTTTCTCCCTTATTTTATTTTTTTATTTTTATGTTTTTTTATTTCTGGCCTTCTTTTTTCTCTATTTTCTTTTTTATTTTTATTTTTTCTCCCTTATTTTATTTTTTTATTTTTATTTTTTTTATTTCTGTCCTTTTTTTTCTCTATTTTTTTTTATTTTTATTTTTTCTCCCTTATTTTTTTTTTTTTTACTTCTGTCCTTTTTTTTTCTATTTCTTTTTTTTTATTTTACTTCATTTATCCTTTGGTCTTTTCTTTTTTTTTTCATCCAGATTTTCTTTCTTTTCTTGATTAATCATTCGTGTTTTTAATTTTCGTTTTTAATTCTTTCCTTTCTCTTTTCTGTTTTTCTTTATTGTTCTATAATTTCTCTTTTTTTTTAAACAATTTATATACTAGGTTAAGTACTTTATATACAGGGTGTTTCAAAAGTCTTGGGAACATTACAAATGCGTATATCTCATGAACTATTCCAGGTAGAAAAATGAAACTGGTGCCATTTTAAAGCTTGCTTAATCAAGTTTTTGGTCATACTAATGATTTTCGTCTTATCTTTCCAGGTGCGGTAATGGCGTTCTCTAAACAAGACAAGGCACTTTGCGTCCTCCAATTTGCAAAGACTGAATCGTGGACATGTGTTCAGCGTGCATTTTGCAGGAAATTTAAAAAAGAAGCCCCTGAAAGGAAATCCATTGTCAGATGGCATGCTAAATTTGTGAAAGATGGGTTTTTGTGCCCAAGTAAGCGAACAGGTCGCCCTTCAACTTCAGAAGATGCAGTTGAGCAAGTTCAGACAGCCTTTCAGCGGAGCCCCGGTAAATCAGTGAGAAGAGCCAGCAGGGAACTTCAGCTTGCTCCAGCAACTGCCTGGCGTGTCTTAAGGAAACGACTGCAAATGGTACCTTACAAGCTCAAGTTGGTCCAAAAGTTGAAGGACACTGATAAGCCACTTCGCCGTGACTTTTGCATTGCAATGCAAGAGAAGTTGGAAGATAACGGCTTTGATGACCGGCTTGTTTTTAACGATGAGGCGACCTTCCATCTGAATGGCAAAGTTAACAAGCATAACACACGCATATGGGGTACTGAGAATCCTCATGAACTTCTTGAGCATGAGCGAGATTCACCAAAAGTGAACGTGTTTTGTGCAATTTCCAAGAAAGGTGTCTATGGACCGTTCTTCTTTGAAGAGGCAACTATCACTGGTAAATCCTATTTCAACATGCTGGAAGACTGGTTAATGGCTCAGTTGGAAGAATCAGAATCTGATGACTTCATTTTTCAACAAGATGGTGCACCACCACACTGGAGTCTTAGAGTAAGGCAGTTTCTTAACACAAGGCTGCCTGGTAGATGGATTGGGAGATCTGGGCGAGGTGAGGACGTTCTCATGCCCTGGCCTCCTAGGTCTCCAGATCTTACCCCGTGTGACTTTTTCCTTTGGGGCTTTGTCAACCAACAAGTCTATGTGCTGCCCCTTCCAAGAGATATTGACGAACTAAAGGCTCAAGTAACGGCAGTTGTGGGAACCATTGACGTCAAGATGCTGGAACACGTTTGGCAGGAAATGGACTATCGACTAGATGTCTGCTGTGTGACGAATATTGCTCATATTGAGCAACTTTGAAGATTCCCCACAAAACTTGAAACTTTAACCTTTCCAACGGTACCAATTTCATTTTTCAACTCCTAATAGTTTTTGAGTTATTAAAAATCGTTATGTTCCCAAGACTTTTGAAACACCCTGTATAGTGGCTATATACTAGGTTTAGTAATATATATATATATATATATATATATATATATATATATATATATATATATATATATGTATATATATATATATATATATATATAGAGAGAGAGAGAGAGAGAGAGATAGATAGATAGATAGATAGATAGATTTATATACTAGGTGTAGTACTATACATAGTAGCTATATACAAGTGTAGTATTATATACATAGTACCTATATACTAGGTGTAGTACTAAAAGTCGTAGCTATGTGCTAAGTGTTCTATTATATATATAATAGCTATATACTAGGTGCAGTATTATATATACATATATATTAACTATATGCAAAATGTAATATATATATATATATATATATATATAACAAAATCCTAACAGCCAGCCATTGTTCTCCCCAGAATGTGCTGCTGCCATCACACACAGAAATCACTTTTTCCATAGCTACCAGCATAATAGATGTACTAAGACTAAAGCTGCTTTCAAGGCTGCCAGCAACCACTGTAAAAGAGTAATAAAAAATGCAAGAGAGCTATATGCTCAGTCCTTTAAATCCAAAGTAGCTGAGCAGTGGCTTGGTTCCCACCAGTTTTGGCAAATAGCAAACAAGATCCTGAACAGAAACGTGCGCTCTATCCCAACCATCATCATTGGACCTGAGGTCATCTCGTCAGCATCAGACAAGGACAAACTATTTGCTAAGAACTTTGCAGCTAATTCTACCCTATGCAACGGAGGCCATCAACTCCCTGTATTTCCTCCTGTAACAGACAACATGCTATGCAACATACAAATATCTGTGCGTGAGGTCGGCAAGCTAATCAAGAACCTTGATTCCAGTAAAGCTACTTGCCCTGACGACATTCCAATTATAGTATTGAAAAAGCTTCAACCAGAACTTGCCCCCACACTTACAAAACTGTTTAAGCGTTGCCTTAAGGAGAAGTGCTTCCCAACACCCTAGAAAACCTCATCAGTATGTCCTGTATTCAAGAATTCAGGTGATAAGTCATCTACTACCTAGTACAGACCAATAAGTCTCCTGTGTTTCATGAGTAAGTTGCTGGAATTCATATTAAATAAAGAAGTAGTCAACCACCTCAGCAGAAATAACCTTCTTAGTGACATGCAATATGATTTCCGTTCTGCTAGATCTACAGCAGATGTGCTAACGGTTATATCTCATAGGATTAGCGAATCTCTTGACAAAGGTTTCCTTTCTAGGGCAATTGGTCTTGACATATTAAAGGCCTTCGATAAGGTATGGCATAAAGGCCTACTTCACAAGATTTCCAGCTATGGTATAACTGGAAATGTTTTCTCAATTATTAAATCATTGTTCTCTGATAGGCTCATAAAGGTAGTGGTTGAGGGGTAGAAATCAGTGGCCCACAGTATTAATGCTGGAGTCCCTCAGGGGTCAATCCTGGGCCCAACTCTCTTCCTGATCTACATCAATGATCTCCCAAATCACATACTTAAATCATTCGTTGACATATATGCTGATGATACGACCATCTATGGCAACACATAAAAGACTGTAAATGACAAAGTTCTCTCTGATTCTCTCTCCTCTGATCTTGAGCGCATGGTACAGTGGGGGAAGGGGTGGCTGGTTACTTTTAATGCATCTAAAACCAAGCTCCTATCTTTACATCATCAACGCTCTGATCCAGAAATGGATGGCTCTCGTCTAGGGGAGGCTCTATGTTTTGATAAGCTTCTGGGATTTACCTTTACTCCTGACCTGAAATAGAACAAGTACATCCAGTCTGTTGCCAAGGTTACTGGAAAAATTGTAGGATCCTTCTACCGCTCCAGAAGATATCTCACTGCTGATGCAATTCTCTATCTATATTAAAGCCAAGTACAAGGATAGAGTACTGGTGCCACATCTGGGAAGGAGCTGCTAAAAACAGCCTATCCTGCCTTGACAGAGTACAAAATAGACTCCATAGCTTAGTGGGGGATGCCCTTTTCTCTTCCCTGCAGCCTCTTTTCCACAGAAGAGACGTTGCGAGCCTGTCTTTGTTTTATCGTTATTTCCATAGCAAGTGCTCGTATGAGCTCCAATCTCTGGTCCTCCCTTGCCGATCTTTCACAAAAAAACACCCGTCTAGCTGAAACCACTATCAGTAATTTCCCCCTATTCTTTATCTGCGCCTAAATCAAAACGTAGATTCCATGAACAAAGCTTCTTTCTTAGAAGTGCACGTCTGTGGAACTCTCTTCCGTTTGCCTGTTTCCCACCTGACTACAACTTGGATGTCTTCAAGTCCAACATAAACAAATTCTTGATAAACCGCCCCCTTAAGTAATGACACTTTATCAAATCTCCATTATTTACGATTACTACAATATTATCCCATTGGTTACTGTACACGCAATAACACTTATCCCCAAGTAGCTTCTGGGCCTTGATAAGTGGTGACTTCCATGTAAAAAAAACATCTTGTTAATAACTTGACACACTGAAATCAAAAGATATTCCTGTCTTCTGCCATAGTTTCGCTAATACTGCTTTAAATACTTTTATTTTCTGACTGGAGTAGCTGAATAGTATTGTAAGCACTTTTTCAAAGTTTCATGGATTTTTATTCACTCGTTCCTTAAATATTACAAAAAATGTAAACTCGTTAATAATTTGATACGCAGTATATATATATATATATATATATATATATATATATATATATACTAGCATTTCAGCCCGGCTTTGCCCGGGTATTTTGAGGTGTACGCTTAGCAAAACAAAAAAAAGTCAAATTTTTTAAAAATTTGACCCCTATTATGACCCCTTAACATTTATAGTTTCGGGCTCAAATCACTTTATTAAGTTAGATCCAGGTTCACGGAACCTATATCTAAAATTTCAAGTGTCTAGACCCAAAATTGTCGGAGGAGTTTGGTAGAGTTCTTAAAGCTCAAATCGTTGAAATTTGACCCCTTAACAGCCAAATTTCTGGCTGACACCCGTCACATCGATTTTCCCAAATCTCAGTACCCGGTATTTCAAATTTCGAGTCTATAGACTAAAAATTGACAGAGTTATTGCGTAGGGAAATGTACACAGACAGACAGACAGACACGTTCACTTTTATAGATATATGAATACACTTTGCTCTTTATTATAGACGTTGGAGAATAGACGATCGAAGGTGACATTGGAAAACAAAACATGAAATCAGTTTCATTCCGAAACGAAACGAATCATAGAAATTAATTAAACCAACAACGATTAAATGCACAAATTTGAAATCGTTATCTTCAAGAGAAGAATCCGTTGGAGCGATAAGTAAAAAGCATCAACTTATTCCATCTTTTCTGGATTTGTTAATTGAATTATGATAACTCACATCATTCACAGGCGCACGAGCGTGTGTATCCTCAGCTAAGGGTGTCACTCTCAATATCCTCACTCTTCACCTCACTTCCCGATGAATAATTCTTAAGATACGTCCTTTAATCTGTACATCTAGCAATGAATATGTTATGTTAAAGGTAAGACCATTTTAAAGATTATTCCACAATTCACACACTATGCAATGTGGATATATAAATATAATAGGGTAACATGACAGACCAAACTGAAATATGACAGACCAATGAAAATTCTATTTCAAACTGAAATATGACAGACCAATGTAAATGCTATTTCAAACTGAAATATGACAGACCAATGAGAATACTATTTCAAACTGGAATTTGACAGACCAATGAAAATGCTATTTCAAACTGAAATATGACAGACCAATGAGAATACTATTTCAAACTGGAATATGACAGACCAATGAAAATTCTATTTCAAACTGAAATATGACAGACCAATGTAAATGCTATTTCAAACTGAAATATGACAGACCAATGAGAATACTATTTCAAACTGAAATATGACAGACCAATGAAAATTCTATTTCAAACTGAAATATGACAGACCAATGTAAATGCTATTTCAAACTGAAATATGACAGACCAATGAGAATACTATTTCAAACTGGAATATGACAGACCAATGAAAATTCTATTTCAAACTGAAATATGACAGACTAATGAAAATACTATTTCAAACTGCAGTATGACAGACCAATGAAAATTCTATTTCAAACTGGAATTTGACAAGCCAACGAAAATGCTATTTCAAACAATGCATGATAGACCAACGAAAATTCTATTTCAAAGTCAAACAGTACAGATTGAGAAAAATGATTTTATCAACGACAGACGGGTTGAACCTTTAATAAAATTGGCTGGAGGTATCTACAAAAATGTTTTAATTAAATTCCAAGCGAAAAAAAAATCTTACACAAATCTTCTTTGGTTTGCAAAATCTGGTGCAATTCTTCGTCTGTAACAGTTGACAGCCAAACTGTCTAAATGAAGCGGCAGAAAACAAAAGCATGATGATTAATTTTTACGATAACGGAGAAAAATATGGAACGAAAAATCAATAGACATGTTGGCCTTATCTGCCACACAAAATCTTTGTTGCCGGCGAGCCTGGTCACGTGATTATCGTGCAATCTACGCCGAAAGCAAATCGAGAGGGGAGAAATCGGTTTTCTGGAGGCAATATTGCTGTCCTTTATATTAAAATATTTAATAATAATAATAATAATAATAATAATAATAATAATAATAATAATAATAATAATATATATATATATATATATAATATTCAGAACAATAACAATAATATTTTTTTTACCTAATTCTTTCAGCATATCATATCAAAATTTTAGAATACTTTTTACAGATCTGTTTCTTTACGCAGAAACAATCGAATTATCATTATGTCAATATTGAATCGTTTTATGTGCATACTGTTCAGAAATATATATATATATATATATATATATATATATATATATATATAGAGAGAGAGAGAGAGAGAGACAGACAGACAGACAGACAGACAGAAAAAGAGAGAGAGAGAGAGAAACAGAATGTTCTGTGCAAAGGATAAAGCAATCTCTGTAGAAAATCTTAAGTAGGAGAGCTCGATGCGTAGTAAAGAAATAAAAAAGTTAAGCATATAAAAAAGCAATCAAAATTTAGCCAACTATTATTATAAAAGAACAACTCTGGTTTAGCTTAATTGATTTGAAAAAGTCCTATTAGGTTGAAATAAATTGGCATTATAAATATACATTGTAAATTTATTTCAACTCTATAGGGCTTTTTCAAACGACTAAGCAATTCCAGAGTTGTTCTTTCATAATAATACTAACCAAAGTGGCCAGCGTTGCCTGGGTGTTTGGAGGTGTGTGTTGATTAAGCAAAAAAAAAAAAAAAATGGTAGTAGGCAGGCTCGAACCTGTGACAAGAAGGCGGAAGAGAAAGTGAAAAAAAAGAAAAAACTAACATCTGTGCCTATTTTCCGATGCCAACAACGATTCTTTTAATTGGTTTTTATATTTGATATTCTATTAAGAAAAATATTCTACCGCTGATAGTAATACTAAAATAATGAACATCTGTTGATTTGTAAATTATTAGTAAAACTAAAATCGATAGATCATACCTCACAAGTATGTTTAAGAAAATATCTGCACATTTAACATGTGTTTTTACGGTAATCCTGAAAAATTAACACCTTTATAGTCAAATATTTAGAGGTTTAGAAAGAATTGGAATTGGTAATTGTATCGGAATTGGAAAAAAAATATTTAAATCGTCCCATCCCTAATATCTATATAATCATAAAGCTCAAATCTTCTCTACCACCAATAGCAAAGGCTAAAAATTCATTATCTGAAAGTGCTTCTTTTTAACTCCTCGGCCTAACGTTCACAGGAAACATGAGTTGGAACAATTACATTGAGAGCATTGCCAGGACCTCTGCGAAGAAGGTAGGCTCTCTCTACTGTGCTAGAAAGCTACTAACGCCCGAATGTATCCTGTATACGGCCACCATTCATCCATTCTTCCCTGCTTCCCCAACTGTACTGACATGCAGAAGTTCAAGTGTAACGTGACCCGACATCTTACTGCCCAACTCCCTACATAGTACCCCAATAGCTTATGTAATAACATTTTTTTTTTAATGACCTTGTAACGGGTGTTGTAACCCAACATCCGGTTTGCGACTTCCGGTTGTGCATGCGTACATAAACATAAACCCATAATAGCATAAACAAATGGGTAAATCGCCATTGTAAAATGCTTTTATGGTTGTTAACGGGTTAAAGTAGATTTATTTGTAAGAAAATTGCGTTAAAATAACTAAAATGAACGATGTAAAAAAGAGCAGAAAGTATTAACAATTGGTTATTTGGATAATTTAAACGCAAAAAAATATTGGGACGCTGAAAATGTATACAGTAAAACAATATGTTTTATTGTCGCGTTGATTATTTATTTGTAACATAAATTTAAAAAAATACATATTTTTGTTTTGGAGTTATTTATTTATATTGATAGTGTAAATCCGAAAACATTTTTTTTTTTAAAGTTACATTTTATTTTCACTTTCTATTTAAAAAGCCATTCTTAACATGGGGGGGGTGTTTTTAACTATTCTGTACTTTCAGCTAACAATTTCATTTAAAAAGGATACATCAAAATTTGAATTTAACTTTAAGTATTACGGTATCTGTTCAGTGCACATTTACCTATAAGTATGGCAAATCACTTATAATTCAATGGCTGTAAGTTTTTCTTTTTTTTTCAAAAATAAACAATTATAAACAGAACGACTCATAGAAATTTATCTATAATCTTTTTTTCATAGAAATGTTTCTATATGTCACAAAAAACTATTTTCTTTACGTCACAAGTATCACGCTCATACATTCATTTGATAGTTAATATAAAATACTGACCCAACGGGTTACGGGTAGTCTAGTATATATATATATATATATATATATATATATATATATATATATATATATATATATATGTATGTGTGTGTGTGTGTGTGTGTGTTTGTGTGTGTGAGAAAGCTTATTTTGTATTGAGCTTTTTTAATTCGGTTAGGATTACATTTTCTATATATAAATACTGTTATTTATTGTATTTATTTGCTTCCCCACCAAAGCAAATTAGGCACAAGGCCGATTTTTAATGTGAGGAGTGAAGGGGAAATGGGGACCAACTCCCCGGGGAGTAGGGGAGCTGGATAGTGACAATTGGGTTGCCCCTACATTGACCAATGTCTTATATGTGGGGTCGCCCCCACATATGGTCTTTGCTTGCAGTATCTGTTTCGGCAGATACTACACTTTGAGGCATTTATTTGCTCCCCCAGTGAGCAAATTAGGCACAAGGCCGATTTTTAAAATGAGGAGTGAAGGGGAAATGGGGACCAACTCCCCGGGGAGTAGGATAATGACAATTGGTATGAAGGGTTGCCCCTACATTGACCAAGGTCTTATATGTGGAGTTTCCCCCACATATGGTTTTTGCTTGCAGTATCTGCCGGAACAGATACTACACTTTGAGGTATGTATTTGCTCCCCCACTGAGCAAGTTAGGCACAAGGCCGATTTTTAATGTGAGGAGTGAAGGGGAAATGGGGACCAACTCCCCGGGGAGTAGGGGAGCTGGATAGTGACAATTGGTATGAGGGGTTGCCCCTACATTGACCAAGGTCTTATATGTGGGGTTGCCCCTACATATGGTCTTTGCTTGCAGTATCTGTTCCGGCAGATACTACACTTTGATCTGGGCCCGAAGGCAAACTGTTATTTATATTAGTTTGAAGTTTACCATTGTGTATATCAGGTAAACACTACATCCCTTTGATTTCATTAGCATATATATATATATATATATATATATATATATATATATATATATATATAATACTAAAAGTCTATGGATCTTGTATGTTTGCAATCAGATTTCCGGTTTTCAACATCCGGTTGCGCATGTGTAAATAGCAACGTCTTCAATCCGTTATTCCAATTCCGGAATTTTTATATCGCTTTTAATACAAACAATTTCATTTAATTTGATCAAATAGTTTTTTGTTTTTTTTTAACGGCTAAAAACATTCAACTTCGTAAAGTCTGTCGCAGTTTCAAAAAAACTTCTCCCTTTTAAAAAACAACATTCATTATTAATAGAAACAGCGGCGGTGAAAGAAAACACCTCTCACTTTCACTCTCATAGATTTCAACACTCCTACTCCCTCTGTTTTCGTTACGTACGCGAGAAATAGTTACGTGTATGTGTGAGAGAGAGAAAAAGGGAGCGATGTAAAACTGGATAGTTAAGCGAAAGGAAAACATAAAAGTTTTTTTAAAACACTCAAATTGTACAAAAAATGTTGTAAATAGAAAAGTATTGTCTTAGTTTTAGTGACCTTATTATTAGCATATGAATACAATATTTATTTTCTGTACAATAAGTGCTTAAGCACCCGTGCTTTTCAGCGATACATATTCAATAAAATAAATTGATTAATATAATTAATCTGGATATAAGAGAGTTAGAACCTGATAAGAAGTCTCAATTAAGCAAAAGGATAACAAAAGTTTTCTTTAAAAAAAATTAATTGTACAAAAAATGTAAATAGAAAAGAATTGTCTTAATTTTATTGACCTTATTATTAACATACAAATTAAATATTTTACACAATGGGTACTGAATGTTTGCTTAAATTAAATGAAAAAAGTTACATTTTATTTTCATTTTCTATTTAAAAAGCCATTATTAACATGTGGAGAGTGTTTTTTTTATTATTCTGTACTTTCAACTAACAATTTCATTTAAAAGATGATATATCAAAATTTGAATTTAACTATAATAAGGATTATGATACCTATTCAGTGCATATTTACCTATAAGTATGACCAACCACTTATAATTCAGTAACTGTAATTTAAAAAAAAATAACAATTATAATAAACAGAACGACTCATAGAAATCTATCTATATTCTTTTTTCATTTTAATATACTTTCATAGAAATGCTTCTGTTATGTAAAAAAAAACTATTTTCTTTATGCCACAAGTGTCACGCTCATACATGAATTCCATAGCTAATATAACGTACTGACCCAACGGGTCACGGGTGGTCTAGTATATATATATATATATATATATATATATATATATATATATATATATATATATGATCAAGTTTGTATTAAACCGTGTGTACACCTTCAGTCAAAAATGGCAAAAAATAAGCTTCTTTTTTTCTTTTTTTTTTTTAGATGGTAGTCACAACTTATCAAGGCCTGGAAGCCACTCAAGGATAAGGGTTATTGCGTGTACAGTAATCAATGGGATAATATCGTAGTAATCATTAGTATTGGAGATTTGATGAAGTGTCTTACTTAAGGGGCCGGTTTATCAGGAATTTGTTTATGTTGGACTTGAAGACATCGAAGTTGTAGTCAAGTGGGAAACAGGCAAACGGAAGAGAGTTCTACAGACGTGCACTTCTAAGAAAGAAGCTTTGTTCCTGGAATCTACGTTTCGATTTCGGCACAGATAAAGAATGGGGAAAATTATTGACAGTAGTTTCAGCTAGACGGGTGTTTTTCGCGAAAGATTGGCGAGGGGGGTAAAAAGAGATTTTCCGGTGTTTGCACTAATATTCATAGAAAATAATCGGTTAAGTCAATTAAAAAAAGAAGAAAACGTCTCAAACTGGAAAGTTTAAAAAAGAAGGAAATATAGCAAAACGAAAGAGAACATTTCATCATGGAAAGAGTGTGGAGTTAGTTATCTATATTTCGCTTCTCTTTGTCTCTCTGTCCCACTTTTTCTTGGAAACTACTTGATAATCTGCCTGAAATTGTGTATGGACCTTTGCTCTGATAAGGTGCAGCGAACTAAGTATTATGGTATCTGTTACATACAAAGTTTAGCCTTAATAGGAATTTGCATTTTATGCAAAAATGTGCACAAATTTAACCATATTCAACCATCAATTTGGCAAAAAGCACTTGTTATCAAGCTTTTGTCCGTTTTTAACGGATTTAAACGTCTAGTGAGTATACATTCATATCCATCTATGTATAAGATAATCTCCTAAGCTAATGAACGGATCATTCTGAATTTTGGAATATATATTCTAGCCAACTCTGTGAGTAACATGAGCATATTAATATTTTGGTTGTAAATATTAATACTTGGGGGTGGGGGTGCACATATATAAAGTTTTCTGTTTAGGAGTTTTTTTAAAATTGATTTTATGAGCTGATCATTATGAATCTTGGAAAATATATTCTTTGCGACATTATTTTTCTTTTGTTTCAAACTTTATCATTTAGAGAATGCGTCAACTCACTCCCCCCCACCCACACCCACACCCCCACCCCACAAGAAAAAAAACTCGGTTAGATACAACAAAAGAACTGCTGTACATCAAATTTGGAATTATAGACAACGGAATAGGTAGTTTTTTTTTTCTTTCTTTGTAAACATTACCATTTAGGGGTTGCCACTAAAGCTGTACTGCTATATTTTTCCCTTATACGCATCCTGGGACGGGTATTTTAGTAATATTTGTATAAAGCCATGTATATATTTATATACTTGTATGCACAGAATTCACTCATGGAATTTACCAGGTGAAGGTCGAACGACAACATTATGAATATGCATGCATAACGTAATAGCTATTGGGTCATGCTTTAATTTTTAGCCTTGCAGTTAACATGTCTTCATGGGTCAGGCATTAACGTCAAAGAAAAAAGTAAACCGTAAGCTAACGTTTCGGTTTCGATTCTCTGTCGCGGCGCATGAGTCATTTTTTAAAACTTTTTAAATCATTACTATATATTTGGGTCCAATATAATGTAACGATATATACGAAATCTGTATTAATTAAATGTCATATGTATTTTACGACCGGGCAATGCCTGGAGGCCTGCTAGTATGCATATATAGTCAGGGTTATTTACTCCGGATGGCACAAACGTTATGAGTTTATCAGAACACATTCTATTAAAATACTTGTAAAACAGACACAAGGATGCAACATTTTGACGATGGGATGTAATTTTTCGGCGATGATTGGAATTTGCTTGATAGGACCTATTAGGTTGGAGATTCTTTTTAAGGCTCTGTTTAAGAGCGAGAGACTAGCAGTAGATTTACCAGCCAAGATAAGGCAAAAATATTATGCATGGGCAAAGGGTGGCTTCATAGAGATATAGGATACGCTCAGGTGTACGTCATTTTCTAGCACAGTAGAAGGAGACCACTTTCTTTGCAGCAATCTTGGCAATGTCGTCAATGGACTTGTTCCAGTTCATGTTGTCTGTGAATGTTAAGTCAAGGAGTTTGAACGAAGAGCTTTCAGGTAACATATTATTAGGCATGGCAATCAGAAGGTTTCTTGTAATTGCTAAAGAAAATAAGCTTATCTATCTATCTATCTATCTATCTATCTATCTATCTATATATATCTATCTATATATATATATATATATATATATATATATATATATATATATAATCCTCCTAAATTTGCTGATGAGGAGACCGTGCTTACCAAAAAAACTATGTATAATTGTTCTACGTGACTTCATGTATACCACAAATAAAAAGCACGGATTTCCGAAACGATCGTACAGATAATTGACTTTGTTGTTGTTCCTTCTTATGAAACTGATTTTTAATTTAATTAAAATTTGATTTTTAAATTAAAAAAATTTTTTTTTAATTTTTAAATTATAAATCACATTACTTAATATATATATATATATATATATATACACGAACAAACAGTTAATAAAGCACGTTAAAAAACACTTTGCAAAAGAGTTAAAAACATATTTAATCTGAAAAGGAAACACTTGATAAGTGGATAGTCCTTAATCCGTGGAGTTTCGAAGAGATACTTTCCTTCTCATCAGAGAGTAGGAATTAGCAAAATGCAGGATCGGATTTTGCATGCAAAAGTATTTGATGAAACAACAAGTAAGTCAAAGATCTTACTTGATTACAAAAAACTGAAGCAGAGGGAATATGGTGAAGAAGAAAAAGGTGATTACACGTGAATGGATAGTCAGGTGACTATATATATATATATATATATATATATATATATATATATATATATAATGTAAAAGAAACTTTGTGTGTATGTGTTATGAATTCAGAAATCCATCCATCCATCCAGTGTGGCCATAGCCGAGATTGAACTCGCTACACAAGTTTGTAGTGTAATTCAAATCTTGTCGGTAGCTGAATACTTGATGCTTAGCCAGGGATATCAAAGGGTATTTTTTTATTGTGATGTCATCACTAGATGGGTTGCCTACCATGACTTAAGAGAGTCCCATGGTATGCTTCAGGGAGGGGTCCCTTACTAGAGCAGACAATCAACCGATTTGATAAAAAAAAAAAAAAAATGGGCAATTTCACCGATTTCGATGACAATAAAAGTATGGGAGTGTGAAATATTTGTTGACCATCATTCAATCCCGGACAACATCGGGTCTCCATGCTAGTATATATATATATATATATATATATATATATATATATATATATATATATAGTCACTCACACATTCTCTTGTACATGATATCTCGTTTTTCTCGCCCTGTCATTTCTTCTTCATTCAAACTAGCTCTTTCTTTTTCTCAAACAACATTATATCTATGAGAGACATTCCAAAGGTAATGCCTCCGTTTTTTTATTCCGCCTGAATGGATCATAGGGGACTGAAAATAGCATTGTCATAATAACTGATGCATTCATGACCTGGATGTTTTATCTATCTGTTGCAGATATTGACAGCGTGAAACTCTGGGGTGGGGTGGGGGGGAACCCTTGTCATAGACGTACGTCAGAATCACAGATTTGTCATTGAATTCCTGGCAAAAGTGCATTGAGAATGGTGGTGGTGACTATGTAGAAAAATAAATTCCGGAGCACAAAAGGTCGCTTGTTTTAATGGTGCCACTTCCGTCTTCGTAGATCTTCAACTTTTTGGGTTAAAAAAAACAGGAGGCTTTACTTTTGGAACGGCCCTTGTATCACCCATAACTTGTTAAATCGCAGACACACATATGCCATCTCTTCATCACGTGTCAATTCTCACACTATCAGCCTTACTCTCTCTTTGTCTCTGATTTCTTCACACATTTTTGTCCCCCCCCCCCACACACACATTTTCCCCCACACTAATAACATATCTTTCACACATAACTATCTCAATTACATACACACTCACACCGTCAGCCTTAATAACTCTCCTTGCCTCTCTCTCTCTCTCTCTCTCTCTCTCTCTCTCTCTCTCTCTCTTCCTCGTCCCAAATTTCTATATCGCATTCTTTTGTATTCCAGTTGGAATCCGAAAAAGAACGTTTCCCACTTTTCTTCCAATCTCCATCCCAGTCCAATCATTAAAAGCAAAAGTTATCAAGTGATCAGATCTAAAACGTTTATCCCCAAGCGAAAACTTCCACCCAAAATCTATTTCTCCTGTTTGTACACCCACACCCCAACATGTCCATCTCCCTCCCCCCCCTCCTCTCCTGCTGTTAATTGCTTCACGTCAATTTCAGTTGATCCAATGCCAGTTCTATATGCTTATCAGGAAAGCATGCCAACAGCAACGACAAACGCATACCAAAAAGAAACGAAGAATATACAAATTATTAAGACGTTTAAGAATATTATCCTCATTGTGATTGTTATATTTGTTGAACGCACGTTTTTAGCGCCAAAGAATCACGTGAAATAAATATTGAGAAAAACAAAAAAATGATTTCTTTCTATTAGCTTCGTAATGCCTGCCTTTTGCTGGCCAATAACAGTACTAAATCTGTTACATTTCGTATCTACTGTGGTTAAATAATCAATTGTTAGCTATTCTGTACTTTCAACTAATAATTTCAAAATTACTGGATTCAGCATTAAATAATCCGAAAAGTGTTGATATGCCGTAAAACAAAACAACCAAATCAAACTCCATGAATGAATATTTGAAGATATGAAAGAACTTGAAGTATAAAAAACTTTTTTCTAAATTAATGGATTCGGCATGAAAAGGTTGGATATACATCAAAACAACCAAACCAAATATTTCAAGAAAGGTTAGTTTGGAAGTTAATTTTGAAAAGTTTTCCGATGCATGTCAGCATGTAATACTGATACAATCTTCAAAGGAAGAAAAATATATATAAAAAATTATTAAATGAAAAAAAAAAATTAAATGGAAAAAAATATATAAAATGAAAAAAA
The DNA here is from genome assembly GCF_053919585.1 of Euprymna scolopes. NCBI lineage: Eukaryota > Metazoa > Mollusca > Cephalopoda > Sepiida > Sepiolidae > Euprymna > Euprymna scolopes. Next base: position 104,628,050 of record NC_136502.1, read on the forward strand.
AATATTAAATGAAATAAATATTAAATGAAAAAAAATATTAAATGAAAAAAAAAATATTAAATGAAAAAAAAAATTAAATGAAAAAAAAATTAAATGAAAAAAAATTAAATAGAAAAAAAATTAAATGAAAAAAAATAAATGGAAAAAATATAATAAAAGAAACAAAATATTAAATGAAAAAATAATTAAATGAAAATAAAAGTAAATGAAAAAAAATTAAATGAAAAAAATATATTAAATGAAAAAAAAATTAAATGAAAAAAATATTAAATGAAAAAAATATTAAATGAAAAAAATATATTAAGTGATAAAAATATTAAAAGAAAAAAAATTAAATGAAAGAAAATTAAGTGAAAAAAATTAAATGGAAAAAAATTTTTTAAAAGAAAAAAAAATAAATGAAAACAAAAATTAAATGAAAAAAAATCAAAAGAAAAAAAATATTAAAAGAAAAAATATATTAAATGAGAAAAATATATTAAATGAGAAAAAATATTAAATGAAAAAATATATTTAATGAAAAAAAAATTTAATGAAAAAAATATTAAGTAAAAAAATTAAATGAAAAAAATATTAAATGAAAAAAAATATTAAATGAAAAAAATATTAAAAGAAAAAAAATATATTAAATGAAAAAAAAATTAAATGAAAAAAAATCAAATGAAAAAATATTAAATGAAAAAAAATATTAAATGAAAAAATAATATTAAATGAAAAAAATATTAAATGAAAAAATATATTAAATGAAAAAATAATATTAAATGAAAAAATAATATTAAATGAAAAAATATTAAATGAAAAAAAATTAAATGAAAAGAAAATTAAATGAGAAAATATTAAATGAAAAAAAATCAAGTGAAAACAAAAATGAAAAAATATATTAAATGAAAAAAAATATATTAAATGAAAAAAATATTAAATGAAAATAAATATTAAATGAAAAAAATATTAAATGAAAAATATGTTAAATGAAAAAAAATTAAAAGAAAAAAATTAAAAGAAAAAAAATATTAAATAAAAAATACTAAATGAAAAAAATATATTAAATAAAAAAACATATTAAATGAAAAAAAATATTAAATGAAAAAAAATTAAATGAAAAAAAATATATTAAATGAAAAATATATTCAATGAAAAAAAATTAAATGAAAAAATATTAAATGAAAAAAATATTAAATGAAAAAAAATATTAAATGAAAAAAAAACGGTGATGAAAGAATAGATGATTATGATGATGAGATTATGTGATTCGGTTTTTCAGCAGATGTATATGTAGAACAGTTAAGGTAGCAGTGTCAGTTAGCAGAGAGAGTCTAAAGAAAAGGAAAGCATGGGAGGAAGTAATAAGGGTTTACTTGAGAAAAAGCGATAAATAATGACTGAGGCTATGACAACAGCATATTCTTTTCATTGTTTTGACTCTCGAGTGTGTATCTGTTGATATCTTATCTGCTTTTATATAGTTATGTGGTTCTTGGTTTATTAACTGTGTCTAACTAGTTATTTATTTGTTTCCTGGGAAACAAAATGTTACACAAGGTCGGTTGGTTGTTTTACGGCATATCAACCCTTTTCAGGTCATTTAATGGCAAATCCAGTTCTTTTGAAGAAATTTTTTTTTAATAGAATATATATATATATTTTTTTTTTCAAGTCGGTTTCTATTTAATCTATATAATTGGGACCCTAACAGGTACTACCACTCTGGGTCAGAGTGGACCTGGGAGCAATGCCAATTAAAGGGTGGCTCCACAATCTCCAAAGCCCGCAAGCTGGGGCCTCACCATTGGATAGAGTTTAAGGTCATATCCAGGACCGTGACACAAGGTCGGTTAAATGTAGGAGATAACCAGCTTCCCTGGAAAGGGGATTCTGCAAAAATAAAATAGCCTTAGTATAGAAGGGGTTCCCCCTCCATTGACGAGGACAATTAATTTGAGTGCAGCATCTGTGCAGACACCACACTTCAGTGACCAACCCAGTACAAGTACTGAATGGCGACTGTGTCTAACTGTGGCAGATATATACTCGAGAGTCAAAACAATGATAGGAATATTCTGTTGTCATAGCCCTAATAATGACCTAGCCTGAGATAAGTTAATTTGAAGGTTAATCTTTAAAATTCGAGCAATAAATTCTAGCAAACCAAATCTGTCAAACCAAATTTGATGATGGTCGTACTAAGGCCAAGCAGAATGATGAATTATAATAAATGTTATTGATGTTCTTTATTGAGTTTCACGCTTAATACAATCTACAAGAAGGAATCTATTCACTGTGTTTTTTTTTTTATTTGTCAACATGTTTATTGTTCAAATATTTCATTTGGTTATTGACCATATCTGGAATCACTATGTCTGTTCAATGATTTTTAACCATGTTAACACGTACTTTCATGCTTACATTTTGACTCGATTTCATCTCTTTTGTTCAACAATTTGTCTCTTTCCCTGAATGATAAAACAAAAGAAGGGGGATCATCCTTTTGATGTTCCTCTTTTTGCGGCTGATTTTGTTCAATTGTATTGTTCTTTTATTCATTTATTTTTACAAGCGTCTCTCTTCCTATCTCTGTCTAACATATACAGTAAAGTCAGTCTCTTTCTCAATGTTTGTCAATATTTGATTCTGGTTTGTTATTTCTTTGATGGATGGTTATAGACAATAAAATCTAATTCGAGAAATCAAACTATATATGACAGGGGGTGCTTTCTTAGAGTCTTACATATCAATACCTGCAACTGGGAGATAAATTTTTATGGTCATGAATGCCTAAGTTCAGTCATCATAACAATGCAATTTGCAATTCCTTCTGACCGATTCAGGTGGGATAAAAAATAGGAGCCATTACTTTTGGAACGCCTCTCGTATATATATATATATATATATATATATATATATATATATATATATATATATAAACATGTCGCAGAATAGATCTTATAATCTTGTTAAATTTACTTATATATCTTATTAGGGCTAGGACAACAGCATATTCTTTTCACTGTTTTGACTCTCGAGTGTGTATCCGTTGATATCTTATATGCCTTTATATAGAGTGATTTGGCTCTCAGTTGATTAACTGTGTCGGATATATACTCGAGAGTCAGAACAATGAAAAGAATATGCTGTTGTCATAGCCCTAGTGATATTAATGTTATGAACATTAAGTTAATATATAGATGCACTAATTTAATGTTCAATTTACCTAATTTTTGGAATATGACATCTTCATTCTGTAACGTGTATGTACATCATACAAACTTTTCTGTATTTTCTTAACTTTTACCTACCGTCATTTCTATTTACCAAATTTTAGTTAAGGTTTTCTTTTTTTCATCCTTATATAGTTAAATTCTTTTTTATAATTGAGGACTTTTAAGAAATCGGTTTATGCGAGTGCTAAGTTTATTTCTATTTAATAATTTTAGTTCAGGCTTTTTTTTTTCATCCTTATATAAATGAACTCTCTTTTGTAATTATAAACTTTTTAGAAGTCAGATTATGTATGTGCTAAGTCAGCGATAGGTTAAATTTAGTTTTTTTTCGCAGGAATTTAAAAAAAGATCTGTTTCGTTCTGTCTAGACAATTTCCGGTCCTGAGCAGATTCCCTCCCCCCGCATAGCCTGATCTTAATTTTTTTTTAATTTAGTCTGAAATCACTTTTTCTAATTAAGCCGGGATGACGGTTGACATCTTGCTTTTCTCTTCTTTTTTTTTTTTTTGCTCGATCCAATTTGACCGAAGATCGACTTCTCTTTGGGCTACTGCACTGTCCAAAAAAAAAAAAAAAATTTCATTATTTCAACTGTTTTGAAAGCGTTCCAATCGGATTATATGCATCGTCATGTAGGACTTAATTTTGGACTCCATTCTCTCTAAATAACTATTTTCACATTTCGGATCAACTTGTTTTTATATTTTTTTGCATATCCAACATTTTTTTCACTTCTTTTCTTGGCAATTTATGACTACAATAAATTGCGGTTTCACTTAATGTCTTAACTAGCAAATTCTAGCATTGCTACAAATATAATTTGCTGATTTCTTTATGTCCTCTGATGAGAAGAATAACAAGAATAGCATTCTTTGAAACTCCACGGAATAAGGACTTTGTAAATTGTTTTTTGGAGTATTCAGTCGAACAATAAATTTTGATTGTAAAGTTCAACTTACAGTTTTAATTTTCTTTCTCTTATAATAAGCTCTACTCTCTATTGCGTATTGAGCTTCTTTTTTTTTAACTCGGTTGGGATTACATTTTCTATATATAAATACTCTTATTTATATTAGATTGAAGTTTACCATTGCGTGTATCAGGTAAACACTACATCCTTTGATTTCATTAATATATATATATTTGCTCTGATATATATATATATATATATATATATATATATATATATATATATATGTATATATATATATTTGCTCTGATATACATATATGTATATATATATATTTGCTCTGATATACATATATATATATATATATATATATATATATATATATATATATATATATATAGACGATTAAGCGGAATAATGAATTGAAAATATTCTAATTTCTGGGGAATCAGCATCGTTATCGCAAAAAATTGTGCCTAATTTCCGATGCTCAAAACGATTTTTTTTATTGTCTTTATTTCTTTGATTTTTTTTTTCAAACTTCATTTTCCACGGTTCATATTAATAATCAAATGATAAATATTTCATAATTATAAATTGCCAGTAAAACTAAAATCTATAAGGTACACCATAAATGTATTTTTACATTTTTGAAAATATATGCACGTAGTATAGGGTTTTTTTGCAGAAATCCGCCCCCCCCCCCAACTCGGAACTCCATGTAAAAAAAAAAAAAAAAAAAAAAAAATTTAAAACAGAATCGATAAATGTATCAGAACCGGGAAAATATATTGGAATCGTCCAATCATATATATATATATATATATCTAATAGTATATATCTAATATACAGGGTGTCCATAAAGTCTGGCTACATAATATAGTCAGACTTTGTGGACACACACATATATATATATATATATATATATATATATATATATATATATATATATATATAGTTATCCACATACAGTACTGTTTTGCTGTTGCAACTACATCAAGCTAGGATCGAAACCCGACCGCCTAAATGACAGTCGGAGCTCTTAACTGTTGCACTATTCAGCAGTAAATTAACAATGTTTCGATATTGTCCAAATACCTAAGCTCAATTTGTTTACACAAAGATATCGCTTAATACGTTAATGGCAGTTTGTATACCACTTCCCAATATGCTCAACCCAAGATAGGGAGCATTATAGTCATCCACAGTTCATCACTGCGGCTAGCAAGCAACTACCTCAAGCCAGGATCGAAACCCGACTGCTCAAATGACAGTCGGAGATTATAACCATTGCGCTATTCTGCTGCTGCTATGCGGGCAGTGAATTAACGATGTTTTTACATAGTTCAAATGCCTAAGCTCAATTTGTTTACACAAAGAGCGTGTGTGTGTGTTTGTGTGTGCGTGTGTGTGTGCGCGCTTATATGTACATATGTATTTATAAGGTACAGGCAAAAATAGGGAGACCTAGTTTTGAAATCCGATTTATCATAATTTTTTTGTAGGTTTCCGACTACTTTATTATTGTATTTGAAAAATTGGAGACTAAAGAAAGATTAAAGACTAAAGTTAATTTTCAAAAGGCAAAAAATATTTGTACACGTGAAAAAAAAGTTATGAAAATGTTTTCACGGCAAGCTAACCAATTCAGCTAAATTTTGAAGTTAAATAAATTCATTGTAAAAAAATTTGGGGTCTATTTCAAAGATAATTAGTAAAGTCAAGTCCTAAGATATTGAGTTAAATTTTTTAAAAAACACCTTGTTTATGCAAAAAAAAAAAACTTAATTAGCCGTCAAAAAGCAAGTAATTTACCGTTCGCCAAAAATGCAACAAACTAAAAAAAATGTAAACACGATTATAAGGAGGCCCAAAATTTCAGCCAATCGAAACGTTGTTTCAAAATGAAGTCATGATATTAAAAGGAGGTCGGGTGTCAGATTTCTTTTTCTTTTTCTCCCCAGATGTGCATCCATACATTCCTATTCTGAACGTTTGTATCAATTTTTATCATTTTTTAATTTAATTATTTTGTATTATTGTTCGAGATTATATAAAAATTATGTTACACCGAAAGTTTCACATTCTTGCGAGCAAGGAAATTATTAAAACCTTGCATATAAAAATTATGCGAAATCTGTAATTAAAAAAAAAGTAGAAATATTTTTGCTATTATATTTTTTTTGTGTGAAAATATTAAATAAACAATGCTTAATTCAATGGTAATATCGTTAGTTCGAGAAATTCATTTTTCTTCGAGTTATATCGAATTCATTAATACGGACTTTAGGGGCTTTTTTTTGTAATGTCCCTGTAAAACTTTTTTTTTTTATTGTTACAAATGACGATGCTTTATTTATATAAAAAAAAGCAAAAATAAATTCTTGCGTTTTTTATTTACTACTGAAAACCATAACTTTGGTAAAGGTATCTTTTGTTTAAACAAAATAATACATTTCCACTAAGATTCAAATAAAAAATAATTAGTTCATTATATTTCGCGATCATTATTTGATAAATACTGAAAATTTTATTAAAATTGGTTAATTTCCTGATTTTTGGTGAATTTTTAAGTAAAGGGAGGGGTCAAAATGTTTATATATTTTGAGCATCGGCATTCATTTTGCACGTACCTATATATATATATATATATATATATATATTTTTTTTTTTCATTTTACTTCAGCCGAAGTTCTCAGAAACCAAAGGGTCCCACTTCCTGGGGCAAACATTTGATCTCTATGCGAGATACATAGATATTCGAATATTCCATTCAAGTTTTTTTTGGCTTTTCAAGCACTGATTTAGCAAAGAAGTCGCGAACATAATTTTGCTCTCCACAATCAACCATTTAAATATATTATACCTTTTTTATGAGTTATTGGTTTTACCGGATTCAAGAACAAGAATTCTCCTAGTCTTTTTTTTTTTTTTTACATAGGCGTCCCCACTTATCAAGGCCGATAGGCCACTCAAGGATAATGGTTAAAGAGTGTAGAGTAGGCAAAAGGACAATATAGTAATCGATAGTAATGGAAGTATGGTCTGGTGGAGTATCTAGCTTTCTGCTGTAACTTGAGGTAACATCGCTTAAAGAAGGTGCTGCATTCCTTGAAAAAAAACTAGTGTTGGCTAGCCATATTGAAGAGATCTTACTTGGGCCGTAAATATTATAATTTTGAATATTTGGTCAGGGTTTACTTGTAGGGAAAAATATCCTCATGCCAGGTTGTTCAGACAAACCCTTGTATAGAGGGATTTAGACACCCGAGGATAGTGTCTACTAGGTATTTGAGTTCTCTCCTGTAGATATTCAAGTTCTCTCCAATAGGCATTCCAGTTTTTTCCAGTAGCCATTCAAGTTCTCTTCATGTGTGTGTACAAATTTCCAGTGTGAAATTATGTAAAAAAAAAAAAAAAAAAAAAAAACTGTTTTAAATACGTTCCATTAATGATTTTGAATATCTCAATTAAATCACTTTTAGTGAAGTAGTAAAACCTAAATATTCTAAACTATCCTCATAATTGTAATTCTTTAATACCATTATTAGTTTAGTCCTATTTTCTTGCATACTTAACTTTGTGTAGTTGAATTGCAAACAGAAGTCGCACAAAAAATATGTCAGTTTCTTTTATAAAGGAAAATTTAACGGCAACCATTTTGTTTATTTATTTTTTTTATTTTGTATCTTTTATTTTTTGCACAGTACTTTGGAAACTTCTAAATAGAAATGTTATATTATTAGTGCTATCAAGTACAATAATAATAATGATGATGATGATGACGACGACTTTACAGAAAAGAACAAAGATCTTCGATCTTCGGGAATTCAATTAAATAATTTTTGACATTTAAATAAATTGCTGGTTTTTATATTGCTTTTAAATTTGCGATTTGTTTTTATAAAATTTCTTCTATTAGAAATATCAGATTGTTTAAAATTGTTTTTAGCAAGACGGACATTCTATTTTCTGCTGTTGAAACCGTTCGAAATGTATTTTATGTGCGGCTGGATGTGCATAAAGTTTTGTTTTTTTTTCAATTTAAGTTTGATTAAAATGAAACCATCGACAACGAATAAACAATTGATCTTTGTCATGCATATAAATACATTTTGCATCGATAACATACGTCCATTTTGATGAACGTTGTTTATTTATTTGCTTCCCCACTGAGCAAATTAGGCACAAGGCCGTTTTTTAGTGAGGGGGGGAAAACCAGCTCCCTCAAGGGGGCACTCTGGCAGAGTCCAAAATTAGCAATTGTCTGATATGAAAGGTTTCCTCCCACATTGACCAAACTAATTGACTTAAAAAGTAATTGTCCGATATGAAAGATTGCCCCCACATTGACCAGAACTGATTACTTCCTTTTCCGCTTCTGGCCCGAAGGTCAAGAACAGCCTTCATTTTGATGGACGTTGTGTTTAGCTCATCAAAACGCGGAAGCCGCTGTGTAACTTGATTATCATAAATATATTTTCAAACTTACTACCTTCCAAGTGAGCACTGTTAAAGTAAATGCTGAAAATCGATACATAAAATACTATACACTCTTTATAACTTGATACATAAAAATAATAATTATCATTCTTTTATATATATACTAGCCTGGGTGCCCGGCGTTGCCCGGGTGTTTGGAGGTGTGTGTTGAGCAAGAAAAAAAAAGTGGTAATACGCAGACAGGCTTGAACCCGTACCGCGAAGAAAGAAAAGAACTTGAAAAAGAAACAAAAAAAAAACGTGGCGTCTTTGCTGTTGCACCCATCGCCAAACCGGAAGTGGCGAATGTTTAAATTGAGGCTAGTCAATCGAAAAGAGGGGATGACTTTCGAAAATATCGGAGAAAAAAAGCACCTCCTCCCTGTAGAAACCATAACCCTAACCTGAACAGCTACTTTTATCGGCTAAAGATCCAATAAAAGAAGGGTCCACAAAAAATGCAATCATATGACCTGCCTCGCACCGTTCTACGACTTAGGAGACGATACAGTTTGAAAAAAAACCCCAAAAACATAGCCAGACACATACACACGGACATAGTGACCTGTCGTAAGATGCGCTTTCGTATGATATTTTAATTTATGCAGATTACATATTTATTATTATAGTGTTATGGCTTGCAATAAGCCACAAAGAAAAAACAGAACAACGGAATAGAGCTTAAACAATGTATTACTGGAACAACAACGTAAAAAGGTTACAACTGAAAAGAGTAGTAAACGTCACTGAGCAGGCGAGGGCCACTCTGGTGTTTAATCCACACCTGGGATCAAAAGGTTATGGTTTATATAATGGATAGAACAGTCCATTTGGAGGGTGATTCCCCCACAACACCCTTCTCCCAAGCTGATTTCTGCGGTTGTGAAAATCAGTATTTCTTCATTTTGGGGCAGACCACCGGGGGGGGGTCTGTGCGCTTCCTCTTTCTGTCAGAGCGTCTCGGTTCTGACATCCCTTTTGGAGGGTCTATGTCAAAACAGTCATACACAGTTTCAATCGCCTCACTGCCGTCCTGCGGTGGTTCTTCTGGATCCTCGTAGAAGCCTTTCCTGATTTGGTTCAGATGCCCCTTATGTTGGAACTTTGGGCCCTCAATGATGTATGTAACATGGCTGATTCTTCGTAAGATCGTGCCCTGTTCCCAAAAAGAAACGTTATTTCTAAAATGTCTAAAATACACGTTATCTCCGCTTTTAGACCGTTTCATTGGTATTGTAGAGGATCTGTTGTGTACTATGTGTTTAGGTAGCAGTTTATCAAATACGGATTTTATTTTCCATCCAAACATGATTTTTGCTGGGGATCCTGCATCTGGTTTGTTTGGATTTCTCGTGATTCTGTAAACCTGCAGAAATTGCTGAAGGGCCTTTTCTGTTGTAGAAAAAAATGTCTTCCGTACAAGAACCAGTGGAATTTGAAACTGCAAATATAATTCCTAGGGCCTCTTTCTCGATCTGAGAATAATTTTTTTCTGCTGGCAAGAGAGTCCGTGATGCGAAAGCAATAGGCTGTTTCGAGCCATCACGCATTCGATGTAGCATGCATGTCCCGACGCCATATTGACTAGCGTCGCTAGCTACTATTATGTCCAACTGCAGGTTTAAATGATCTATGAATAGTTTTGAAGTCAGGATTCTTTTTATTTCTTGGAATGATGTCTGGCAATCTTCTGTCCACTCCCAAGCCTTATCCTTTTTCAGCAATTCATTAAGTAGTGCATGCAATTTGTGCATATTTGGGATGAACCCTTGGTAATAATTTGCCAAATCTAAAAAAACTCTGCAATTTAGTTATGTTTATTGGTGCCTGCATTTCTTTAATAGCGGTCGCCCTATCTGGGTCTGGGTGTCTGCCATCTTTATCGATTATTTGACCCAGGTATTTAATTGTTTGTAAAAAGAACTCGCATTTATCTGCTTTGATCTTAAATTCATAATCTTGTATTCGACTGAATACTTGTCTGATATGTTTTTCATGTTCCTCCCTGCTTTTGCTCGCTATGATAATATCATCAAGATATGCGATTGCAGTGTCCAAGCCGAACAGCATAGTATCCATTACTTGCTGGAATATTGCAGGTGCCACCTTGACACCAAACGCGAGTCTTTCATATCTGTACAAACCCCGATGAGTGTTAATACAGAGGAGGTTAGCACTTTTGTCGTTTACCGGAATCTGTAGGTAAGCGTCAGTCTTAGAAAAAAACTTGCTGCCATTTAATTTCGTGAACATTTCTTCTGGATTAGGTAATGGATAGTGAAAATCTTCTAAAGACCCATTGAGTCCGGTCGCAAAGTCGGCGCAAACGCGAATTTCCCCGGACTTTTTCTTTACGGAAACTGCCGGAGCAGCCCACTCACTATATTCAATTTTAGCTAGCATACCGATGCTTTCTAATCTGTTTAGTTCCTGATTTATTTTGTTCAGGGAAGCGAACGGGACATTACGTTTCTTTTATAAACACTGGTTGTGTGCCAGGTTTCAACTTAAAATTTGCGGCCATTTTTGTACATCTCCCCAGGTCAGGAGTAAATACGTTTGTGAATTCTTTTTTAAAACAAGTTATAAGTTTCTCCGTTTCTGCTCAGGGGGTATCTATTTTCTTGCAGAATGTGGATATAGGAAGATCCCAGAGACGAAACTCCTCCATGCTGTCAGAACCGAACAGGTTCTCACTATCTTTTAGCACATACAATCTTAGTTTTTTGTTTTCCCCCGTAAAGTGACGTTTGTAATTAATTCACCTTCAAAATGAATTTTTGTACCATCAACGGCCGTCGCTGTTCTGTTAGTTTTTAACATAGTTGGTTTTCGTAATATTTTCCACATTTTGAGATTTATTATTGAAAGATCCGATCCACTGTCTAATTGGAATTTAATAACCTTGCTGAAAATGTTAACCGTTACATATTTGCGTAGATTTTCATCTACGACGTCCTTAGTTGGTTTGACGTACATAGCTTCTATTCTGAGTTTTCCTACAGTGCGGACTTTTATGACCGATCTTATTGCATAAATGGCATCTTTTTGTTAAAAATGGGCAATCCCTTACCCAATGTATTCCACCACATCTGAAATAAGCGCTCGGTGCTTTTAGTTTTTCTGAGTTTCGGTGGTTAGTGTCTGTGTGCCATTTCGACGGTTTTTTCTTAGTTACTTTTTTTATATTCACGATGCCTGCTTCGATATTTCTTGCATCTTTTTTTATAATTTCTACTTTTTGACAATCCTCAGTCAATTTTTGAAGTGTTAAGTTCGGTTCATTTTCTAATTTTGTAAGGACTCTGCACCTGATTTCTGCATCTTTTCCCGAGTTTAACCCTTGCGCAAACACAAGACATTTAAAATTGTCTGCTGTTAGTTCAGACAACTTAAAGGCATCACAGTGTTTGTTCACTACAACTGCGTAGGTAGCAAAATCGTCATTATCATCTTTTACCACATTCAAACATCTCCAACGCTTATGGAAAAGAGACGTTTTCGGCGAGAAAAGTTCTGTTAACAAATTTACCGTCTCATTGAATGATAAATTTGCTGTTTTCCAAGGCAAGATGTAATCCACAAATTTATCATGCTCAGCCATTTCCAATTTTCGTAGAAGTCTGGTTTTCTTTTGATCAAACCAGTTGCTGCAGTCAATATTAAAAAAATCTTCATAACGCTGAGAATACGCTGCAAATGATTTTTCCTCTTCCTCGTATTTAAAATTGTCTATCGCGATACATACTATATTCTGAGAAAATGCTGAATTGCTTTCCGTGTTCGCATTATTCTTAACAATTTCTGTAAGCAATTCCTCTGTTCATAATTGACGTTCGGCTAACTGTTTTTGAACTTCTAATTGATGTTTGGCTAACTGTTTTTGAACTTCCTTTTGCTGTTCCTTGGTTCGTATTTGACATTCCGCTAACTGTTTTTGCAATTCCTTTTGCTGTTCCTCGAATCGTATTTGACGTTCAGTCCCGTTTTTTTTTCGGATTGTGACTGACGCTTTGCGGCATCGATATGCAACTTGGTCAAATGTTCCAACGCTACTTTCAATTCGTCCATTTTGCTTTGTCAGCAATAGCAATTTCAAAACGTTCGCTGAATTTTACAAAACCGTTTTATTCTTTCTTATTTCTTCCTCCAGACAATAAAACGAACAGGAAAAAACATAAATATATAAAAAGTTCATTGTCTAAAGAAAAAAAAATCAAGTGTATATTTTTCTCAAGGGAAAAAAAAAATAATGCCCGATTTTAGCAGCGAAAACCACAAGTGATGAATTCTTTTCCCAAAAGTATAAAAATTTACCTTTCTAAGTCGCGACAAACCTTTTTCTTTTTGCAAAAGTACAGCGCTATCTTTGAAAGTCATGACAAACTTTTTTCTTTTCAACTCTTTTTTTTCCGTAATGATCTGCGTTATTTTTGTTTGTTTTTAGTTACCGTGAACCTTTCAGTTGCAAGTGTTATGTTAGACACTTCCTTAGGCTTGATAACATTTGATTCCGACGCCGTTAGTATTTTTAGAATACTATTTCAACGCGAGTATTTTAATAGAGATTTTTAGGCTTACTAACTGTTTCATGAATGTGCATGCATGAATAGTTTACCGATTCCTTATGTTAAGAATAAGTAGGTTTGAAAACACATTTTAAAGTACGTGCCATGCTGGTTTAATGGTTATCATAATTGACTCACAGTTTTTAGGTATTGATTTCGATTTTCGGTAGAGTATTTTTTTTTTTCACTTACAAGAAGTAAACTGTTTAGAAAAAAACATAATACTCGCATGAACATGTTTTAATTTCTGTATTAATTAAAATATAATATTTATGCGTATTTTATGAGCGGCCTGCTAGTATTAAAAATAGAGTAATTGATTCACTTCACTTTTCGTCTATGCAACTTTGGGGTGTTTTATTTTTTAGGATACAAGAGGGTAGAACGATAAAATTGCCACACTAGAAAAGACAACCTGATTCCATTTTCGTTTGATAAAAACTGTCTTTCTTTTTGTTTTGTTTTTTTGCGCAGACCATCTATTAGTTGGCCAGTTGTGTACAAATCCCAAGAGCGATAGGAGCCTTCTATCATGTCTGAAAGTGACACAATGTTCAATGAGTGAGATCAGAGATGCACCACTGTACAACTCATGCTCTCTTCCGATCCAAGTTATGACCACGTGACTATTACCAGCACCCTCAAAATGCATCGCTTGATTGCCACGAATAACAGAGACGTGCCAAGGGTGATGTAAACAAAGTTTCCAGCCACAGCTATGGTCTTTGGTGTGGTTTCAAGTGAGGGCCAACTTGAAGTGAAGTCAGCTTGAAAGTCAACACCAAAATGTACCTGAATGTGCTTTTGGAGTGTGGTGGTCCCCTGGTACAATCAAGTGCCCGCTGGCAGACTCTGGATGTGGCAGCAGGACTTAGCGCCGGTCCACAAGTCCAAAAAGACCCAGGCTTGGTTTCAGAAGGAATACTATGACTTTGTACCCTTCTCTCATTGCCCGCCTCCCTTCTTCATCGACCCGAACCCACTGGACTACTTTGTTTGGTCATACGTCAAGAACATCACCAACAATGACCTCCTACAAGACTAAAGTCAGCTGAGTATTCGCCGAACTCCTGCCAGTGCTTGTGGAAAAGGCATGCTCCCAGTTCTGGAGCCGTATCGAGGCGTTGAGTGAGGCTGAAGGAGGCTACATTGAATAGATGTCAGCTGTACTACATAATCAAGTTACCTGAGTGAATTATTTCAACAAAAGCTTAAGATAAAACTGTAGTGTTGTTTTCTTTAAGACGACATTTTTATCGTTCCATCTTGTAATTAAAGCATTTAACTTTATTTTTATTTTTATTATTTTATTTGTTTTTATTTTTATTTGTTATAATTTTTATTTATTTTTATTTTTATTTGTTTTTATTTTTATTTTTATTTGTTTTTATTTTATTTGTTTTTATTTTATTTTTTATTTTTATTTATTTTATTTTTATTTGTTTTTATTTTATTTGTTTTATTTTTATTTATTTTATTTTTATTTTTATTTATTTTTATTTATTTTATTTTTATTTATTTTATTTTTATTTGTTTTTATTTTTATTTATTTTATTTTTATTTGTTTTTATTTTTATTTTTATTTATTTTTATTTGTTTTATTTTTATTTATTTTTATTTATTTTATTTTTATTTTTATTTATTTACTCTTATTTTATCCCAAACTAGGCACAGTGGCACTTGGACGTAATGTTAACGCGAGAATGTTGTACGAGGGGGCGTTCAAATGTAAAGCCTCCTATTTGTAACTCAAAAAGATGAAGAGTTACAAAGACGGAAGTGGTTCCATTAAAACGAGCGACCTTTTGTGCTCCAGAATTTATTTTCCTACATAGTCACTCTCAATGCACTTTTGCCAGAAATTCAATGACGCATCTCTGCTTCTCATGCTCATTTATAACAAAGGTTGCTTTCTTATAGTCTTACACCGTAAATATCTGCAATAGAAAGATTAAACTTTCAGGCCGTGAATGCATAAAAATGCAATCATAACAATGCAATTTGCAATTCCGTCTGATCCATTGAGGCGGAGTAAAAAATAGGAAGACTTACTTTTGGAACGCTATTTGTATGTTTATTTCGAATAATACATGATATTGTTAGATGTTCATGTGTTAACTTATTTCTATTTTCATTACAATCAAAATCAAAATGGCGCATTGCTGGTGAATCCCTTTTGGATACATTCATCCTATTCTGATCACACTTTGGGTGTTTCTTTTGTGGACTTTATGTTTAATTATTTATATGTGTATTACATTTTTATTGTTTGCCTTGGGTTTTTGTACTTTCATAATAATTTGGTCTGAGCTCACTGCTGATGCAATTCTCTATCTATATAAGAGCCAGGTACGCGCAAGGATGGAATACTGTTGCCACATCTGGGCAGGAGCTGCTAGAAAGAACTTCTCCTGCCTGTATAGGGTTCAAAATAGACTTTGTGGCCTCGTGGGAGATATTCTTTTCTCTTCGCTGCAACTTCTATCTCACAGAAGAGATGTTGCGAGTTTGTGTCTGCTTTATCGTTATTTTCATGGAAAGTGTTTGACTGAGCTTCAATCTATGGTCCACCCTCGCCAAACTTTCACAAGAAACACTCGTCTGACTGAAAATACTATCAATAATTCACCCCACTCTTTATCTGTGCCTAAACCTAAACATAGATTCTATGATCAAAGCTTTTTTCTTAGAACTGCACGCCTGTGGAATTGTCTTCCGTTTTCCTGCTTTCCAGCTGTCTATAATATGGTTGTCTTCAAGTCACATGTGAACAAGTTTCTGATGAGCCGTTACACTTAAGTTAACAAATTTACCGAACTTCCATTACTATCGATTACTATAGTGTCCTTTTGACTACTCTACACTCTTTAACCCTTATTCTTGAGTGGCCTCTCGGCCTTGATAAGTGGTGACACCTATGTAAAAAAAAAAAAAACAGAAAAAACTATTAAGATTATTCATGTGATTCAACATTATCTGATTTTATTAAGAACCAAACGTCCTTATTTCGACATATATTCTTCTATTGGATTATTTTTACAAAAAATGTAAATATTTTTGCATAAAAAATTAAGAATGATACACAAATGAAAGCAAAAAAATTTATGGCAATGCCAGGTAGGTTTGGTTTGGTTTGGTTTGTTTTACAGCATATCAACCCTCATCGGGTTATTTAAAGCTGAATCAAGTTATTTTGGAAACAGTTTTTTATGCTTCAAACTTTTTATAACTTCAAATATTTATTTGTAGAGTTTGGTTTGGTTTGTTTTACGGCATATCAACCCTTTTCGGGCTATTTAATGCCGCATCCAGTTATTTTGGAAATAGTATTCATGTTGCATTCAGTTATTTTGTAGAAGTTTTTTATTCTTCAAGTTTTTTGTATATTCAATCACTAGTTTGTAGTTTGGTTTCGTTGTTTTATAGTGGATTTTATCGTTTTTGTTTCCTCTCCTGCAAAACATGAACGAGTTTTGCAATGGAAGAGGGAAAAGAGTTACAGTATTAATGTTTTGTACATTTTAAGTTAGGAAACCAGTCAGGAAGTGAGAGAGATAGAAAGAGAAAGAGGAAATAGGAAGGAGGAAAAAGGGGGAAATGGTGGGTTGTTGATTTTGTTTTTGGTTTTGCATAACGAAGCAGAAAAACAAAAAGCATCAATGTTAGGTGCATTTCGTCTCAGGGAGCCAATATCTTCAGACTGCCTGATCTGGTAGCATCAGTGCCGGGTAGGTAGATTATATATATATATATATATATATATATATATATATATATATATATAAAGTGAACGTGTCTGTGTGTGTGTGTGTACATTTTCCTATGCAATAACTCTGTTAATTTTAAGCCTACAGATTCGAAATTTGATATACAGGGTAGTAAGATTTGAGAAAATCGATGTGATTGGTTTTCGGACAGAAATTTGGCGATTAAGGGGTCAAAGTTCAACGATTTGACCTTTGAGAACTCTACCAAACTCCTCCTACAATTTTGGGTCTAAACACTTGAAATTTTAGATATTGGTTCCTTGGAGATGGATCTAACTTAATAACTTAATTTAGGGGTCATAATAGGGGTCAAAGTTAAAAAAAATTACCGCTTTTTTTTTTTTGTTGTTTTTGCTCAGTATACACCTCCAAACACCCGGGCAACGCCGGGCACCCATTGCTAGTATATATATATGAAAA
Source organism: Euprymna scolopes (assembly GCF_053919585.1). Taxonomy (NCBI): domain Eukaryota; kingdom Metazoa; phylum Mollusca; class Cephalopoda; order Sepiida; family Sepiolidae; genus Euprymna; species Euprymna scolopes. The sequence goes on from NC_136502.1 coordinate 104,645,415, forward strand.
GTTTCCATACTTTTGCATATAGGTACTTTTATTGATAGTACACACATGAAACTCTAGTCACCTTCAAAGTAATCTCCTCCAGCTGTAATGCACTTGTTGTACTGTTCCAACACCTTTTGGAAGGCTCCATGAAAGTCCTCTTGTGCGAGCGTGTTAATGACCATCACAGCCTCTTTCATCTCCTCAATTGTCTCATAGCTACGGCCTCTAAAGTTTTCCTTGAGCTTAGGAAATAACCAAAAATCACAGAGAGCAAGGTCTGGACTATAGGGAGGGTTTTCTTTCTGATAGATAAAAAGAATAATTTGACAGGGGAATATTTTACGTTACACCCGCAAGGAAGAAAATAAAATTTCAGCAAACCATTTCTTCTAAAAAAAACAAAAAAAAAACCGTTTTATTATAATCTGGAAATATAGTTTAGTGGTGGAGGATTCTGCTACAGATCAAATGACCCCCTGTTCAAGCTCGGGTGTACCTCACCATTCCATTTTCTTATTAATGAGTTCAATTTACGATTAAAAAAAAAGATGTATCATTTAGAATCCTTGCACATCATTTCTTCGTTTCCATATTTAAAATTAAACATTAATCAGAAGTAACTTTTCCGGGGCATTCATCGTCAAACTCAAATATCAGCTGACGTGTTATTGTAAAAAACACATACGGAATTGAAAGACATTAGCATTATAATTTTTTTTAAATTTTTTGTTTTATTGCGAATTAGTCTGTCGGGCAAATTATTCCTCATAATATATAATAATCAATAGAGAATTGGTTCTATAACAATACATGCACAATTTGCATAAATTAAAATATTATGTTTAAGCGTATCGTATGACCGGACAACACCAGGCGGCTAGCTAGTATATATATATATATATATATATATATATATATATATATATATATATATATATATATATATATATATATCTGTATATATATATATATAAAATGTTTGGAGGTACAGAATTTATATACGGTTTTGAATAAAATAGGCGGAAGTTTTTCAAGAGCTCTTTCGGCTATCATCTCATCAGGAGAAAATCGATAGCGTACAAAATAATAATATGTCGAAAATAAAGAGTTCTAATGGGGAACTTATTGAATGTGCCAAAAGTACGGGGACACTAAAATAAATTTATTAACGTTTAAAAACGATTAAAA
>NC_136502.1:104651584-104716584 GCF_053919585.1 Euprymna scolopes
TCGCAAGAAGTTCAGGATGACTGGAAACAATGACGAAATTAGCAGAGAGCACATACAGCGCCTGGTATTCCCAAATAGTCACCCATTTTAGTACTGATCAGACTCAATGATGTGTAATTTCGGTGATCTAACAGGAACCGGTGAGTCAGCATGATTATGCCATCTATAATACAAATCTCACTTGTCTGTTTAAATTTATGTATGAATGTATGTATGTCTGCCTAAAATTTTCAACAGAGGCGACGAGTTTTCACGAGATACGGGTTCGAACCTGCCTACCTACTACCACTTTTTTTTTTTTTTGCTCAACACACAGCTCCAAACCCCCGGGCAACGCCGGGCATCCAGGATAGGATATATATATATATATATATATATATATATATATATATATATATATATATATATAAATATAAATATATATATATATATATAAGTATATATATATATTGAGTAAGATGATTGATAATTTATAATTAAAATTAAAAGTTAAAAATCGGTTTCATAAGGAAGAACAAACGAAATCAATAAATTGTACGATCGTTTCGGAAACGATGTTTTTATTGTGATAGTGAGTCTTGAACAATAATTTTATCATTTAGTTTTTTGAAACAAAGTCTCCTCACCAGCAAAAATATTAGGTGGGTGTTTTGCTGATGAGGAGACTTTATTTCAAAAAACTATATGATAAAATTATTGTCTAAGATTCAATGTCTATCTCAATAAAAACATCGTTTCCGAAACGATCGTACAATTTATTGATTTTGTTTGTTCTTCCTTATGAAATCGATTTTTAATTTTTAATTTTAATTGTAAATTATCAAAATCATCTTACTCAATATTAAAATAGCTCTAGGATATATATGCCTATCGAGTTTATTATATATCTACATTACGAGAACTGTTTTCTTTTCTTTTAATTGTGTTAGTAATATACTCTGCTCCTTAGACTCTCTCTCTCTCTCTCTCTCTCTCTCTCTCTCTCTATATATATATATATATATATATATATATATATATATATATATATATATATATATATATATATATATATATAATCAAATAATTTACCGTCATTGGATACTTTACCTTTCACCAGACTATCGATTCACGTGAAATCACCTTTTTCTTCACCATATTCCCTCTCCTTCACTTTTTGTTATCAAGTAAGATCTTTGACTTACTTGCAGTTTCATCAAATACTTTTGTATGCAAAATCCGATCCCACATTTTCCTAATTACTACCCTCTGATGAGAAAGAAAATATTTCTTCAAAACTCCGCGGATTAAGGACTATCTACTTATCAAGTGTTTCCTTTTCAGATTAAATATGTTTTTAACTCTTTTTCAAAGTGTTTTTAATATGTTTTATTAACTATTTGCACCTATATATATATATATATATATATATATATAGGTGCAAATAGTTAATAAAACATGTTAAAAACACTTTGAAAAAGAGTTAAAAACATATTTAATCTGAAAAGGAAACACTTGATAAGTGGATAGTCATGTGTGTATGTATACTTATATATTGCGCCGATACAAGGAAATTACCAGGTTGGTGTCTGGGGGCGCGGTTATACGACTAAGATAAGGAAACTCTTACATCAAACCTGAGGGTTGTTGTCTGCTTGTTCTGTGGCAATTGGTTTGCACCGAGTAAGTTAATCAGCAGTTCCAAAAAGTGTGGATGATCCTACACGAGCCTTCACCACTTTAATCAAGTCCTTTGTGTGGGTTTCGGACAGCCTGTCATAATTTCATTATGAAAACCTCATACTGTCCTGCAAGAAGTCCACTGGCGATGGAGTGAAAGCGACGGGGACAGGTAAAGGATATTACTGGAAGTCCTCAGCCGGATCTCTGCACAGTGGCGGCTGATGGTAGATGGCCGTTCTAGCACAAACCTGTGAGCAATTGTGCTGTTCGTATCCTCCATCAGGGACAAAGCAGCCCTATTTAGGGATAGCACTGCTTTCCCTGTGGCGGGGAGGGGGCGATAAAAGGAGCCCTAAAAAATTGCTTGCTCACCACTTAACTTGGCCGCCCGCTGCAGCTGTCTGGTTATCCAGTTATGCAGTCAGAACAATAGAATACGACAAAAAACCTCAATAAAGAATCTCTCAATAGGGTGTTGGAATGTCCGTACCCTCCAGGATAATAATGCTGCACCCGAGCGCAAGACAGCCCTTGTTTCTCTTGAGTTACAGAGGTATGATGTTGACATTGCTGTCTTATGTGAAACTCGCTTGCCTGGCAATTCTCAATTTCGAGAGAAAAAGGGTGGATATGACTTCTTTTGGTTAGGAAAGGCAGAAAATGAACCCCGCCAATCAGGCGTTGGTTTTGCCATTAAGTCCAAGATGGCAAAGTCCTTGTCGTCTTTTCCCAAAGGCATATCTGATCGTGTGGCAACTCTTTCCCTAGAGTTAGAAGGAAACACCAGGGTGACGCTAGTTAGTTGTTACGCCCCAACGTTAGCCAGTTCAGATCAAGAGAAGGATGACTTCTACGATACCCTCCGTAATGTCCTCTCCAGAGTTCGACACCATGATAAACTCGTTCTTGCTGGCAATTTCAATGCTCGTGTTGGTAGTGACCATCTATCGTGGACCGGTGTACTTGGTAAGCTTGGCATAGGAAAGGTAAATGCAAATGGTTTATGACTTCTTAAAATCTGTAGGGAGTTTGACCTCTGTATTACCAATACCATATTCCAACAACCTGTGCATCGGAGGACGACATGGATGCATCCTCGTTCAAAGGACTGGCATCTTATTGACTTTGTCATAACAAAGCGGAAGCACATGAGTGACTTCAAAATCACTCGCTCTTTCCACACTTTTTGCTATCTTTCGGATCACGCCCTTCTCAGAAGTAAACTGTCGTTGCATGTGCGAAGGCACAGAGTTAAAAGATCAACAGTCCCCAAACGCATTGATGTGCAGCCTCTTAAATCCAGGGAAAAGAGAACTGAGCTCTCCAATAAGCTTGATGAAAACCTTGAGGGCGTTGATGTAACTGATGATGTTGAATCTTCTTGGAAAGCATTGCGAGAAGCAACTAAAGCTGTAGCAGTAGAAGTCCTTGGAATACCGAAAAGAAAACACCAGGATTGGTTTGACGAAAGTGACGATGAATTTAAAGCACTGATTAACCAAATGCACTCATCTCACAAATGTTGGATTGAGGACAAAAACTCAACAGTGAAGCACACAGCCTACAAAAAGTGTAAAGGTGAGGTACAGCGAGCTCTCCGAGCTATGAAAGAACAATGGTGGTACGATAAGGCAATTGCACTGCAGGGAGCTGCTGACAGCAAGAACACGAAAGCCTTCTATGATGGTCTGAAAGAGGTATTTGGTCCTCAGAAAAGTGGTGCTTCCCCATTAAGCACAGCCGATGGAGAGGCATTGCTGACTGATAAATCAGATATTCTCAATCGTTGGAAGGAGCACTTTGAAACTGTCTTAAACACCTCATCTGTCATTGACAGCGATGTTGTGTCCTCTATTCCTCAGAATCCAGATATTCCAGAATTGTCATTGGAACCTGCTTATCAGGAGGTATGGGAGTCCATCAAACAAATTGCTTCTGGCAAGTCCCCATCACCAAAGGATCCAATTCCGCCTGAAGTGTACAAGCATGGTGGGCATGTGCTGGTAAAAAAGCTCCATGCTCTCTTTGTAAAGATATGGAAAGCAGCCGGAGTTCCACAGGACTACAAAGATGCCTGCATCAAACATCTCTACAAAAATAAGGGAGTCAAGAATGTCTGTGACAACCATCGGGGGATATCTCTGCTTTTAATTGCAGGAAAGATTCTGGCTAGGCTCATTCTAAACCGAATCATAAATCGTCTCATTGATAAGGTGTATCCAGAGTCACAGTGTGGGTTTCGGTCGGGTCGCGACACCATTGACATGATATTTTCCTTACGTCAGGTCGCAGAAAAGGTCCGTGAGAAAAATCAGGAATTGTATATGGTGTTTGTTGACCTGACGAAGGCCTTTGACACTGTGAATCGCGATGCTCTTTGGCAAGTTTTAAGAAGGCTTGGTATTCCAGAAAACATGCTGAACATGATCATTTCCTTTCACGAGGGGATGAAGGCCAGTGTTGTCTCAGATGGTATGATGTCTGATCCATTTGATGTTATGAATGGGACCAAACAGGGATGTGTAATGGCGCCAGTCCTCTTTGCGTTCTTCTTTTCACTAATGCTGAAACATGCATTTGATGATTTGGACACTGGTGTCAAGTTTCAATTTCGGTCATCCGGTGGCTTATTTAACCATCAACGGTTTAAGGCCAAGACTCTTCTTCGCACCGAAATTATTCGCGACTTGCTCTTCGCTGACGATGCCGCACTGGTAGCCACGTCCTTTGAGGAAGCCCAGGTTCTTCTTGATCGATTTTCAGCCGCGTGCAAGGCCTTTGGCCTGACAATTAGCATAAGGAAGACTGAGGTAGTGCATCAGCCACACCCTACCCCAAAACAAGTTGAAGGCGTAAAGCAAAATCCACCAGAGTATAGATTTCCTGCGCACAAGCTGAGAGTCGACGGTCATGATATCAATTATGTCAAATCCTTTCCTTACCTTGGTAGCAAGGTGAACCAGGGCGGTTCTCTTGATGATGAAATTGTCAACAGGATTGCTAAGGCCACTTTTGCCTTTGGAAATCTCCGCCATCGCTTGTGGAACGAAAGGGGTATTCGACTAGACACAAAAATCCTTGTCTACCGTGCTGTTGTTCTTTCCATTCTTCTTTATGGATCTGAGTCATGGACTCCATACAGACATCACATTAATCAGCTGGATGTTTTCCACAAAAGCTGTCTACGCTCCATATGTGGTCTTAGCCTCCGCGACAAGGTATCAAATGCCGAATTATTCACAAAATGCAAAATATCTGGCATTGAATTATTCCTTATTCAATCACAATTGCGGTGGGCTGGTCATGTATTGAGGATGCCCGATGACAGAATTCCAAAAATTGCGATGTACAGTCAATTTGAGGGTGGTAAAAGAATTGTCGGACGTCCTTGGCTTAGGTACAAGGACAAGTTGAAGAGTAACTTGTCTGCAGTGAACATACCATACAGGAGTCTTGAAGATGAGGTGAATGACCGAAAAGGATGGAGATCAAGGTGTTTTGAAGGTCTCCAGAGGTTTCAATCTGAAAGCTTAAGGCAACTGAAAGAAAACAGAGTAAGAGCAAAATGACTACCAGCCGAACCAATATCTGCAGCATTAAATCCACATTCATGTTCCATTTGTGGCCTTGTCTGCAAGTCCCTTGCTGGACTAAAAAGTCATCAGAGGCAAAAGCATAAATGAGTTTTAGAAATATGGGTTGTCTGAACCTCATACGTCGAAATCGACGGGAGAGTCCATCATATATATATATATATATATATATATATATATATATATATATGCTGTCAAAAATGTCACTGGAACATTAAAAATCTTTGTCAGCTTACCATTAATGATTATTTTTTCTCTATTTCAGATATTTTATAGATAATATTTTTTAAGTTAATTATGCATATGTATATCATTGAATAACGTACGAAAGTTGTAAAACAGTTTTACGAAAATCAGGGGTTAATTGTTTTCATTTAAAGAGTTTATCGACGGGATTTTCATGTTAGAGATAGCCCAAGTCACAACACAGTTCGAAACATTGTGCGCCAATTTGAAGACCAAGGAGCTGTACTTGATCTTCTGCAAGCTGGCAGACCTTGAAACGTCATCACAAATGCGAATAGGGAAAGAGTGCGAGAGAGTGTGGAGCAGCATCCTGAAACATCGATTCGACAACGTTGAACCTTGGAATATGTCGAAGCTCACTACGCAACATTCTGCTCAGTTTAAAACGCTTTCCTTATAAAGATTGTTTGAATTTTGCATTTCCTTTTAATTTCCGAATGTATTAGTCAGACTGTATTGAAATTACAAAAATATATAATCAAAAATAAAACAATCGATTTAAGTTCAAAACACTTCAGTGACTTTTTGGACAGCCTATATATATATATATATATATATATATATATATATATATATATATATAGCGAATCAATGACAAAAGTCTATATTCCAAAGTTCATGATGTTGACCATCTTACAATTTATTCCTTTAATTCAGTTGACGTTTACAATTCTTGACAGTATCTGTTTTGTAGCGCAAAATCAATCACTTAATTATTATATCAGTCAGTGAATCTATTTTGCCCTTAACTCATCAGAAGAAATAGCAACAATCAATCCATCAAAAGGAAATAAAGTGCGATTTGACATGATTAAAATCCGTAAATTGGAAGAGAAGCTGTAAATACCTTATGTTTACAGTATGCCATTTTGAATCATATATATATATATTACAAAGGAATCACCACTTATAAAGGCCTAGTGGCCACTCGAGGATTAGGGTTAAAGAGTGTACAGTGGTCAAAAGGAGAATATCATAATAATCGTTAGAAGTGTAAATTTGGTAAATTGGATTACTTAACTGGAACAGCTCATCAAGAACTTGTTTACATTGGACTTGAAGACGATCATATTGTAGTCAGCTGAAAAGCAGGTAAACGGAAGAGAGTTCCACAGCTGTACAGTTCTAAGAAAGAAACTTTGTTCATGGAATTTACGTTTAGGTTTAGGCACAGATAAAGAATGGGGGAAATTATTGATAGTGATTTCAGCCAAGCAAGTGTTTCTCGTGAAAGTTTTGTAAGGGAGACAATTTTATATCCATATACAAACTTATTTTGTCTTTTAAAAACACATCATATTACAACCAGTCCACCTATCGATAAGCTCGAACTGACAACCCTGAATATTCTAACTCAATGGTGTTAACCAGCCAGCAGATCAGCTGCGTCACTGAGACGCGTAATTACAGTTTTTAATACAAGCTCCTACAGTAGCTTACATCAACAGTGTTCAACTATATAAAACCAGCTTTATAGGTACAACATTAGACATTTTTTGGCTATCACTACAAGAGACTATATAAGGAAACGGTGAATTTATAAGATCGGTTGAATATAAAAAATGAAAAAACTCTTTCTGCTCATTATATATATATATATATATATATATATATATATATATATATATATATATACTAGCAGGCCACCTAGCATTGCCCGGTTGCAAAATATGCTTACATATTATATTTTGATTAATGCAGATTTTGTATCTTTTTTCTTTTTTACATAGAAGTCACCACTTATCAAGGCCCGGAAGCCACTCGGGGATAAGGGTTATTGCATGTACAGTAATCAATGGGATAGTATTGTCGTAATCGTTAGTATTGGAGATTTGATAAAGTGTCTTACTTAGGGGGCGGTTCATCAGGAATTTGTTTATGTTGGACTTGAAGACATCCAAGTTGTAGTCAGGTGGGAAACAGGCAGACAGAAGAGAGTTCCACTGGCGTGCACTTCTAAAAAAGAAGCTTTGTTCATGGAATCTACGTTTTGGTTTTGGCACAGTTAAAGAGTGGGGAAAATTTTTGACAGTGGTTTCAGCTAGACGGGTGTTTATCGTGTGGACCCAATGTATAGTAATGATTTATAAAGTTTAAAAAAATAATGACTTGTGCGCCACCACCGAGATTCGAAACCAAAACGTTTAGCTTACGATTTACTTCATGGTCAAGGTGGAGGCTGTGGTTAACTCGTGGCTTCCTAGCAAATTTTCCTTAAAGGGTAGAGCTGAGGTGTGCGCCACGTATGTCTTTCCTCTCATCCTTTACAGACTGGCCGTACTTCCCCTGCCTGCACAATACCTAACAGCTCTCGTTGAACTCTTGTCCTTGCTCCTTTGGGCCAAAGGAAGGCACTGGGTTAGCAGGCAGGTCTGTATTTTACATCCGTGTGAGGAAGGCTTGGGAATGTTGGACTTGAAGTGTCATCGAGATGCTGAGAGGCTGGCCTTCCTGAGCCACTATATGCAAGATGATCAACTGTGGCACCCTGTGTTACTGCCACTTTTCCTGACCTTGTTCTGACCTGTCTGTCCAGAGCTGTCACAGGCCGCGGGGAGAATTTGTCTTCCTAAAAGAGTGCCAGGCTGCGCTAAAACGACTACCAAGGTCCAACGACCTTGTGACCTGTAGGGAACTCCATAGGGGCCTAGTGAGCGAGGGCCGCTGACAACCCACTATATGCGCATTTGGGTTGGCAGTAGAGTGAGATTTGCTCTGTGTGGAGTTGGGCGCCAGATTTGAGTCATCTGAACAATTCAGGGTTCTCTCGGACCTGGCGATTGGCCCGAAATGCCCTTCCCCTCAATAACACCATAACATACACAATAACACAAATTTATAGGAGTATATATATATATATATATATATATATATATATATATATATATATATCTATATATATATATATATCTTATCAGAGTGACCCGATGTTGCTCGGGATTGAATGATTGATCAACAAATGTTTCACACACTCATGTTTATTATCAGTGAAATCGCCCATTTTTCAATTAAATCGATTGTCTGCTCTTGCTGGGGACCCATCGCAGTGCACTAGGAGGAAGCTTCACATGCCTCCCCACACTGAATTAGTCCACAATACAATGTAATCAAGATTGCACTGTAGAGAACCTATTGTTGTTTTTATAAAATTATTTTTTATATATATAACGGCTTGGTTTTATATGTCTGCCCTTTCTGCTTGTGCAGTGATAATGGCTTCAATTAAAGTTTAAAATGAAAAAATCAGGTATCATGGCTCATTTGTGCATTAAACACGAACATTAATTTCGAACACGCCCTTGTCATATCAAAGAACCTACTGTTGATTTTATATGCCGGGTCTCTCAGCTTGTGCTGTAATAAAACTTCTCAAATGCACTTGTGGTGTTAGGCTGTATAAGGTGTTAACTTTGGTCAAAATCGAACTTTTTTCAACTAGAGACTTTCAATACTTATCGGAGACATTCCGAAATAAGACTTATCTAAGAACACTGCCAGATACATATAGTACATGTCTGTAAAATTTTATAATAATCGGCCCAGCCGTTTTGGAGGCCATTAGGAATGAACTCACTCACACATACAGAAGAGGTTCCTTTTATATAATAGTAGAGTCTCGCGGGACCTGTGGAAATTCCACGGGGAACTGATTCATATGTAATATATTGATGTTGGCATTCAGTAGATGTTCAGTGTAAATGGAAACGCTCTGATATTATTGTAGCTCTTTTGTTAAAACTGCAAAAGTATTTATCTAAGCCAGCAGGGACGCCTGGCGTAACTAGGTCGTAAAATACGCTTAAATATGATATAATTCTTGCAGATTTCGTATATATTATTATAGAGTTAATGTTCTATCGATTTTTATATATTATAAAGTTGCGATTTCAAAAATAAAAAATATATCTATATGACTTGGGCTCATCATCTTGAATCGAAACTGAATCACAAACTTCTGAATATATATATATATATATATATATATATATATATATATATATATAGAGAGAGAGAGAGAGAGAGAGAGACAGAGAGAGAGAGACAGACAGACAGACAGACAGACAGAGAGAGAGAAAGAGAGAGAGAGAGAATTCCTTCAGCTATAATCGAAACCGAAACCGAAGCTTATGAAGAATTCTTGGTAAAAATATTAATTACAAGAAATGGAAGTACATAACAATTAAACGACCCGGATGTAAGCATGACACAGAAAATAACACACACGCTATCGTAATAGAAATAATAGAGAACAACCTGAAAGAGAAGGATTTTCACTGATTTCGTGACCTTCAGGCCAAGATCAAAGTGTAGTATATGTTCTGATACTGCACTTGTTCTCGGTTAGCAGAGGAGAAATCCTTCATTACTGAAACAATTTTTATTTTTGTTCCCTTTCTCCATATTAAAAAAACGACCCTTGTGTCTACCTCTGCCCTCGTGGAGAGGCAAAGTAAATAGGAACTCAGAAGAAAAGAATTCACACACTTACCTGGTATATATCATCCGAAGTTGTATCTTTTCCTTTTTTCTTTAAATCATCTGTCGAGTATATTCCTTTCTTTGATTTTGTGAGAAGTGTGCTTGTGCTGGTGTCATTGCTCGTGGTCTTGGAGCCGTTTGACCAGTAAGTAGTCTCATGCGATGGACACATGTAATGGCCGTGATCGTGGCTACATTTACAAGGTGGGGCCATTTTGTTTTGCCGTTGAGCATCTCTGCGTTCTTTGAGACGCATGAAACAAAATGAGAGTGACGCTGTCACGGGGACGGACAAAAGAACAGAAATCACCAGAATTGAAATGAGTACATTAACATGGATTTTCTCGTCGGTCTTTGTGAGCACCGCGTTTTGGATCGCCGACGTTCTGTTTGTTACGGTGAGGTTCAGGATAAGCCGTGTTGTCGATGACAGCATGGGTGATCCACTGTCCTTAACTATGAGTACTAGCGGATGGTTTCCCGAGTCGTGCCGTGTTGCCGCCTTTGCGAACATCAGCGCACCAGTGTACGGGCTGACAGCAAATAACTGATGCTCGTTGCCCGAGTATATTTCAAATTTGAGAAACGCATTTTCGCGACTGTCCAAGTCGAATGCCTTTAAAAATGTAATGTTCTTCGAACGATGCGGATAATACTCGACTGCAAGCGTAAAAGGATTCACACTAGGATAAGTAAAGTAAGGTGGGTTATCGTTTTCGTCTCGGACTTGTACGGTCACGTTAGCAGTGCTGCTCAACCGAGGAACTCCGTTGTCTTTTACAACAACGTCGAAATTGTAAACATTTTGGTATTCATAATCCATAGATATAATTGTCGAGATGAATCCATTCGACGAGATTTCAAACGGAAGGAATTTATCTTTGCTGTCATGTTCTAGCGAGTAACTCAGTTTTCCATTGTTTCCCAGGTCTGGGTCAGTTGCCGGAATATTTCCAACTGGATATTTTGGTTTCAGATTCTCGTAGATCCAGAACATATACGCATCTTTTGGTATTATTGGGCTCACATCGTTGGTGTCCATCAATTTGATGGCAAATTTTTTCTGTCCGAGAAGTGGTGGCACTGCATTGTCCCAACAATCTATGGCCACTTCATAATGGTCCACTAGTTCTCTGTCTAATTCGTCCTTTATTGTGATTTTGTATTCTTTCATTCCAAGACTTTGCAGCTGGAACTTCTGGTGGTCCAAACTGCAACTAACCTCTCCGTTTTTCCCGACGTCGTTGTCGGTGACCATGACATAAGCAATAAAACTGCCAATACTAATATCTTCGGAAATAGATGCCGTATTTCTGAAGAAATCCGAGACAAAACTAATATCAATTCTCGGAGCAGTGTTTTGCTGGTTAATGATGTTCACCAAAACTGTCGCGATCGCACTAAGGGTGGGGATTCCATTATCTGTTGCACGGACGAATAATTTATAGGCTGGATTTTGGCCTGGTTCAAAACTTTTTAACAAGAAAACCTCTCCTGTAACTTCGTTTAATTTGAAGTGGCTTAGGGCTCGACTGGAAGTTTTCGGACTCAACTGGTAGGAAATCTGTGAATTTTTTTCGCCATCCGCATCCGTAGCAGACAGAACAACAATTGGTGTTGACTTGCTGTGTTCGTACCGGATTGATACATTGTAAATACTTTTAGTAAAAACAGGTGGATTGTCATTGATGTCTTTTACGACTATATGAATTTTTAAAACACTTTCTTTCGGAGGAGTTCCTCCGTCTTTTGCAATTAACTGGACGTCGTAAGAATCTCTAGTTTCATGATCCAGAACATCTTCTAATATGATGCTCAGGTCAGATATCCCGTCGACACTTTTCTCCATCACTAAGGAAAACGGGTCCTTTGGATTCTTTTTTAGCTGGTAACTGACCTGCGAATTCAGTGGGTCCACATCGCTGTCAATAGAATTTGGGATCATTCGTTTGATACCCGGTCCGTCAGCCTCGGAGAACTGGATCTGGATCTCTTTTTCTGGAAAAGTCGGTTCGTTATCATTTATGTCTTGTATAACTATTTTGATTTTGAGGATTTTCATAAAATAGCCCGCACCTCGGGCGGCAATTGTCAGGATTTGGAAGCAATCTGCGTTAAACGCGCAAAGTGCCTCGGCGTCGATCGGCTGGGCAGTGAAGAGTTTTCCAGTCTTTTTGGACAATCGAAAGAGTGCCGGAACCGGTGCTAATCTCTGTTGTATTAGGCTGAACCGAACCATGCTGTGTTCTTCTGGTGGCAGGGTGGCCAGAAGATTGGAATCGGCACCAATATCCCCCAGGTATGTGCCGGGACTTTGCTCTTCTTTCACATAATAAGTAATGTCGATACACCAACATTGCGTATGCAACAATAACAAAAGAAAAAAAATCGGGGATTTCATCTTTCATAGGGATGTGTCGTCATCAAGATATGCCGGGGTTGTACACCAAGGGAGCAATACTTTTCCTTCAACCTAAAATAAAAAAAAAATAAATAAATAAAATTAGTCATTAAAATATTTTTCCAACAGAAATTTCATATTTTTATCATCATCTATGTAGAAAAAACAGCAAATGTGTGTGTGTAAATATTTAACCGATAAACTCTTAAACCACTGGTCACATAACACTGAAATTAACAGGAAATAGTAATCATACACCATGGATGGTTTATAACGAGTAAAATCTTTGTTTGGATGGATGACTAACACGTACAGAAATATGTCGTCGAGTTGAAATGCAAAATGTTCATTTTAACTTGCCGACATATTTCTATTACTTTTGTGCATGTGCAAATTCATTCATAGATGTGTGTGTGTGTGTGTGTGTGTGTGTGTGTGTGTGTGTGTGTGTGTGTGTGTGTGTGTGTGTGTAATTTAGAAAATTCGCCATATAGATCGATGATTTAGATTAGATTGATGACTATTCTCATCATGGCTATTGGTATTTACTTGCTTTCCATCGCAGGAAGATGTGACGCAAGGTTGGAAGGTGTAGTGAGTCAAGCCAGTGGCCCTAAAGGAGGAGTATGCTGGCCTATTAGAAAATTGCCTGAGTAGCCCCATTGCATTCCTCGGTCAGGGTACCTTACTTAGTAAGCAATAAACTTACTCCATCCAAAAGACAGGAGGAAAAGCTTGGGAGGGTGAACCTCCTAGAACTACACAGGATCCAAGCTATATATCAGTGAACAAGGAACGAGATATCTCGACAATGTGTTGGATGTCTAGGTTGCATGTATTGAGAAATTATTTTGATGACAGCGTACATTTGAGAAAAAATGTGCAAAACAACAAAATAATTATCAAATGTATGAAAAAGTCATTTGAATAAAAATTATGAACCTGACATTTTGTTCGATATCTCGGCCGGGTATCTTTTTACGTTCTCATTTTTCATTAACCACTTAAAATTGTTTTGTTCTCTATTTTTTTTTTTACTTGTTAAATTTTACATGATGAGGCGAATTGTATGTTTATATACAAATACACATTGGTCTTTATTATAAAGCCGAGTATAGCAGTATAAATAAGCAACGTTGAGCCTGGTCCGTACAAAATGGATGACTATTTGAGAATTCCAGGTGCTGTATGCGCTCTCCGCTTATCTCGGCATTGTTTCCAATCATCCTGGACTCAAGCAGTGTCGATTCAGGAGAGGTGTGTTTGGAGATTGAGCAACCCTTGCCTCACAATTACATGCGCAGCTGACCCTATTTTGTTGCAGACTATCTACGAGTCAGCCAGTTGTGTACAAATTCCAAAAGCAATAGGAGCCTTCTATCATGTCTGAAAGTGACACAATGTTCAATGAGCGAGATCGGAGATGCGCCGCTGTACAACCCATGCTCCCTACCAATCCAATTTATGACAACAGAACCATTGCCAGCACCCTCAAAATGCAAATCCACATAACAGGGACGTGCCCAGGGTGATGAAAATAAAGTTTCCGGCCACGGTTATGGCCTTTGGTGTGGTTTCAAGTGAGGGCCACGTCACATCTTCAAAGTCGGCTTGAAAATCAACACCAAAATATACTCGGATGTACTAAAGACTGTGGTGATCTCCTGGTACAATCAGGTGGCTGCTGGCAGACCCTGGATGTGACAAAAGGACTCAGCACTAGTCCACCACTCCAAAGAGACCCAGGTTTGGCTTCAGAAGGAGTGCTATGAATTTGTACCCTTCTCTCACTGGCCTCTCTCCTCCCCTGACCTGAACCTGCTGGACTACTTTGTTTGGTCATACATCGAGAACATCACCAACATGACCTCCCACAACACCAAAGTCAGCCTGATCGCTGTCATCCTGTCAGCGCTTGTGGAAAAGGCATGCTCCCAGTTCTGGACCCGTATCGAGGCAATGATTGAGGCTGAAGACGACTACATTGAATAGATGTCAGCTCTACTACATAATCAAGTAACCTGTATTAATTCTTTCAATAAAAGTTTTAAAATAAAGCTGTAGTGTTATTTTCTTTAGGGCGACACATTTATCATTTCATCCTGTAATTAGAATGAGAAGAATCTACTCCATAGATTAAATAAAGAGTTCGAAATTCCAGATAGGTTCCCAAGTCCAAAAAGATGCATCTGAAGAAAGTTGGAGGTTACATCGATCGAAACGTTGTGAAGATGATAATCAAGAATAGCGAACCAATAGAAATTATCAATCGTCTTTTACATAATTTTGGAAATTAAGCAACTTGTCTTCAATTAATCATATAAGATAGATATTAGTTATCTTTTCACATTAAATAGCTAAAAAGAGTTGATCGGCTGCAGCAATTCTTTTTTTTTTTGTTCTACTCATGTTCACCCTTTACAAAGCATATCGCCACTTGGGCATAAGCGGCTACTATTTGGGGCCATGTCTAGGAAAGATTACCAAGATATTTGTTTATGTTACATTTAAACTTCTGCATATCAGTACAGCCAGGGAAGCAGGCAGCAGGAAGGGAATTCTAAAGTCTTGCTGTTTGGGGAAGAAACTATTAGAATAGAAAGCTTTCTGGCATTTAGGGAAAACAACAGTGAAGGGGTGAGATCTTATTGCTAAACAGGTTTGTCTAGGGTATGCACGTTAAAGGGGTACAAGTGAAACGAGTTCATCAGAGCACATTCCATTAAAATATTTGTAAACTGGCACAGTGATGCAACATTGCGACGATGAGACAGGGGCTGGAGCTTAGTTGATAAAGTGGGACCGATTAGATGGACAACTTTTTTTTGAGATTTGGCTATTCTTTTACAGAGTACTGAATACCCTGTGGATTGGATCTCCCCTAACTCATCCCTAGAGGCGAAAGTGTAGCTGTTCAAAACACGACCACTATCGTTCGCAGTTCAGAAACAAGAGTAAGGTTTTGTAAGCTTACGCGTCACCAAAGACTTCCTGTCTGTGTTCATAACATTCTGAACACGTAGCTTTAATTCTAATCCTTAACTTCTAAGGGATTTCTACTTAATCTAACCTCAAATGGATAAAGATTTTATCAGCTTATCCACTACCGTTACCACAATACTATATTTGCTCTTGGGGTCGTCCTTCTTAAGACGGATATCGCCTTTGAGGAGGAACACTTTGAACTGCAAAAAAAAAACAACTGGACAGCCCCGTTGGCATCCCCTGGTAGAGATACTTTTTCACAGGTCCCGCTAGTATTATTTAATACATATATATAATGGATATTATTTTTAGATCATAGTTATAATTTATTATTTACTGTAGGTGCTGGTTTTAATTAGCAGATGATCACAATTGAAGTTTTAGACTTGAGAAATAAAGTCATTTTAAGACTCCGATTTGGTCGGAACAGAAGATTTTCATAGAGTAGGCATTTTTATATTATACTTTTTTTTTTTTCGCTACAATAAAAATTAATCATCAGATTTAATTCTCGCACCCAAATGTTTCATTTACGAAGGGTTCACATTTTTACAGTGAATAATGAGGGGTGGAAATATTTTATCACAATTTTATGTGTTTTGTTTCTGTTGCGAATGAAAGCCGTTTAACCTAAGTGACAGGTTTTATGGAGATTGAATTGGCAATCAAATGTCTGACAAGAGTGACCTCCCTTGTAAGACCTGACCTCCCCGCCTCCCCATATATCCGGAAGTAACTGTTTGCCATAAAATTGTGACGTCTTCATTGAGATACTTAAATAAAATTTCAGGAGAGTATTTCTGATTGAAAAATAATTTTTTGGCCCTTTTTATTATTTTTTTCTTTTAATTATTTTTTGTTTCAGTTATGTAATGTAACATTTTGTTTCTTCTTTTTGCATTTTCTGACATTTATTTTCTTCATCTCTGAATCGATCTGTACTCTCTCTCTCTCTCTCTCTCTCTCTCTCTCTCTCTCTCTCTCTCTCTCTCTCTCTCTCTCTTCCATCGCCGGCGAGAATAAAAATAAAAATAAAAAACTTGTATTTGCAGGAAAAGAAAGGAAAGTGTCTCGCAAACAGTTGGCGTTTGTGTGAACTCATCTCTGAAGATGCGTCCTTTTAACAATTTTATAGTATTTATTTGCTTCCCCACCAAAGCAAATTAGGCACAAGGCCGTTTTTAATGTGGGGTCAAAACCAGCTCCCCTAAAAGTAGGTAAAAAGGAGGCACTCTGGTTACCAAAAATAACAATTGTCCCAATATAGAGGGTTTCCCCTCCATTGACTGGTGCAAATTATCTTAAGTACAGCATCTGAAGAACAGATACTACACTTTGAGGTATTTATTTGCTCTCCCACTGAGCAAATTAGGCACAAGGCCGATTTTTAATGTGAGGAGTGAAGGGGAAATGGAGACCAACTCCCCGGGGAGTAAGGAGCTGGATAGTGACAATTGGTATGAAGGGTTGCCCCTACATTGACCAAGGTCTGATATGTGGGGTTGATATTTATTTGCTGCCCACATCAGCAAAATGTGGCACAAGGCCGGAAAAGTGGGAACCCCGCAGGCTCCCCTAAAGGAGGGGCACTCCTGCAATTTTAAAAAATTGCCTGAGTAACCCCGTCGGCATTCCCCGGTCGGGGCGCCTCAGGCAGCAAGCAATAAACTTGCCCCACCGGAAAGCCCGGTGGCAAGGCCTGGGAGGGTGGACCTCCTAGGTATTACCCAGGCGGTGTACCTCAGTCCAACAGGTGCTGGGCCGGTTCCCGGCCCCTCACCTGTTGGGCTGAGTGTCAAGTGACGAATCCTTGACAAGTAAGGTCAGATATGTGGGGTTGCCCCCACATCTGGTCTTTGCTTGCAGCATCTGCCGGAACAGATACTACACTTAACACTTTGATCCCGGCCCGAGGGCCAAGAACAACAGAAAAAAGGCAAGCCTTTTAACAATTTTATATTTCCTGTTTCATTTCGAAATAAAGCCTTGTCTTCTGTGCTTCACTTTATACGGCAGTGTCCTGCGAGTCGGCGTCCACCAATTCGCAGTCGGAATCCATCGAAATTAGAGATCATGGCTGCAGGTGCGGAAATATCTTTAAGTCGAAAGTGGTAAAGTAACAATGGGACCGTTAAAGATAAATTTAGCGAGATCTCCGATTTACAGAAAGGTCCTTTTTTTTTTACATAGACATCACCACTTATCAAGGTCAAGAGGCCACTCGAGGATAAGGGTTAAAGATGTACAGTAAAAATTGGACTATACAGTAATCGTTAATAATGGAAATTCGGTAAATTTGTTAACTTATATGGAACGGTTCATCAAAAACTTGTTTACGTTAGACTTGAAGACAACCATATTGTAGTCCACCCACATCCACATGAATTTAAAAGGCGTGAATAACTTCGGAAAAATAACGACACTCGAAAAAAAAAAAAAAAAAAAAAAAAAACTCGAGATCGCTGTACTGGGATAAAATAACATTTATTAGCCTGTTGAAGGAAAAGTAATTCAAATTATTTCGACGTCAAGGTTTTTCCAACAAGCGTTCATTAGACAATCTTTGCTAATGTGCGTCTCGAAGAAAAGACAAAACGTTCATAATTATGAATTTTCATGTTGAGAAGGGAACACGTGTGATTATTTTCCGTGCGAAATAACTTGTTGAAACGAATTAATTCTCGTTTGATATGGTACTTTCCATGCGGAGAATTTAGGTGTATGATGTGCACGAAGTCATGTTTGTGATTTAACCTCACACACAAGGACGGAGTCGGCCACGATGTAGTTTACTCTTAAAACTCCATCCTGGACTGATTTGATTTACATGCGCAAAAGCTTATATAGGAGAGTTCTAGAACATTGCGGACTATTTATTGTATCACTGTGCACGAAGCGTTTTGTAGTCCTTTTATCGCATGTGTGCCGATGGGCAAATTACGACGTTGTGTCTTTACGCGTTCTTCAAACACGTGCGTGTTGAAAATAGTGATTGCTATTAGAATGTCTCTGCCAAAGATTTGTTTCGGCCATATATAACGAACGCCACAAATTGTTGATTCTAATCCTCAAACGTGCCCCGGTGTTTAGATGACGGAGAGAGCGGAAGGCTAACGTGTTTTCGTTGAGAATCAGAACAGACAAAGAAAAAAAAAGGAAAGGACTTTGAAAAAAAACCGCTCACCTGGTAGCCCGTGATTGGTTGTTTTTCAATCACAGGGCACCCAGTTAGCTACTCCTTAATAATTTCAATATATTTAACCCTTCTTTTCATACCTTTCTCACGCACTCTCTCCCTCTTTCACTCTCTCACACTGTTCCTTTCTCACTCTCTCCCTCTCTCACACACACAGGACATTTTTTAACGCCGGTCATTAAAATTAAGAAATAGTAACGATCCAAAATCATCAAAGCTATTTTTCAATTTCTATAAGAAATTTCCTTTCATTATCCCCTAGGCACTTAATAAAGCTTTTTTCTTTTTTTCTTTTTTTACTAAAGAGTCATCATTTATCAAGGCTCGGAGGCCTATTGAGGATAAGGATTAATGAGAGTACGGTAGTCAATGGGACAATATCGTAGTAATCGTTAGCAGTAGAAATTTGGTAAATTGGATTATTAAGGGGACGGTTACTCAAGAACTTGTATATGTTAGACTGGAAGACAACCATATTGTAGTCAGCTGGAAAGCACGAAAAGCTTTGTTCATGGAATGTACATTTAGGTTTAGGTACAGATAAAGAGTAGGGGAAATTGTTGATAGTGCTTTCTTTCTATCTCTCACTTTATTCCCTGTTGTAAGAGTTGAGTAAAGCGGGATATTGTCTTCTTTCGGATCGTGATGAGTTCAATACAAAATACAAATGTCTGCGCCCATGTTTACCGTATTTATAGAAATCAGGGAGGGGGTCACTCTAGTTCCTTTCCGTCCAGGGGAGATCACTCTGGTTGCCTCATATGTCAAGGACAGATAACTCTTATACCTATACACCTGCCTTTCTTTCCCACAATTTTTTTCTTATTAAACTACTGGTAGATCGACCCGGCCCCTTAAGTAAATACTTCATCAAATCTCCACACTAACGTAATGTACTTGCAATATCCCTTATCCCTGAGTGGCTTCCGGGCCTTGATAAGTGGTGACCACTGTGTAAAAAAAAAAAAAAAGTTGTATTTAAGTTTCTACATTTCTAATATGGAAGATCGTACAGAAACTACACAACCTGTCATACTTTTGAAATTCATAAGCAGTTTAGGTGTTTATGTAGATTAGTGATCTTTTAAATCAACGCATTTCAAATGAAAACATTATTACGTACTTGCGTGTCATGTCGAAATTAGTATAAATTCAAAAAATTACGAAAAATCATTCATTAGAAAAATAATTACAAGTAAACAGAATTTATTGAATTATTGAGTTTTATCGTAGATTTTAATGTGGAGAAGAGTTGTGCGACCATTTCAGTATGACAAACTGACTTATCTCCCTTGACTTAAATTAACTTAAATTAAGGGCCAGCCATTTTTAAACATAATATACAATAACGTAATTGTGGATAAGTTTTTGTTTAAAAAAAAAACATCTAGCACATCTCCTGGATCATTTTTCATAATTTTTGGAATTTCTGCTAATTTCGACTTGACTTGTAAGTACATAATAATGTTTTAACCTGAAATACGTTGGTTCGTAAAATCACTAATTTATACAAGCACTACAATTTATTATGAACACGTTTGAAAATATACTAGACGACCTGTGGCCCGTTGAATCAAGATTGATGACATTATCTATTAGATAGACGAAGAAAGACAGAAAATTAAACGGTTAGACAGAATTTAAGAAAAAAAAAGGAGTTAATTTCTCTGTTTCCTCCTATGTAATTATCTCCCTTTATTCGCTATGATAATTAATTAGCTCTCTTGTATTTCAGAATAGACTCATCTTATTGGCCAAAACAATTCTCTTTGACTAATGAATAGACACTTAATTCAGTAAGCTGTATGGAATTATCTTCTTTTTTTTATCATATTCACTCCAAATAAGACATAGTGCCATTTGGACGTAAGGGGCAACTATTTGGAACCAAATCTACAGAGACACTACGTAGGGAGTTGAGCAGCAAGGCCCAGAGATCACTCAAGGATAAGGGTTAAGTGTTAGGTAGATGGTGAGACAAGATCAGACACAGTGGAACTTGATTAGGACTAGATTATCTAAATGGACGACTCAATTGAAATTTAGGCGCTTCTACACTATTGGAACAAGATTTTTTAATCAATAAATAGAGTTTTCAAATAAGAAACAATGGTTTCAACTGATTTTTTGTGTCAATTCTAATAATGTACAATAGTAGCTTCCAAAGTATGCAGTCGAAATTACCTGAATATTACTGAATTATTAAACAAAACAACTTTAATCGTGTTAACAGGTTAAAAATTTCGGCCATCTTGTTTAAATCAAAACGGAAATTTTTTTTAACTCATCTGTGTCTTACGATCGTTTTCATCAAATTCTATTATTTTCTGTCATAAATAATTCTTTACCTTATCGATTTTCATAATTTTTTTAATATCATCATCTTAAAAATACGAGAAATATGTAGATAACATTGTTTTCATGTGAAATTAAGTATTACGATTTCCGAGATTTTGTCACAATAGTGTAGAAGCGCTGAAATTTATTTAGATTAGGCTTGAAAACGATCATATACTCAGTTGAGAAGCAGACAAACGGTATTGTGTTCCACAGAAGAGTTCTAGGAAAGAAACTCTGCTCATGGAATTTTCGTTTAGTTTTGGGCACATATATGGAGTAGAGCAGATGTCTGTTCACTTTTGTATGTCAGTGCAATTAGCGTATCAGAAGATCTGAAGGGAATTACAAAGTTAGCTTCCTCCTTTGGCAAAATTCGAATTCTGTAATTAATTGGTTTGTTTCCCTTAAAAATAAACAGCTCCTTAACTTCATAACCTTTGACATCAACAATTATTATCAATCAATTTCACCGATCCTCTTAAATAAGGCCCTAATCTTTGCTAAAAGAAATTCTGACTTAACTCATTTGGAAATTAAATTAATTCTCCTAGCCAGAAAATCCCTTATACAATTTAACAATAAGTTTTGAACTAGAAAAGATACCCCTAATAATTTTGACATCTTAATGGGTGCTTCCGACTCTGCCCAGATTTAGTGGGACTCTTCTTACTGAAAGAACTGAAATACCACTTTAAACATATCCAAGGGGGCCTTTATAGAGACGATGCTCTATTTACAACAACACCCAGGCTAAGAGAGTATAATAATACAATTAAAAAATTCCATAACTTTTTCAACAATTTTGGCCTTTCTATAATTATTGAATCAAATAAAAAAGCTTCAGATTTTTTAGACATTACACTTAATCTTAATACTGAAACTTACAGCCCCTATCATAAACCAAACCTTACGCTTTTATACGTCCATAAATCTTCTAACCACCCCAATTCAATTATAAAATCTATAGTACCATCCGTCTCTAGAAGAATTTCTACGCTTTCAGCCGATAAAAAAACCTTTAATCAAAATGCTACTTTCTTCAATAATGCCTTAGGAAATTCAGGATACAATGAAAAGATTCAATATAACCATTACGCTCCACCTGTATGCCGTCTTAAATCTGTAATCACACACAATATGACTCGCAAGAAACCAGTTCAAATAATAAGATCTGCTGCTATCAATAGCAATGGTCCACTCCACAAATATAATCCGAACCAACATGCTAATCGTAATACTTCTAACCCACCCTGTCGCACTAGGAGAAAGAAAAATATTTGGTTTAATCCTCCATTTAGCGTAAATGTTAAAACTAATATACCTAAAGAATTCTTCAATATTGTAGAAAACTCTTTCAAATACCCACACAGATATAGTTCCATTTTTAATAAAAACTCAATAAGAATTTCTTATTCTACTATGCCTAATTTAGCACCAAGAATCTTAGCATCTAATAACAAAAAAATTAAATCAGCCCAAAAAATCCCTTTCCCAATCCAACCAAAAAGAAACTGCAACTGTATTAACAAACATCTTTGCCCACTCAATAATGCTTGCATCCATAAAGATGCAATATATTCATGTACAATTACAGAGCTCCCACGCAATTCTCCCATAATAGACAATAACATTTTGCCACCAAATTATCCTTCCTCCGACCCTCCCTCTGATATAATTATTAATCCAACAAACGAATCAACCAGCCCCTCTATTTTCAATCATACAACCAGCTATAATAATAATAATAATAATAATAATATTTTTCATAGCAGCCATCCTAACACTGATAACACTAATTATCCCCTCCGAACCAATCCTGCTACAATTACTGTCCTACCCTCTGTTCATCAAAATGAACAAAATTTAAATTCTCTTCCCAGTATAAATCAACAAATTAATATTAATTCTCGACCCCGAGCTATTAATAAAACATATACATATATAGGTGCTACTTCAACTTTAATAAAGAAAAGAATTTCAAACCACACTTCTTCTTTCAATAACCAAAATTCAAATAATAACCAGGGAACTTCTCTAACTACACTGGTTAAAAAGCTTAAATCTGCCAATACCCACTTTTCAATTAAATGGACCATCCTAAAAAAAGTTAAGTCTTACACTCCAGGATCTAAGTCTTGTCACCTCTGTACATCTGAAGCTATAACTATTATAACCTCCCCTCAAAGTAGTAATATAATAAACTCTAAAAACGAACTGATCTCCTATTGCAAACATATGTCCAAGTTTAAATATGGTAAATTTGAAATCACATAGCTATTAATTTAACCCTTCAAATATATATCTTTTCCCATAATTTTTTTTTTTATAATCTTACCTTCTAAGCTTTTTATATTTTTAATTTTATTTGTTTTTCTTTATTTCTTTGGCCGGTTTTCCATCTGCTGTCTCCGTTTTATGGTATAAGTATACCTATTAATTAAATATATACATCAACCTACTCATTTTTATTCTATGTATTTGTTTACTTATATTTCACTATATGCATTTACATACACATTTATTTGCCTTATTCCGGAGTTTGTAGATACCGGCCTTTCCCTCCCCTTATTTTGTATGTAAGCATGTATGTTTTTGTTTAACTTGTATATATTTTTAGATATGTGTATATATTTATGCATGCGTGTGTGTTTGTATATATATGTATATATACAGTGATGATCATATTTATTGGCACGGTAAAATAAAAGTTAAATTTTGTCTAATAAATTCTAAAAAAGGGATTAAATTAAAGAAAATAACAAAGTATATTATGTATTTTTAACTGGCCTTTCCGATGCAGCAATCGGATTTTAGAAAAAATAAATAACAAAGGAACAACAAACATAATTGCAAAAAACCCTTGTTCAAAATTATTGGCACGATTTATTTAATAATCAATTGTATAGCCTTTGGCCTTGATTACCTTCCTCAGTCGCTTTTCATAGTTTACAACCAAGTTGTTGCACTCTTCAGTAGTAATTTTAGCCCACTCTTCCTGACAATAATCCTCCAATTGAATAAGATTCTTAGGCTTCCTTTGCATTACCCTCAATTTTAATGTTCTCCATAAATTTTCAATTGGATTAAGGTCTGGGCTTTGTGATGGCCACTCCAAAACATTAATATGATTGTCCTCAAGCCATTTCTTAGTCAGTTTAGCCGAATGCTTTGGGTCATTATCTTGCATGAACCACCAACAACGACCAAGTGAGAGCTCTTTAGCAGAGTCTTTCAGGTTTTCATCCAATATTTTAACATAATCTTCCTTTTTTTATGCTACCTGTGACCTTAACAAGTCGCCCTGGTCCAGAGGCAGCAAAGGATCCCCAAAACATCAAACTGCCTCCACCGTGCTTCACTGTGGGTATGGTGTTCTTAGGCAGGAAAGCTTCGCCAGATTTTCTGTAAATATAAGACACTTTATTATGGCCAAATAACTCTATTTTCGTTTCGTCAGTCCATAGAACACGTTTCCAGAATGCAACATCTTTATCAATATGACGTTTTGCAAAGGCTAGCCTTGCTTTCAGGTGCATAGGCTTCAATAAGGGAGTCTTTCTCGGACGACATGCTTTTAAACCAGCTCTCTTCAAAACTCTACCAACTGTATGTCGAGATACATTCACTCCAGAGGTGCTCTGTTCATCAACAATCTCCCCAACAGAGATCCTTGGGTTTTGTTTTACTTGTCGAACAATTTTCCGTTCATCTCTTGGGGAAAGAATCCTTTTTCTCCCTCTTCCCTCTAAACTCATAACGTAGCCTTGCGATTTGAACTTGTTTATTATGGCTCTAACAGTGGATTTGGGAAGGTTTAGCTTCTTTGAAATCTTATCATAGCCCTCCCCCATTGGTATGGCATGCTACAACAAGCTTCCTGACGTCTTCGCTGTGTTCCTTAGTTTTAACCATGGCGATTGAAAATTATAATTTAGTCACTTATAATAGTTTAAATAAATCGCTATCTAAAAATTATCTGAAAAAAATTATTCACTGAATTAGCGTTAAACAAGCATAATATGGCTATAAAAATGTTCAGAAAGCACGTAAACCGGAAATTGATTGATATTATACTGATACTAAAAGAAAAACAAAGCCGTGCCAATAATTTTGAAGAAGGGATTTTTGCAATTATGTTTGTTGTTCCTTTGTTATTTATTTTTTCTAAAATCCGATTGCTGCATCGGAAAGGCCAGTTAAAAATACATAATATACTTTGTTATTTTCTTTAATTTAATCCCTTTTTTAGAATTTATTAGACAAAATTTAACTTTTATTTTACCGTGCCAATAAATATGATCATCACTGTATGTGTGCGTGTGTTATTGTATATGTATACATATATGCATATACATTTATATTCGTGTGTGTATGCATATACATGTATGTGTGCATTTGTGTGTCTGTATGTATGTATATGTATGTGTATGTGTATATATATATATGTATGTGTGTGTATATATATATAAATTTCTATTTTTTATTTATTTTTTTTATTTATTTACTTTCCCTTTTTATATATATATATATATATATATATATATATATATATATATATATATATATATATAACAGACGCCCTATTTCTTAAACTTGGCCATTTATTTGTTCTTCTGATCAGTTTTCTTAATTTAATTCTGGTACTTTCACGTGCATATCTAAGCTGACCTAATTATTAACGCTAACTTTCGCGCTTTTTGTCTGGGTCAGTTTGACCTTGCTTTTCAAATTTAAACTTTCACCGCTTTTCGGTTTTTTTCTTTTTTTTTTTTTTAACCTTAATTTTTTGGATTCATCCAGCCTTGACAGACGTGTTTTAAATTTTATCTCCAGTGCTTTTTTTTTTTAATGATTTGGAATTCATTCCATTTGCGCCTTTTTCCAAGGAACTCTGCCTTTTGGATTATTTTGGACCATTTGGAATTTGCCCATTGGATTGAAATTTTAAATTCGACCGTTTTGGAGTTACCATTTTTGGATTTTTACCTTTCACTGGACTATCCATTCATGTGAAATCTTTTTATCATTTTTCTTTTGCCTCCTGTTCCCTTTACCTCACCCTTTTTTTTAACCAAGAAAGATCTATGACTTACTTGTAGTTTCATTAAATACTTTTATATGCAAAATCCGATCCTGCATTTTGCTAATTCCTGCCCTCTGATGAGAAGGAGAGTATTTCTTCGAAACTCCGTGGATTAAGGACTATCCACTTATCTTGTGCTTCCTTTTTTAAAATTAAATATGTTTATAACTCTTTTTCAAGATGTCTTTTAACATGTTTTATTAATCATTTTTTCATATATATATATATATGTGTGTGTATATATATATATATGTATATATATATGTATATATATATATATATATATATATATATGTGTGTGTGTGTGTGTGTGTGTGTGTGTGTGTGTGTGTGTGTGTGTATTCCTCAGCTGCTAACAATGTTCTCGTTATTGATAATGGTAGTATAGTTCCTTCCTATTTCCTATTTTCTCATATTTGACTTCATCTCTGTAACCTCCATTGTCATGCTAAGGAATCTTCCAAAATAAGCTTTTTACTAGTTGTTTATAATGAGCGCGGTTGCTCTTCTACGGCCCAGAAAAATAATGGCCAATTTCAACTACAAACAGTTTTTTTTACAATGTAACACTATTTGCACTTGTTAATTTTATCCTTTTTTTATTTTTATTAAATTATAAATATGTTTGCTTTTATTTTTTTACATGTGTGTGTGTGTGTTGGTGTTGCGAGAGTAACTGTTCTTGGGTTCATTAATGTGCTTATTTCTCGTCTCGTTTGTCTCAAGTGGATACGAAACCTGGCCACGATGCCTCTCAAACTGTCAACAACGCAACGTAAAAATAAGGGGGAGAATAAATAAATAAAATAAAAACCATTTCCTATTATGGTCGTGTTTGTCTTCGTTTCCCGAAGTTTTCTCATGGAGACATGTCTCAAACAAGAGCAAACGAAAACAGAAAATAAAAGTACAAAAAAAAAAAAAATAAATAAATAAATAAAAAAATAATGAATGAAGATGTCTTTCTTCCGCAAAGCAGACATAATAGTTTCACGAAAACAGCGGAGGAAACCCAAACAAGTATCGTCAATCATTAAAAATGTTAGTTTAAAATATTCTAAAAAAAATTTTTTTAAATAAAATCAAGGGACGTTCCAAAAAAATAATGCCTCCTATTTTTTTATTCCGTCCGAATGGATTGCGGATTGCATTGTTATGATAACTGAACTTATGCTTTCATGGCATGAAAGTTTCATCTCTCCCTTGCAGATATTGACGGTGTGAAACTCTAAGAAAGCAACCCCTGTCATGGGCGTACGTCAGAAGCAGAGATTAATCATTAAATTCCCGGCAAAAATACACTGAGAATGGTGATGATGTAGAAATATAAATTCTGGAGCACAAAATGTCGGTCGTTTTAATGGCACCAGACACCACTAATTGCCGATCAGGTTCTCGATGTGGAGACAATATGCCAGCTAAAACCAAATCTATGTTTTTCCTTGTATGATAAATAATAAGAAAGATCTGAGAAATACCAAAGAATCTCATTTGTCAGACAAGATCACGTGGAGCATTTTTTTTTTACATAGGCATCACCACTTATCAAGGCCCAAAGACCACTCGAGGATAAGGGTTCAGAGTGTACAGTAGTCAATTGAACAATATAGTAATTGTTAGTAATGGAAATTCGGTAAATTTGTTAAAGTGTAGTATCTGTTCTTCAGATGCTGCACTTCAATTTCTTGTTCTCTGTCAGTGGAGGAGAAATCCTTCACAACTGAGACAATTTTTTATTTTTGTTCCTTTTCTCCGCGTTAAAAAATGACCCTGGTGTTTAACTCTGTCCCGTGGGGAGGCATTGTAAATAGGAACTTAAGTGGAACGGCTCGTCAAGAACTTGCTTACGTTGAAATAGGAGTAAATGAAGAACTCGATGTCAGATGATAAGGAGGGAGGGGCAAATCTTTTATTAAAAAAAAAAACTGCTTTGCCTTTTTTGAATTCTTTGGACTACTGTCTGAGTGTTATTTGCAGAACGTTTCAATCAATGTATCCTTCGGCCTTCTTCAGGTGTATCTTGTCAAACTCAGGAATCTGCACGTAATTTTGAATGTAACCTTTTATTTAATTCACGGGGGGGGGATATTATGTTCTCGTTCCGTCAGCCATGACTGGGTAGAAGTCCTTAAGTAATTCGCAATCATATTTTTAGGTTGCCTGCACTGAGGACTGAATCTTCAATCTATTATGTGACGTTACACTATAACCGTGTCACTACATATCAATACATGGACCGGCACATAGTCTAAAGCTCTGTCGCAAAAGAAAAAACAAACAAACAAACAAACAAACAAAAGGAAAGAAATAAAAATTTGACTGCATTTTTTTCAAAGTGCAAATGAAATGCATTTATTTGTGGTTCTTCTAAAATAACATTTCATTATCTTTCAAAAGTGTTTTCGCACATCTATGTGTTTTGCAACCATGCCATATGACATATGCTTTTTAAAAGTCTCTCTCCCCACAACCTAAAACCGTTCTAGCCAGCACTTTCTCGCTATCATGTTCATCTTCCTGGGCACACAACTTTGCTTATTCTTGACCACATGGTGTATTTTGCTTTCCTTTTTTTTGTAATGCAAGCTCGTGCACACTTGCTAATTTACATATTGCTACAATGGTTACTGCTGCTAATATTTTCGCTAGTCAGCTATCCTATGGCTGCTGCTGATTTTCTCAAACATGTGCCATATGTGCTATATTACAAATCTCCAAGAATGTAACTTTTACAACTTAATTTCACCAAGTACGTCCAAGGATGGAGTACTGCTGCCACATCTGGGCAGGAGCTGCTAAAAACAGCCTATCCTACCTTGACAGAGCACAAAATAGACTTTGTGACCTAGTAGGGGACGCCCTTTTCTCTTCCCTGCAACCTCTCTCCCACTCCACAGAAGAGACGTTGGGAGCCTGTCTTTGTTTTATCGTTACTTCCATGGCAAGTGCTCGTCTGAGCTCCAATCGCTGGTCCCCCCTCGCCAATCTTTCGCGAAAACATCCGTCTAGCTGAAACCACTCTCAATAATCTTCCCCATTCTTTATCTGTGCCTAAATCAAAACGTAGATTCCATGAACAGTGCTTCTTTCTTAGAACTGCACGCCTGTGGAACTCTCTTCCGTTTGCCGGTTTCCCACCTGATTACAACTTGGATGTCTTCAAGTCCAACATAAACAAATTCCTGATAAACCGCCCCCTTAAGTAAGACACTTTATCAAATCTCCATTACTAACGATGACTACGATACTGTCCCATTGAATACTGTACACGCAATAACCCTTATCCCCGAGTGGCTTCCAGGCCTTGATAAGTGGTGACTCCCATGTAAAAAAAAAAAAAAAATACTATATCAAATGTACCACACGTTTGTGCGCAAGGATCAAAATAATATGAATAATCAATCCTCATATCAAAGATTCAGACACATAAAAAAACTACTTGTAGGGATTATTGTAAGACTGGGATAGCATTTAGAAGAGATGGAGAAAAAAGTAGTTTACAGTTCCAACGACAGCACTCGGAAAAAGTATTCATCCTTACTTCAATCCATCTTTTGCAGCTTTTTTTTTATCTTTTCTCTTTTCTTCCTGCCGACGCTATTTCCGAAGCCTATTAACTATTTTAACTCAATCCCTGACCCACAACCAAATTAGATAAGGCCCGAAATTTCATCCAATAGTACAACCTCAATTTTGGAGTCTGGGAGATGTTGTCGTCAATCATCCCTGAATTACCTCTACTCCCAGGTCCACCCTCACACAGGTTTGTCGTAAACGTTGCGTTTACCAACGATCTTATTTTCCACTATACAATATACATAATATCCCCGACAACTGAAACCAAAGCATGGCCGCACTCCACCCCGAATGTATCAACTTCTCTGATTCAAAACTTTATCAAAGTTTGAGACACCGACCAACTTTACTTTATATATTAGACTAGCAGGGAGACCCGACATTGCCCGGAATTGAATGATGATCACTCCCATATTTTTATCGTCATCGGAATTGGTGAAATCGCCCATTTTTCAATCAAATCAATTAATTGCTTACTCTAGCTGGGGACCCATCGCAGTGCACTGGAAAGAAGCTTCACATGCCTCCCCGCAGTGACTTAGTCCACAATACATTGTAGTCTACATTGCACTGTAGAGAATTTACTGTTGATTTTATCAAATTATTTTGTTATATATATAATGGCTTTAATTAAAGTTTAAAATACAAAAGTCAACTATCTTGGTGCAATTGTGCTTTAAACAGAAACATTCATTCCGAACACACCACTATCATATCAAGGAACTTACTGTGGTTATCTTTCAGATGCAAGGTTCCTTGTTTACTTGCGGTTGTAACGATGTAAGATTCCGTTGTACGGAAGACCAAATCGGCCATAATTTAAATATTTAAATTTATTTACTGAATTTAAATATTTAAATTGATATACTGTTTAAATGATAATATACGTCTACGATGTTTTTATTGGCGCTTTTCTTATTTTTTAATAACATTTTTTGCACCATTTACAATTTTTTTTTTTACAAATATTTTTTTTAATACTGTAATAGTAAAATAAAGTTACATTTATTAATTATACGAAAAAAGTATCTCGTAATGTTTTCACACGAGATTTTTTTCCTGTTGATTTCTAACTTCATTTAATCATGAACAAATTAGTCGATGTGGTACAAATTTCTAATAAAGATTATTATTTTTTTATTATTAAAAATACATTTCATGAAAACACTCATTATAAAATGTTCACGTTGTTTAATTAAAAGTTCTCAATTTTAATCTAATAGTTTTATAATTTTGTTATTTTGTTACAAATTTCTAATAAAGATTATTTTAATTTTAACGGTAATTTGGTTTTCATTATAAACTCCGTCATGTTAAAGGCTTTAAAATCACTTTAAATAGTAAATCAATTTTAATATTTAAAAAAAAGAGAGAAATCAACAGGAAAAAAATCTCGTGTAAAAACATTACGAGATACTTTTTCCGTACAATTAATAAATGTATCTTTATTTTACTATTACAGTATTAAAAAAATTATTTGTAAAAAGAACTTGTAAATGGTGCAAAAAAATGTTATTAAAAATACGAAGAAAAGCGCCAATAAAAACATCATAGACATTTTGGCCGATGTGGTCTTCCGTACAACGGAATCTTACATCGTTAAAACCGCAAGTAAACAATGAACCTTGCATCTGAAAGATAACCCTTACTGTTGATTTTATATGTTGAGCCTTTAATCTTGTGTGGTTACTAAAACTTTTCAAATGCACTTGTGATGTTAGGCTGTGTAAGGTGTTAACTTTAGTCAAACTTGCCTGTTCCGTCTTTCATTGGATCATTTCAATTACCGATTATCGATACTTATTGAAGTCATTCTGATACAAAAACTATCTAAGAACACTGCCAGATACATAAAGTCCCGTTGTGCGAAATTTCACAAAAATCAGCCCAGCTGTTTTCGAGTCATCGAGAAGGAACTCACACACGCAAACCACACACACACACACACCTACACACACAAACCACACACACACGCACATACAAACCACACACACAAACCACACATGCACACACACACATTCAAATCACACACACACACACACACATACAAACCACACACACACGTACAAAGTACACACACACACATACAAATCACACACACACACGCATACAAATCACACACACTCATACAAATCACACACACACAAATCACACACACACAAATCACACACACGCACTCATACAAACCACACACACATATGCACACACACAAACAAGCCACACACACACACACACAAACAAGCCACACACACACACACACAAAAACCACACACACACACACAAACACACACAGACACACACAGACACACACAGACAAACTTCCTTTTATGTAGTAGAAGAGAAGAGATTCCGCAACATAAAAGATTTTTATCTGTTATTTGGATTATAAAGTTCCATGACACGTGTGCATTTCTCTGTGCATTATAGCAATCATCATAATCAGTCGCTTTACTATTGGGCTTGCTGTGGACTTTGGTCCTGGTCTGTTTGATAAACTAAAATATGTCAGTTTCTGCTGACAAGCTCTGACCCTGCTGGTCATGTGACTTATTGTTCATGCGATCAGGTTAGACTGCCGGACTCTCCGTACAAATATTTATGGCCTTTCGTTTTCTTTATTTGATTCTGCAACAGTTTCGTTTTCGTTGTTTTACTTGTAGAAAAACGAATGTAAGGAAACTTCTTTCCGGTAAACAAGGCGACACTGGTTCAAATTCTCTTTGCACGTAATCACAGTTGACGTCATTTAGAGGAATTAACCCTCTCTCTTTCTCTCTTTCACACACGCACATATTTATTCATACATGTGTTATACAAGATCAGAACAACATCAGTACCGTCGGTTTCAAATCTAAGCAAAGGGAAGCAATATTTTGGTCACCTATGTTGGACTTTTCACAGCTTCTGATTATATTTGTCAAGAAGCCATTTCCGGAGAGACAGATATAATCAGAGGTTGAAGAGAGTCCGACACAGGCGACTGCATATTGGTCCACTTTTGAGTTGGATTGGACACCGACGATACCAAAGCACTTGCCTCTTTTACTTGTGTTTTAAAAGTGCCCTTGTCAGAGGAATGTATTATAGGCCTGTGCCTCACAGAGACACCGTTTTTTTTTTCATTTGAGCATCTACCATGAAAAAATTCTACATGTCACAGGTTCTCGCCAACTAACCTTATATATATATATATATATATATATATATATATATATATATATATATATATATATATATATATATATATATATATTAGTGATGGGACGATTCCAATAGGTTTCCTGATTCCGATACAATTACAGATTCCGATTGTTTATAAATCTCTAAATATTAAACTATGGAGTTGTTATTTTCCCCCGATTTCCATAAAAACACATGTTAAATGTGTAGATATTTTTCTAAATGAAAAAAAATATATACTTGTGGGTGATCATCTATCGATTTTAGTTTGACTAGTAGTAAAAAATCATTAAATATTTATTATTTTATCATTATTACCAGCAAAGGAAGATTTTGCTTTAAACGCATTCAAATAAAAGAAACAATTAAAAAAAGTCGTTTTGGCATCAGAAAATATGGCCACATTTTTCCGATTCCAATACTGATTCCGAGACCCACAAATGGTCGGATTTTTCCGATTCTCGATTCTGATTAATCGTCCCAGCGCTAATATATATATATATATATATATATATATATATATATATATATATATATATATATATATATATATATATATATTTAGTGGAAATGGTAATTAATAAAAACTGAACAAAGTGCTCAATACTGTTGTAGAGCAAATATGCGTTTTATTTTTTATTACCGTATCTTTCTGTTAAGTTAGATTATTGTTTCAGCTACCTGGCCGTTTTTTTTTTGGCCGTCTGTAGCTTCCTCAGACTTTTACAGAAATGTTCGTTATTATGGGATGAAAGCGTGAAAGAGTGAATATATATATATATATATATATATATATATATATATATATATATATATATATATATATATAATGAGAATAATGGAAATAGTATTCCAACAAGATATGGAGATGAAAAAGGAACAAACCAAATTATATGTCCATCAACGTTTCGTCTTTATTGTAAGACTTCATACTTTTCACAACAAATATATTTTCAAATATTGTACTGGTATTTTATTTTCTTTAATTTATCCATCCAGAAGAAGTCTTACAATAAAAATGAAACGTTGATGGATGTGTGACTTGGTTTGTTCCTTTTTTTTTTATCTCTCTCTCTCTCTGAAAGATGAGAAACACTATGAGAGTACTAACACTGGTCAGTGGTATGAACTGCAATTGATTACTTTTGGGATGGTTTATGACAATAATTTTTGACGTTGGTTTTAAAGACGTCCCAGCTGTAATTAACAGGGAAGTAGTCTTGCAATAATGCGTTGCAAGGGCATTCCTATGGTAACGTGTTGCATGGACAGAAAGTCCTTGCAAAGAAGCTCCGATAATACAAATTCTGACTGATGCTAGGCACATGGAAGCAGAAAGGAAAGTTTGTTTTTTGGTTAAAAAGACAAGTTCTTGCTGTAAATGTCTTACAAAGAGAAACCATATATTAGAGGTCAGTAGAGGACCTTCCATGAAAATAATGATAGAGCAGAGAGAGATTAGTAACGTCTCTTCTGGCCAAATTGTTAGCCGGAAAACAAAGATGAGAGTGTTCTCTTTGTTTAGAAAAAAAAAAATTGTATAAATACAAATTTATTCTAAACTAGCAGGGAGACCCGACGTTGCCCAGGGTTGAATGATGATGAACGAATATTTCACACTGTTATATTTTTATCGTCATCAAAATCCGTGAAATCGCCCGGGAGGAAGCTTCACATGCCTCCATGCAGTAACTTAGTCCAAAATATGTGTTATTCCACATTGCACTCTAGAGAACCTACTGTTTCCTTTATAAAATTATTTTATATAAACTTCTTTCCAGTTAACGAAAAAAAGACATTAAGAAATTTATGTGCGGGGTTTGAACCTAGAGACCACGTCATGCAAAAAAAAACAAAAAAAAAACACATAAATTTTCAAGTCTTATAAAATTCTTTGCAGTTAATGAAAAAAAATTAAGACATTTACATGCGGGGTTTGAACCTACGGACCATGTCATGCAAAAAAAACAAAAAAACACACTATCAACTCATCCACAGTAAAATTTTCACGGCCCGTTGTTCTATCATTATTGCTAAGCGACGACATGGAATAAATGGCTTTACCGATGATAGATAAATTAAAATAACGGTTTCGATTATCGATTATCGGCAATTATCGGGGGTATTCGGAGACAAAACTTAACTAAGATCACTCCCAGATTTATACACTAAAGTTCTGGAAATTAATAAAGAAAATCTTGTTCAGCAGTTTCGGAGTCTATAAGGAACGAACTCACACACAGAGGCAAAGTTGTATTTATATAATTGTAAAGATAGAAATAGAGATGTACAGGTCTACCTATTATTGAGCACTATTATGTAAATACAGGAAGGATACATAAACTTCATCAGGAAGGATACATAAACTTCATCAGGAAGGATACATAAACTTCATCAGGAAGGATACATAAACTTCATCAGGAAGGATACATAAACTTCATCAGGAAGGATACATAAACTTCATCAGGAAGGGTACATAAACTCTATCAGGAAGGATACATAAACGCTATCAGGAAGGGTACATAAACTCTATCAGGAAGGATACATAAACTCTATCAGGAAGGGTACATAAACTCTATCAGGAAGGATACATAAACTCTATCAGGAAGGATACATAAACTCTATCAGGAAGGGTACATAAACTCTATCAGGAAGGGTACATAAACTCTATCAGGAAGGGTACATAAACTCTATCAGGAAGGGTACATAAACTCTATCAGGAAGGGTACATAAACTCTATCAGGAAGGGTACATAAACTCTATCAGGAAGGATACATAAACGCTATCAGGAAGGATACATAAACTTCATCAGGAAGGATACATAAACTTCATCAGGAAGGATACATAAACTTCATCAGGAAGGGTACATAAACTCTATCAGGAAGGATACATAAACGCTATCAGGAAGGGTACATAAACTCTATCAGGAAGGATACATAAACTCTATCAGGAAGGATACATAAACTTCATCAGGAAGGGTACATAAACTCTATCAGGAAGGATACATAAACGCTATCAGGAAGGGTACATAAACTCTATCAGGAAGGATACATAAACTCTATCAGGAAGGGTACATAAACTCTATCAGGAAGGATACATAAACTCTATCAGGAAGGA
Organism: Euprymna scolopes; assembly: GCF_053919585.1. Lineage (NCBI taxonomy): Eukaryota > Metazoa > Mollusca > Cephalopoda > Sepiida > Sepiolidae > Euprymna > Euprymna scolopes. Next base: position 104,687,443 of record NC_136502.1, read on the forward strand.
TACATAAACTCTATCAGGAAGGGTACATAAACTCTATCAGGAAGGGTACATAAACTCTATCAGGAAGGGTACATAAACTCTATCAGGAAGGATACATAAACTCTATCAGGAAGGGTACATAAACTCTATCAGGAAGGATACATAAACTCTATCAGGAAGGATACATAAACTCTATCAGGAAGGATACATAAACTCTATCAGGAAGGGTACATAAACTCTATCAGGAAGGGTACATAAACTCTATCAGGAAGGATACATAAACTCTATCAGGAAGGGTACATAAACTCTATCAGGAAGGGTACATAAACTCTATCAGGAAGGGTACATAAACTCTATCAGGAAGGATACATAAACTCTATCAGGAAGGATACATAAACTCTATCAGGAAGGGTACATAAACTCTATCAGGAAGGGTACATAAACTCTATCAGGAAGGGTACATAAACTCTATCAGGAAGGGTACATAAACTCTATCAGGAAGGGTACATAAACTCTATCAGGAAGGATACATAAACTTCATCAGGAAGGATACATAAACTTCATCAGGAAGGATACATAAACTTCATCAGGAAGGATACATAAACTTCATCAGGGCACATTCTATTAAATTAGTTGTAAAACAGGCACATGGAGGCAACATTACGGAGATGAGACAGAAATTGGAGCTTGGCCGATAGTGTGAGCTATGAGTTTTTGAGAATTTTTTTTTTTTTTGGACCTTGTCTAAGAGGGAGAGACTAGTGATATATGGACCAGCTCAGATGTGGCAATACTCCATGCATGGATGAATGGTGGTGTTGTAGATGTATAGGATTCTTTTAGATATGAATCATTTTCTAGCCCACCTTTTTTGCAGCAGCCTTGGCAATGTCCTCAACGTATTTGTTCCGATTCATGTTACCTGCGGATGTTTGATGAGCCGTAGATGATTAAACAGTCATCTGTGAATGACTATCTTTCATTCAGTACAAATAGTGTCGCGGATATTTGCCACAAAAAAAATAAAAACAAAAAAAGACAGAAAATGCTCAATGCCCAAAGAAAGCAGAGCAAAAACTAGAACCGTTATGAATGCGGCTAACTAAACAAATCTTAAAGACAACTCCTCTGAGCTTGACGTGCTAAAAGTATGATCGCCAAATCAAAAATCAACAATGATGTAGGCATTATTTTCATAATGTCAAAGACCGGAAGCTTCTATGTCAATGTTGACTCTAACGATCGGGCTACTCAAGCTGAGTGTGACTCATTTGACTGCCAATTATTCTTTTTTTAAAAATTTGGGTCAAACTGGCTCATTTCTACTCAACCTATTCAAACCGAAATGATTTCTCTATATATAAAGTTAAATATGTATATATGTTTATATACTAGCAGTTCAGCCCGGCTTTGCTCGGGCCCTATATACTCTTCATAACTTGCCCTATGTGTGAATACCCTTTATGTAAAATTTTAAGTGTTTAGACCAGAAATTGGCTGAGTAATTTGGTAGAGATTGCAGAGGTAAATTTAAAAAATTTTTTTTTAATTTTGACCCTTTAACATTTCTGATTTTGGTCTCAAATCAAAATAAAAAGTTTGACCCATGTCCTAGTTACCTACAACTAAAATTTCAAGTGTTCAGACCCAAAATTGGCGGAGGAGTTTGGTAGAATCTGCAAAGGTCAACTCTTTCAACTTTGACCTTTTGACACCAAAATTTTTGTCCCAAAACCGACTAAAAAGCTTGCCTAATCTCTGAATACCCTTTATGTAAAATTTCAAATGCTTAGACCAGAAATTGGCTGAGTAATTCGGTAGAGACCGCAGAGATCAATTTTTTTTTTAACTTTGACCCGAATTTTGACCCCTTAACATTCAATGTTTTGGTCTCAAATCAAATTAAAAAGTCCAAGTAACCTACATTTACAACTTCTAGTGTTTAGACCCAAAATTGGCGGAGGAGTTTGGTAGAGCTTTCAAAGGTCAAATCGTTGAACTTTGGCACCTTAACAGCCAAATTTCAGGCCGAAAACCGATTAAAAAGGATTTTCCCAAATCTTAATATCCCTTATGTCAAATCTTGAGTCAGTAGACTGAAAATTGACAGAGTAGTTTGGTAGAGAAATGTACACACAAAGACAATTTCACTTTTATAAATATATAGATTTGTATGTACCGCTTTTAATCTTTAACTAATTGCTACTAGCCTTATGTCTAGAATTCTTATTCCAAGTTTGACCAAAATTCATTAAATGGCCGTAATCCATCTTAACACTTTTTCACCTAAACAAGGCGTATTGCTGTGGGCGTGAAGGGCTACTAATTGAGATCACGCTTACAGATGTGTCTATGTGGGGAGTTGAGCTGTTAGATGTCCGTTCACGTTAAATTTAAATTTCTGCATGGGATCATGTCTAACAACCGATTGTGAGGGAGTTGAGTAGCGAGATAGCTATGCACCTTACCTTTAAACTTCTGAATGTTAGTACAGTCAGGGAAGCAAGAAACAGAGAGGGAATTCCAAACTCTAACAGTCTAAGGGAAGAAATAATTAGGGTAGTTGCCTTTTTAGCATGTATGGACCTCAATAGTGAAGGGGTTAGGGTTTTGATGCTAATCAGGTTAGTCGGGATTTACGTTACGTTGAAATGACACAAGTCCTATCAGTTCATCAGAGCATACTCCATTAAATGACCTATAAAACAGACACAAGGATGCAGCAGTGATGAGACGTTAAAGCTTGACTGATAGTGCAGGAGCTATTAGATTGGAGACTCTTTTTCGAACGCCGTCTAAATCGGAAATGCAAATGATAGATGCACTAGTTCAGATGTGGCAACAATACCCCATGCATAGGCGAATAGTGGCTTTGTAGAGATACAGGATAATCTCAAGTATGAATAATTTTCTATCACGGTAGAGGGAGCCTACCTTCTTTGTAGCATCTCTCAATGTATTTGTTCCAACTCATGTTTCCTGTGAATCTTAGACCAAGCAATTTGAACAATGAGTTCTCTGGTAGGGTGTTATTAACCATGGATATATATATATATATATATATATATATATATATATATATATATATATATATATATATATATATATATATATGGATATATATATATATATATATATATATATATATATATATATATATATATATATATATATATATATATATATATACTAGCAAAAGTACCCGTCGTTGACTGGGTTCAAAAACAGCCTACAGAAAATGGACTCTGATTCATGAAAGTATGATAGGTTATGAAAAGGAAGGGTTGTAAAGAGATAGCTTCAATTTTGGGGGTATCAAAACCAAAGCAAAATACGATGAAAGTAAAAATAAAATAGATAAACCCCATAATTTATTATACCATACCTATTCACACTGAAACACATATCACAATATTCTGTGGATCTATATTAAAAAAAAACCTTGTTAAACTTTGTGACATATTTCCATTCTATGGAGGTCAGGTGCGAACGAACACCCCCATAATTTTATTATACCATATTTCTTCAAACTTAAACATAATTATCAAAGTATACTCACGCAGATAGATATGAAAAGTCTTTATTAAAGTTTGTGCCTATTTCCATTCTATGGAGACCAGGCGCGAACGCAGACCCCACAATTTTATTATACCATCCCTATTTAAGTTAAAACATACTTATCAAAGTATTATTATGTACATCTATATCAAAAACACTTGTAAACGTTTTTTTTTTAATTTTTTATTTCCATACATTGTGGATCAGGCGCATACGCAGACCCCACAATTTTAATGAACCACCGTTCTGCCAGATCAAACATACCCATTCATGTGTCTCGATACATCTTCTATCATTATATGTGATCAGTTTTTTAAAATAGTCAACCATATAGGAGCGTATTCGTGACCAGACACACACACACACACACACACACACACACACACACAGACGTTCAGCTTTATATATATATTTTTATGTTACATCATCGTCACAGAACGAAAATGTTATATTAAAAAACATCACATAAATTGATTAAGTAGCTTTTGTATTTTTTATACAGAGATCATTTTCTTTTAATGATTTTTAGCAATTTTAATAGTAAATCAAAGCCATTACAAGACTGGTGCTTATATCAGTAGTTTGATTCGAGTTGCCTCTATTTATTTATTAAAGATAGTAGGGCGATTAATTTACATGATTTTTGGAATATGTCATTTTCGTGCCGTGACGGGTACGTACATCATAAATATTTTTCTGTATTTTTGTTTTTTAATGCGGTTAACTTCTGAAGAGGAACCCAAAAATGAAAGTAAAACGACCCCCCATCACCCATTCCCTCACCCCCGGGGATATAAGTCATGATATAAGATGCATTTAACACCAAGTTAAATCGGACTCGCCAAGTAACAACAACAATAACCAATGCACTTGCAATCCAAAGAAATAACGTTCTTTTTTGCAATATGGCTAAATCAAATTCAAAACGAAATAAGATTGAACGGAGTTATCTCCCTTGCATTCATTACTCTCTATGATCGACTTTGTCAGACGACTCCTTATAAATTTAATTATAATGCTAACAGGTAATCGTCAAACGTTTTATTAGAATGCAATAAAATAACCAAATAAAGTATTTTAATCAACAAATTATCAATTAAGAAGTTTATTTACTTTATGTAATATTTAACTGAAGGAGTTTTCCTTTCCTTTCTCTTTCATACAAATTTCCAAATCAATTCAAACTGAATTAAAAAAAACTTAATTGGTTCCGGCCAATGTTCATTTCACAATTTTTTAGATGAGGATTAATAATTGATATTGTTTGAATTACTACTCTCATCTTGGTTGTTATTTTCACAATATTTTAATCAATGTAACCTCCAACCTTTTTCAGGTGCGTCTTTTTGAACTTGGATAATTTTATGTTAATTTATTTTTTAATTCTTTAATTTTTGTGTACTTTTACATACTTTATATTCGTTGTATATATTTTGTAGTTTTGTACACCTTTTGTAGACTGTTATCCTCATCTGCATAGTTGTTGTTGTTTTACCACGTTTCGGCCAACTCATCCTCTGGTCTTCTTCAGGTGCCAGAGGATGAGTTGGCTGAAGCGTGGTGAAACAACAACAACTATAAAAATGAGGATAACAGTCTGCAAAAAGACAAATACAAAAATTATGAAACCTCATCTAAAAGGATTCAAAAAATAAAATACAATAACATTCGGTATGGACCCAATAATGGAAGACCAGATAAGAACACAAATTTAGATTTATAAGATCCAGATCATAAAATCCAACCTTGATCGCCCTTGATTGCCGTGCCCATCACGCAGTGGATAGAGGTGTTGAGCCTCTATGGTTCCAGGTAAGAATTGTCTGAAGATAGCAGTTCAAAGCAGGCCAGAGGATCAGTTGGCCAAAACCTGGTGAGACAACAACAACTATGGAAGGCAGTAATTACTGAGGATACAGTTATGAGACTCTGCATTCCTATCAGTTAACCACCTGAAGAAGGCCAGAGGATGAGTTGTCCGAAACGTGGTGAAACAGCAACAATTATGAATTAGATAATTTAACTTGCATTCTGGGCTGGTTCAGACGGCTTCCTCCAAAGAAGGAAGTTTCTAGGAAATATCAAATTCACAAACAGTTCCAAGTCACATATTTATCCTGCTGAAACGAGATAATTTTAATGGTGTTAGTTTTTGCTGCTCTTTTTGCAGGGAAGTCTTGCCATACTCCCACATACACTCCCTGATATTCCCGAATGGTCACCCATCTGGTGCCAACCAGACTTAATGTTGCTTAACTTTGGTGATCTGATGAAAACCAATGTGTCAATGTGATTATGGGAATCTTTATGTAGATTTTATGTTTTTTTAAAAAGTTTTGAACTGAACATATTTTTATTAATTCATGGGGGTAAATTGTTCTCATTCCATCAGCCATGACCAGATTGAAGTGTTAATAAATTAAATTATTCTTACTTATCATCGCTTGCAGTAAGAATTGAACCTTCAACCTCCTGAAGGCTGTCATTTAATTGATTGGTAATCAACATTTTTATTTATATGCGACACACACCGGTTCTTGTTGATCACTGAAGTTAAGCAATGCTTATGTTGGCTAGTACCAAACGGGTGACCATTTGGAAATACCAGGCACTGTATGTAGGACACCCTTACGGCAGCTCCTACATCCCACCTGGCTTCTGTTTTGATCCTGTCCTACCGTTTGATCAAGCTGGTTGCGATGAGAGAGTGAGGTTGGCTTTGCGCAAACCAATTTCATTTTACCCCCCCCCTCAACACGTCATCCATCATCGCTAGGATGATTACATGATCCCTGTTGTTCTAACGGACGAACATTTAATCAACATCTTTAACCCTTGCGCCACAGGTTAATTAATTAACACTTCTATCAATCAATTTTGTCATAATGTTAAGAGTGTTCCCTAGTGGGCCGGGAGACCAGGGTTCAATTCTTGGTGGAGTCATACTAAGGATTTAAAATATTAGTACAGTAACCCCTCGTTACTTCGGGTTCGATTACCATGGATTTGCTACTTCACGGTTCTTTCAATAAATTAATATCGCGGATTTCCACCATAAATCCATAAAAATCGTGATAATCGAATACTCTGTACATATTTCTGTACAGTACTGAACTGTAATAGTGTACTATACACCCCAACAAGTTTTTCAATCTTTCTATTATTATTAATATAGTAAAGTGTCGGTTATAAACATTACAAAGATGGGATTTTAACAGCCTATAAACAATTAAATAAGGTAAAAAAAAAATAATGGTTTTGTCCTACTTCGCGGATTTTCAAATATCACGGGTGGTCTCGGTCCCTATCTACCGTGATATTCGAGGGAATACTGTACTTGATGCCCCTTTGCTAAACATTCAGCACTATAATGTCAGGATCAAGGGTAAGTGGAGTAATCCTGATGACCTCTCCCTCCCATACACAAACACAGGCACACTTTGATGTAGTAGCTAATGAAAAGGAGCATTTGGGTCGCTCTGAACTATGGCCAACCTCTTTATTTTCATGGTATAATGAAGTTCACACACTGGTTCTCATCAGATCATCAAAGTTAACCATCATTGAGCGTGGTCAGTATAAAATGGATGACTGTTTGATAGTACCAGGTGCTGTATGTAGGAAGACGCTGACACCTCTCTGCAAGAGCTACAAAAACCTAACGTGGTCATCTCCACTGACGGGGATATACATACGACTGGAGATCGCTTGTGAATTTCATAATCCCATGAAACTTGCTCCTTTGGAGGAAACTGGTTTAACTTGCCTTGGGTTAGTGATGCTTCGATACTGTCTGATAGTTTACTTTTACTTCTTAAGGCTGGTAGAACAAGGCACTCTACCCTCATGCATTTTATATATATAGTATTGATTTCAAAAAGTAAAAAAAAAAAAAATAGGACCTGGGTGCCATCAGGTAAAATCGAAACCAAAACATTTAGCACTTCAGACATATTCCCTACCGTTTGGGCTACTAATAAACAAGTAAGAAAGATTTAAAATTAAACCACTTCAAGTGATGAATGAATTTGCACATGCGCAGAAGTAATAGAAATATGTCGGCAAGTTGAAATGAACATTTTGCATTTCAACTTGCTGACATATTTCTGTACGCGTTATCCATCCAAACAAAGATTTTACACGTCATAAACCATCCTTGGTGTATGATTACTATTTCCTGTTAATTTTAGTGTTATGTGACCAGTAGTTTAAGAGTTTATCAGTTAAATATTTAAAGACACACACATACATACACTCTACTGTTTTATTTATATAGATACAGGGGATCGTTTATGCGTGTGCGTTCTCATCTATACATGTGTATATGTTAATCAACATGTAAAAAAAAATCCCGGCGGACGAAACCGTTTCATGTGTTTAAGGGAAGAAAAAACTCAAAGAGCAAGTCCAACAGCAGTCACCCCCCCTCCCCGCCTCACTTTCTGCTACCGTCTGAAATGAATTAAAATAGCTTTTTTATTTTTTTTTTATATTTCCAGAATGAGGCGGTTTCTTTCTTTCTTTATCTTCCCTTCTTCTATCTATACTGATTTATAATTTTTTTTTCTTTTTGTCTTTTTAACTTTCCAGCTTGAGACGTTTTCTTTCACTTTTTGTGTCTTTCACTGTTTTTAACTGTACCGATTGAAACGTCATTTATGTCATTTATGTATAGGCATTTTATGTTTAGTTGTACATTATCACCTTTCACACACACACTAGCATTTCAGCCTGGCGTTGCCCGGGTCTTTGGAGGTGTATGTTGAGCAAAAAAAAAAAAAAAAGGAAAAAAAAAACAGTCACTTTATTTAGACCCAAAATTGTCGGAAGAGTTTGGTAGAGTTCACAAAGATCAAATCGTTGAACTTTGACCCCTTAATCGCCAAATCTTTGGCCGAAAATGGATTACAAAGATTTTCCCAAATCTCAGTATCCTGTATATAAAATTTCAAGTCTGTAGACTGAAAATTGACAGAGTTATTGCATAGAAAAATGTACACAGACACGTTCACTTTTATAGATTAAACTAATCAGATTGTCTGATTAGCAAAAGGATGATGTTTGGTAATTAATCTGATGTCGCTAAGGTAAAAATCGAAAAGTTTACTAATTTTGAAATAAATTGTTTCAAAATCAGATAATCTCATGTTGCTAAAACGATATAATCTCTACTTATGTATAAAAGCCACTTGTGTGTGTGTTAGTTCATTCCCTATGGACTCTAAAATGGCTAGGCCGATTTTTAAAAGAATGTACTTCATGTGTCTGGCAGTGTTTATTGGAATGTCTTAGATAAGTCTCGAAAAATCAAAAAAAAAAAAAAATAAATCCGATTAAAGAAAAACAGTTCGATTTTGACCAGTTATCACCTTTATACAGTCTAACATTACAAGTGTATTTAGGAAATTTTATTACCGCAGAAGCAAAACGGCCTGGCATATAAAATCAACAGTAGGATCTTTGATAAGAACAGACCGCATTCAAAATGAATGTTTCTGTTTAGAGCACAATTGAACCGAGATGCTTGACTATTTCATTTTGAACTTTAATTCAAGCCATTATATATATATATATATATATATATAATTTCATAAAAATAACAGTAAATTCTCTACAGTGCAATGTAGACTACAATGTACTATAAATTAAGTCACTGTAGGAAGGCATATAAAGCTTCCTCCCAGTGCACTGCGGTGCGTCCCTGGTTAGAGCAGTTAATCAATTGATTTGATTGAAACATGGTCGATTTCGTGGACTTTGATAATGATAAAAGTATTGGAAGTTTGGAATATTTGTTTATCCTCATTCGATCCTGGGCAACGTCCAGAAGTAACTCGAAAATCACTTTTTTTGTGATGATCGTTTATGTTCGTGAAATGCTCAGAAATAGACGGGAAAACTTACAATTACTTATTTTGTTTTAATCAGTGAAATAACTTAGGACGCTATTCTTAACAATTGCCCGGCAGGCATCTGTGCGTGTGCAAGCAATGTTAGGAGGGTAATAACTGCCTAAGGTCAATTTTACTTAGCCTCAAGTTCTCTTTGAGATAGTTTAAACGAATTTTCCAAAATGGGAGACATAATTTTACATTCAAAATAAATAAATAAATAAAAATGAAAAAAAAAAAAATGAACAGCTTAGTAACGATCAGAAAAGAACAAAAAAAAAAACTGACACAATAGTTCCTTGTATTCTCGGAAAAGCTTGCATAATTTTAAAATAAAGTTTTTGGGAAAATTAAAGAAATAAATAACCTGAATGATACTACTGTCGGTATTTCATTCTTCAATGTCGATAATTGTTAATTAATTTCGTGCAGGCGAAAGAATAAAACGTCACAAAGTGAAAAAGATGCATTCAAATTCATTAATAAAGGCAGATGGAAATAAGAGAGAAACTTTTTTGTTAAAGGGAGGAAACTCTTGCAAAGCAAAGGAAATAAGGTTTACGTAGAACACGTGAAATTTTTTTAGCCCAACACACGCACGCGCACACACACGCAACTAAACGTAACACAGAGTTAACGTTAAAAGCGTTGGATTTCTTAATTTATATAGTATTTATTTATTTATTTATTTTATTTCTGGCACACTTCTGTGCAAATAGAAAATATTTCAATATACTTATTTTTCCTCTAAAAGAAGTATTTATTAGTATAATAGAAACAAAAGTATATATATATATATAAAGTATATATATATATCTAAATCTTTATAAAAAGTGACGTTCTCTGTGTGTGTGTGTGTGTGTGTGTGTGTGTGTGTGTGTGTGTGTGTGTGTGTGTGTGTGTGCAGAACGGTTTCTACCAAACTCCACTGTCAATTTTTGGTCTACAAACTTTAAACTTGATATCTAGGGGATTTGGACGTGTGGAACAAATTCGGTTTGGTTTTTAGTAGTTTAATGCACAAATGTATATTTGTGCATGCATAGAGGAGCACTTCAGGTCGAATTACGCCTGCCAACGTGCAATTTTTCAATTTCGATCCCTTAGCAGCTATTTTTACCAGTTAAAAAAAACAAATCGAATTTGTTCCACACGTCCACATCCCCTAGATATCAAGTTTCAAATCTGTAGACCAAAAATTGAAAGAGGAATTTGGTAGAGGCCTTTCTGCATACTCATGGGTCACTTGTGTGTGTATGTGTGTGTGTATGTGTTTGTGTGTGTTAGAACTTTTTTATTCTAAATGCTATGCAATTCTGCACAGTGTAGAAACTATGCCTTAATAAAACCGAGCATAATCATTAAATGAAAACAATCATCCAGTTATAATCCATAAAAGATGAATAATTAATTAATAAAAGTTTCTTTTTCAAAGAATATGCAAATTAGTTGACTCTTTTGCATATCTATGACTGAGTATATTAAGAAGTTTGTTTTAATAATTTTAAAATTAGATGTAAGCTTTTAATATCAATGTAAATGCAATGAAAAACTTAACTATATATGTATAATTATCAAGCTCCTTTAAGAATACTTAAGGATTGGCACTGTCTGTAGAGTTATATAATTAAGGCAATCAACTAGCGTCTATGCAGTTTTCACGACTTCCGTTCGTGCAGACACTCTAGATTACATAATGTACTCGCCCGAATGTGGCGTTTAATAGTTCCTAATTCTTTTCATTCCCGTGGAGATAGAGGCTCGGCAAATCGAGCTAAAAGTGGCTTCGTGGATGAGTTCAAATCTCATGACCAGCAGGAATAATTACCCTAGACTGCTGATTGCGTAAGCATGAAACACTAGTGTTTGTAGGTAAAAATGAATATTTTAAGCCCCTCTCTCTGGGTAGAGCACTGTCGTAAATAATCTCACCTGCTACTTAATTGGCTGAAAAATACGAGGTTCGCTGTTTGTTTGCAAATAAGCGGTTTAAGCACTATTGGTGGACGAATGTTTGTTTAAAATAGATATTTGTCAAAGTTATTTGCAGGCACCGCTTCCGTGGGTTGATGAGTAGAACTGCCAACTGTCAGTTCTAGGTTCAATCCTCGGCTTGGGAGAGGTGCTAGTCTGGAAGCACTGATAAGTTGTGATACAACGAAACAGTACTGTATGTCGATAACTACAAATATATATATATATATATATATATATATATATATATTAGTGTTGGGACGAATTATTGGAATCAAGAATCAGAAAAATCAGAACTTTTTAGGGTATCAGAATCGCAAATGAGATTTGTTTTGAAATGAAAACAAACATTGTCTCACAACTAATATATGTCCCAAGTGTAATTTTGTGTTTTGCAAAATATATGCGGACATTACATGGGGAAGGGGTACAATCATTTGAAGATTTTTTTTAAGAGTTTCAGTTTAGATAAGGGGTGCTGAACAAGTGGTTATGCAGAATACCAGACATGCAACACAAGTAGACCATTAGCTGACCCTCAATCTACTAGGATTGTGGCCTCCAGAAAGCCCACCGTGGATGAGTGCAGGGTCCCTTTCCATGTACGACATGGCACTACAAACATCCCGATATTATTCAACTGTTGGTAGAGCAACCGCACTAAGCACTACCAAAGAGTTAGAGTTCCTGTACTACCAGTCGGGAACAGCAGCCAGGAACTGTCAATCCGTTACCCTCAACCCATCAGACGATGGTCAACCCAATCTGCTTGTACTGGCATTATGACATTCAAGCACTCCCAAGTGCCCAGTTTAGAGAGATGGGATGTGTCGGGAGAGGGGAAAACGGCGTTCATTGCCGTAGTCAGGAAACAAGATCAACCACTGAGGGTTTCTGTCGAATCCCTGTGATTCAACCTCTATGTCTGGCTAAAAGGCAAAGAAGGAGTATGGAAGCCGGGCAATAGACAGTGCCTATCTACTACTTAAGCAGTTCAAGTTTGCAGACCGGTAATTTGTTTGAGTCACCAGCTCTAGGAAGGTTGTCATCCAAAATTGAAGAGGCCTCCCTCCCCTTAGGTTTAGTTTCAGAGTTTTCCTTCTCCTAGACGGATGAACTCGGAAAATTTTTAAAAATGCATTAAATCTTTTAAGTAAATGTTGAGAAATTTTTAAAAAATCAGAATCAGAATCGGTAAACATTTTGGAATCCCCTCATATATATATATATATATATATATATATATATATATATATATATATATATATATATATATATATATATATATATACACACACATATATATAACTGTTTTTCTTTGACTAGAATGTGGATGAATGAGTTTAATTCTAGTAGATATTTTGTTCTAAATGAAAGTTTAAAGGCTTCAAAATCACTTTTGAATGTATTGCAACGATCATTTCATTTTAATTTTTGATAAATGGGACAATATTTGTCTTTGACATTTGAAAGTGGTTTACAAGCCTTTAAGTTGTCAGATAAAGATTCATTCGTAACCAAGGCTAAAATATTTTGATCCATTTGTGCATTTAAACCAAAGACAGACAATATTTGTCAACTGTGACAACATTCTATCAATTATTCAAACTTGGTAAGAAAATAATGAAAAGTTAATGAATTCAACTGCAAAAAACATGGAACAGGATTCTATGTTTATTTATTACAAAATAATGTTTTCTTTCAATATATATATATATATATATATATATATATATATATATATATATATATATATATATATATATATATATATATATATAAACTACAATGAGAATACCATGTTTTGCAGATTTGTATGTAAACATTTCTAAATGAAAAATTCTTTGGAATGTAAAGAATTTTATTTCCACAAACACAAATAATAAAGAAAGAAAGAAAACAAAACAATAGCAACAAAATCTTGTCAGGTAAATTCATTAATCCATTTAATTAGATTTCCAAAACGAGAGAAAAAAATTTCAAATATTTTACTTTAAATTTTATGTCAAAGATTGTTTAATCTAAAAAGATTTTTGCGTTTCGTTTTTCTTTTATTCGTTAAATATTTTTGGTGAGAAAAATAGATCTTTTTTTTCTCCATTGAAAAAAAATCCTTTATGTATAGAAATTATGTGTGTATATATGTATGTATATATTGTTTATATGTTTGTGCATGTGTGTATGGATGAATATATATCTGTGTGTATACATGCACATATATGTGTGTGTGTGTGTATCTTAACCTTTCTTTATATATATATATATATATATATATATATATATATATATTTTTATAAAGTAATAGGGTTCGTGTGTTTCTGTCTGTGTGTACAGCTCTCCATCATCAACGAAATATAAAGGAGGTAAGAGGGTAGATCTCTCCTGGTAGAGAAACATTAGAACCCATTTTAGGATGTTTCTGTTATAGGAGACATAAGAATCTATGCCTAATTTCTTTATATACTAGTCTACAAACCACCCCCATATCGAATGACTTATGCTCATTTGCATATCACATTATATTAAATCTCTTTAACTAATTACCTCGACCTTATTACATATTGGAAATATTCTAATCATTTCAACTGTACTATTTACAAAATCTATTTAACATTTAATTATTTAATATATTTTCATTTAATTTTATATTCGATTTATTTCACTTTACGTATATTATCAAAACAATTCATTGGCGAGGAAAGCTTTATGTTTTGGGATTGTATTGAAAATGTAATGGAAATTTCAATTTCGTTCCGTTTTAATCTTTTATATTTTACTTGCCAATATAATTGAAAGAATACAATTCAGCTATCGTTATTGTATATAAATAAACAAAAACAAATATTTTAAAATAAAACTTTATTAAAAAAGAAATAATTTTATTTTTAAATGAAAAAAATCAATTTAGTAAAATAATTGTATTAAACACCCCCAGCCTTGTCAGCAAACCTGTAAACCTATAAAAGTTAACATTTCGAATGTAAACAGTGATTTTTCGATTTTGTTAGCGCTTGCCGCAATTAAAGACAATTAAAACGGAACTAACTTTATTTCCATTCTATTTTTTAAACAACCCCCAAAACATAACGCTCTCTTCCAGTTATAGCCAATTTTTTTTTAATTAAATAAAACAGGTCAAAATAAACAGATAAGCGCATTTTCTTTTACATTTTTCTTACAACCATTGTCATTTAACCAACTGCAGGATATCGTTACTTTTGTGGGGTTGTTTTGAAAATGGCACGGAGATTATAATTTCGTTCCAATTTAATCTTTCTGGTCGAGCCTATTTCGAAAGCCTGTCTTATCATAGATTTGAACTACAAATAATTTATTACATTTTGATTATTACTATCTTAAGACTTAAAGCTTATATTTATTTCATTTTTCTATTTATATATTGAATTAGTTATTTCCAGTCTTATTTAAACTTAGTGCTTTCTTTAAACCGGATGAACCTTTTATAAAAATATGAGTTTAACGTAAAGAACACGAACAAGGTTTTATTCAACTGAATTTCTTCCAGTTTACTAACAAAATATATAAATTTAAAAGAGATATAAATAATAAAATAAAAAGGTTATGTAATTTAAAAGAAATACACGTACTCACAAAAGCAGAACTTTTTTTACACATTTTTTTCTTTAAAACCATAACAATGAGACTAACAATTACCTAGATCTTAGTAATTATTTGTTTTAATAGAACTGTTTTAATTGTACTGTTTACTTAGTTAACCTAAGTTGGTATTACATTTATTTTACATTTACTTTTTTTTTTAATTATTACTTTTAGACTGTGACGTTTACACCCGGAAGTAATGAGTCACATGTAGGTCGCTTTTATTCATTCCTTTTGGTCAAGATCAAAGTGTAGTATCTGTTCTTCAGATGCTGCACTTCATTTTCTTGTTCTCTTTCGGTGGAGGAGAAATCCTTCACGACTGAGACAATTTTTTATTTTTGTACCTTTTCTCCACGTTAAAAAACGACCCTGGTGTCTAACTCTGTCCCGTGGGGAGGCATAGTAAATAGGTACAATATAATTGTTTATAATTGTACTATTCAGAAATATTATTTATAGTTCGTCCATTTCAGTTAGTATACATTTCCTTTACGCTTAATTAATTTACAATCATTAATATCGTTAAACAATTCCGTTTAAAACCGAAATTATGCCACCCAAACGAAGTAGAAACGAAAGTGAGGAAGAAAGAATGGAAAGATTGGAAGCTAATAGACTAAGAGTTGCTGCAATTCGCTCCAATGAAAACAATTCAGATAGAGAAAGACGTCTAGAACTTAACAGGATACGTCAAAGAGAAAGGAGAGCAAGACTGTCAGATTTGGAAAGAGAAACCCAACGTGAAGCTGACAGAACTAGACATGCTGTAAGGCGGTTAAATTCATCACAAGATGAAATTCAAGAAAGGCAAAGATATGCACTGGAAAGAGAAGCAATATTACGATCGAATGAATTATATGAGGTAAGTAGACGTACACAAGGTCAGTTGAGAGTGGCTCAACGACATCAGAATGAATCGGAAACCCAACGAAGCTTTCGCCTATACCAAGGGCAACAACGAGAGGCTGCATGGAGAGAGAGTATGACTTTGCCCCAGCAATTGACAGAAAACGAGGCAGCTAGACAACGAATGACTGCTTTGAGACACCATGAAATAGAACACTGCAATAGAAAAGGATTGCTCTACAACAAAAATGACTCTCTCACTACAGCTGATATAGGAAAAATGGACAAAGTATGTCAACATTGCTCAGCTGTAAAATTTAAAGGAGAAACCCCTGGTTGTTGTTCTTCTTCTGGCAAAGTTGTGCTTGATAGCTTTCCACCACTGCCTCAGTTGCTTCAAGATTTGCTCTCCGGCAATGGTCCCATCTCTAAAGATTTTCTGCAAAATCTACGCAGTTATAACAATTGTTTTGCAATGACATCATTTGGTCACAAAATTGCGGCAGTACATGGGTGGAATCCTTCTTTTAGAATTCGAGGCCAGGTTTGCCACCAGATTGGGAGTCTTTTACCACCTGAAGATGAAACAGCAAAGTTTATTCAAGTCTACTTCTTGGATAGTCTGGAAGAGGAACTACATAATCGGGGACGTGACAGTAGACTCAATAGAGACATTCTCCGAAGTCTGACTGAATTTTTACATGAGAACAACAGCTTCATTTGTCAGCTGAAAACAACAAAGGAGAGGATTGAAGAAGAACACTTGGTAGAACATAAAGTTGTCATAAGGGAAGACCGAAGGCCGCAAGAAGAGCATCCACGGCGATTCAATGCTCCAACAACAACGTATGAGATTGGAATATTAATGGAGAATGAACCAACAGCTAACTGGGATATTGTCTTGCGTTTTAGAAATGATACATTAAAACAGATCTCCGAACTACATCCCCTCTACGATACTTTAATGTACCCGTTAATGTACCCCTTTGGTTCTCCATCTTACAACATCTACATGAAGGCATCCAATGGGCGAAAAGTTACCCAACAGCAATTTTATTCGTGCCATTTAATGACTCGGACTGGAAACTATTTTCTCTGGTACCGAAGGCTATTTCAACAATGGCTGGTGGATGTGTACTGCAAGATTGAAACAGAACGTTTACAGTTCCTGAGGCGTGAGCAACAGACCCTGAGAGCTGACAATTATAGCAACTTGAGAGATTCAATTCTTAGGGAGGATGGGAATCCAGAACAGTTTGGTCAACGAGTTGTACTACCGGCAACTTATACAGGAGGCCCTCGATACATGTTTGAGCGTCAAAGTGATGCCATGGCATATGTTCGGCGAATGGGCCGAGCCGACCTCTTCATCACGTTCACAACAAATCCAAAGTGGACAGAAATTACAGAAAATTGTCTTCAAGGGCAAGACCCTCAGGATCGTCCAGATATTGTTGCCAGGGTTTTCAGGCAGAAGCTAAAAAAGTTACTTGAATTTATTAAAAAGGGAGGATTTGGCAGGTTGAGGGCTTTCCTGTACAGTATTGAATATCAAAAAAGAGGACTGCCGCATGCACACATCCTCACCTGGCAGGCCCCAGAGGACAAACTTCTACCAGAAAAAATGGATCTCTGCATATCTGCAGAGATCCCTGACAAAGAGGAAGATCCTGATCTTCATGCTAAAGTGATGGCACATATGGTGCATGGACCTTGTGGACCATTTAATCCAAATTGTCCATGTATGATTGACAACAAATGTTCCAAAAAATACCCAAAAGAATTTCTTCAGTGTACCGAGCAAGGCCAAGACTCTTATCCCAAGTACAGGCGAAGAAAACCAGAAGATGGAGGCCAGACTGGTACAATAAGGATGAAGAGAAATGGTCGGTATGTTAATCAAGAAATAACAAACCAGTGGATTGTTCCGTACAACAAGGTCCTCCTTCAGCAGTTCAACGCTCACATTAACGTAGAAATTTGCAGCTCGATCCAAAGCATCAAATATGTCCTCAAATACGTGAATAAAGGATGTGATCAAGCAGTGTTTGAACTACAAAGAACTGATGGAGCAGCTAACCAACAAGGCCAAGTACAAAGTCACATTGTGGATGAGATCCAGCAGTTCCAGAATGCAAGGTATGTCGGCAGTTCAGAGGCGGCCTGGAGGATATTGGAACATCCCATCCATGAACATTTCCCCCCAATTGTACAACTTTCTGTTCATCTTGAAAATGGGCAGCGTGTCATGTTCTCAGCTGATACTGCTCTGGAACGAGCCCAAGGTCCACCGCCTGCCACAACTTTGACAGCATTTTTTCAACTCTGCCATGAGGATGACTTTGCAAGGGGTCTCAAATACGTAGAAGTCCCTGAGTTTTACACTTGGAACAAATCGACAAAGAAATGGATGAGAAGAATGCGTGGGGTACAAGTTGAAGGTATTGAAAATGTATGGAAGGCACCATGCATTGGGAGAATCTACACGATTAGTCCAAAAGCAGGGGAGTGTTATTTCTTACGCCTGTTGCTCAATGAGGTTGCTGGTCCAACTTCATTTCAAGATTTGCGAGCATACAATGGTCAGGTGTTTGAAACATACAGAGCAGCGTGCCTTGCTCGAGGCCTTCTAGAAAATGACCATCACTTGCATCAAGCAGTAGGAGAGGCAAGTGCCACTCAATCACCTTCAAATTTGCGAAGCCTATTTGTGATAATTTTAACAGCCTGTGGGCCAAGCAATCCTCTTGAGATCTGGATGGCTTTTCGTGATGTAATATCTGAAGACATTCTTCACAGATACAGGCAAGAAGTTAACAATCCAGAAGCAGATTTTAATGAGGACATCTACAATAAAACTCTTTGTCTAATTGAAGAAAAAGTTCTCCTTATGTGCGGTCAACCATTGGCAAGCTATGGATTACCTGCACCAACGCAAGGGAGAGATGAAAGACTCGCGAGAGAGTATCAACGTGAAGTTACTTATAATCTTGAAGAACTTTCCCTACAAGCAGAAAATATGCAAGAAAAACTGACCGATTCTCAAAGAGAAGTTTACAATTCATTCATGGCAATGTTGGAAGCACAAGGTGAAATGAACAAAAACATGATGTTTCTTGATGCTCCAGGTGGTACGGGCAAGACTTTTGCAATCAATTTGATCCTTGCAAAGATTAGATCCATGAGAAAGATTGTGCTTGCAACAGCATCCAGTGGCATTGCTGCTACTCTACTACAAGGTGGCCGCACTCTTCACAGCACTTTTAAAGTACCCTTGGATACTCATCGAATGGATCAGCCAGTTTGCAAAATTACTGGTAACTCAGCCATGGCAAATGTAATTAGAGACACCTCTGCAATCATTGTAGACGAAGCCCCAATGACGCACAAGAGTGCTTATGAAGCAATTGACCGAACACTGCAAGACATCACAGGAAACAAGAATCCCATGGGTGGCATTCCAACCTTATTTTGCGGTGATTTCCGTCAAATCCTCCCAGTGGTTAAAAATGACACAAGGGCTAACATTGTCAATGCAATTTGGAAACAATCCTATCTCTGGAGGCACGTTATAGTGAAGAGACTGACTACTAATATGAGAGCCTATATCTCTGATAACACAGCTGCAGCAGACTTCTCAAAATTGCTTCTCCAAATCGGTAATGGTCAGTTTCCTATCACTTCTTCACCTGACACAATTAAGATTCCAACTGCGCTTGGTAAATGTGTCGGTAATCAGAAGCAACTGAAAGACAAAGTGTACCCAGACCTGCAAAACAATGGAAAATCACCGGATTGGCTTGCTGAGAGGGCTATTATTTCGCCATTAAACAGCAATGTGAATCATTTGAACAATTCAATAATGGATGAATTTCCAGGAGACACAAAGCAATACAAGTCAGTTGATTCGGCTACTAATGAATATGAAGCTGTTCACTACCCTGTGGAGTTTTTAAACTCTTTGGAGATATCTGGAATGCCTCCACACATTTTAAATCTCAAAATTGGATCGCCAATCATGATTCTTCGATCCTTGGAACCGCCAAAAACAACAAACGGAACCAGATGTGTTATCACCAGATTGCACACCAATGTACTTGAGGCCACCATTTCCTGTGGTCCCTACAAAGGCGAAACCGTTCTACTGCCAAGGATCCCCTTAGTTCCATCGGACTCAGAACTTCCATTTAAATTCCGGAGACTCCAATTTCCTGTGAAGGTGTGTTTTGCAATGAGCATAAACAAAAGTCAAGGTCAGACATTTAACACCATTGGCGTAGACTTGACATCAGACTGCTTCAGTCACGGTATGTTCTACGTCTCCATCAGCCGGACAGGAAGTTCAGAAAAACTCTACATTCTGGCTCCAAATCAAAGCAGCAGAAATGTAGTTTACCCTGAGGCTCTTCAGTGAAAAGTTCGAGAAATGGATATGAGGAAAAACTGACATGATCTGATTGTGGAAAGTTTTTAGTATTGAATGTGCAAGATAAAATTTAAGCAAGAGTTGAAAATTACTTCAATGAAAAATTTACTATGTAACATCAAGTAACCTTCCTTTTGATGAAAATGTTTTGTGAAGTTCCTGATTGAATTTCAGTCACTACAAGAGGTAGTTAAAATGTTAATCACCTTATGCAATCGTTGCTCTTACAACATCAACTTACTGGAAAGGTGCCCACAGATTTTGGTACCCGAGTGCGCAACAAAGCTCCGTGCGAAGCACGGGTATCTTTGCTAGTATATATATATATATATATATACACTTGTGCCCGATATTATTCATACCCCTCGGATCTTTGAGATTTCTATAAGAATATTGCTCAAACCAGAAGATAGACAATATTAAAGGGATTTCAAACAATAAATCAAGCATAAGCATTTAATTTAAACTCAACAAATAAATAAATTATGCAAGTTTGAAACACTATACTAAGAAAAACAATAATGGCACTAGTTCAAAATTATTCATACCTCTCTTACTAATAGTCAATAGCATGCCCTTTATTCTTAATAACTGCCTGTAACCGTTTTGTATATTTATCAACAAGATTTTTACAAGCATCAACACTGATTTTTGACCATTCTTCAATGTAGTAGTTCTCTTAATCCCTCAAATTTCTAGGTTTCCGCTTTTTAACCTCAGTTTTCAATATGTGCCAGAGGTTTTCGATAGGGTTCAGGTCGGGACTCTGGCTAGGCCATTCCAAAACATTAATGTGATTATCCTCAAACCATTTCCTGACTATTTTGGCAGTATGTTTTGGATCATTATCCTGTTGAAGGACCCAGTTTGGTCCTAAATGGAGCTTCTCCGCATCCTGTCTAATGTTTTTCTGGAGTATCTCCAAATATTGCTCCTTCTTCATGGTTCCATCTATCTTGACCAAACTACCTGGACCACTAGCTGAAAAGGAGCCCCAAAACATTAGGCTACCACCACCATGTTTCAACGTGGGTATGGTGTTCTTTGGGTTGTAAGCTTCTCCTTTCTTCCTCCAAACGTAAGAAGCATCCATATGGCCAAACAATTCAATTTTTGTTTCGTCAGTCCACAAAATACTTGAGAAAACGGACTCTGGAGAATTCACATGGGTCCTAGCAAACTTTAGACGTGCTGCAAGGCGTTTTCCGGTGTGCAATGGAGTCCTTCTTGGTCTTCTTCCTTTCAGACCATTTTCATGCAGAGTCCTTTGCAATGTTTGCCTTGATATTTTTATGCCAGAAGACTCCAGATTTTCTAAAATGTCCTTAGTAGTGGTGGTTGGATTTGCATTAACACTTCTTACAATATTCCTGGTGGCTCTAGCAGACAGTTTCCTTTTCCTTCCTCTACCAATCAAGTTGTTTGTTGTGTGGTGGCTCTGGAATTTTTTGATGATGCTCTGTACTGTTGCTGTAGGGACCTCAAATTTCTTGGAAATTGACTTGTAACCTAAACCATCCTTATGTGAATTCACAATTTTAGTCCTAAGATCATTACTAAGCTCTTTTTTCTTCCCCATTCTAATAATTTTTATTCTTTTTTTGGTTTTCAGTTGATATCATTTTAATTTCTGAAAAATGCAAAAAACGAAATGAAATTAATCAAAGGTTGTATAAAAGCATTCAAAATAAGAATCAAACAGGAAACAAACAGTCAGAAACTCGATTAATACTGAAAAAATAAGGGGGTATGATTATTTTTTAACATTGCAGATTTTATAAATAGCTGTATATTTCTTTTATTACAAGTATCCCGAGATTTTAAAATGACGAAAATGATCAGAAGAGGTTTATTAAGAATATGTATCAATATGGACGTAAACAATAAATTCTTACAAAGTTACACCTAATAAACTCAATTTTCAAGAGGGGGTATGAATAATATCGGGCACAAGTGTATGTATGATGTATGTGTGTGTGTATTAGAGAAGATCAGAAAAACGTCAGTACAGTCGGTTTCAAATCCAACAGAAAAGGGAATATATATATATGAGAGAGGGAGAGAACGAGAGAACGAGAGAGAGAGAGAGAGAGAGAGAGAGAGAGAGAGAGAGAGAGAGAGAGAGAGAGAGAGAGAAAATCTTGTTATTGTAAAGTTATTAAATTTAAAAAAAAAAAAAAAAAACCTGTAAGGAAGGTATAAAAAATTTAAATTATACGACAAAGAGTACAAATAAACAATAAAGACCTTATATATATATATATATATATATATATATATATATATATATATATATATATATATATATATATATATATAACGAGGTGCCAATTGTGAATCTCGCTAGATTCAGCCACTCTGATGAGTCGTGGACGACGAAACACGTGTCAGTGGATAATTATATTTTAAAAAATAATATATATATATAATGTGTGTATGTGCATGTATATTTCTTTATTGTTAGATTTTTCTTTTTTTATCTCTATATTAAAAAAAAGTTCTTTAAAAAATGCAAGTAAAAATAAATTTAATTCTTATCTATTTTTTATAAACATTCTTGCTTTGGATATGAAAAAAAAACTTAAATGTTTCATAAAATATAAATTTATAAATTTATAAAATATAAAATTTATAAAATATAAAATTTATGAAATATAAAATTCATCAATCAAAACTATATGGTGAAACATGTAAAAACGAGGATTACTAAACTAAAATCATGGACTTGGAGAACATTTTTAATTTCGTGGGGTGAGCTTTTGTAGACAAATTTTTTTTTAAAAAAGCCTAAAAGTTCATGAAACTGGTGTGTAAATCGTAGTTTTATGGCATTAAGACGCTGTTAGAGGACTTTGGTCTGTTGCCAGTTATACAGTGCAAAGCTAGTACACATTTATAAACCTGTTTTTAGTATCGTAGCATCAGTTCAATCGTCAGTTTGTCTCAGTTCACAAAGTAAATCAGAAACGATTATTGGCGGGTCAACCCGCGATCTCAAATGACCCAAAACGCGTAACTTAAACACCTTCCTCCATCGTTGGCGTGGCTGCCCTTGACGTCACTTCTCTTCAATAAATCCCTTTGATTCATGCTTCTCGTGTCTCAACCTGTGACCAAAGAACGTGAGCATTTGACCCATAAGAATTTTTTTTTCTCTCTTCTCACGTTCACCTCTCAACACTTGAACATAAGAGGTTACTATTTGGGACCATGCCTAGGAAAGATTAACAAGATATTAGTTTACATTACATTTAAATTGCTGCATATCAATATATTCAGGGAAGCAGATAGCAGGAAGGGAATTCCAAAGTCTAGCTCTTCGAGGAAACAAACTATTCGTGTAGAAAACGCTTTCTGGCATTTAGGGAACTCAACAGTGAAGGGTCGCTGTGCCAGTCTACGAAACCATCAAGTTCCTCTCGTATGTCTCTATTGGTTTCCGTTTGACCCAAGATACACATCGGATTTTTCTGTAGCAATTGCTTCTGAATGCCATTATTCTTTCGATGTCTGTTTTGTTTTTTTGTTTTTCGAGTGCCCATGCTCGTAGGCTGGACAACTCACAACAGGTTGTAAAAAGGATGCAGGGGAGATAATAAAGGGTTTGTAATAGAGTGCAAGGGAGGTAATTATTGTTTTACTTTCCCTAAGGCTGTCCGTTTGCTGTTGTTTCTTTGCCTTGCTGTGTTATTAGTGAATGTCTATTGTTTTCATGCGTATTTAGCTTTGTTGACGACTTGGTAATCTCTGGTTAGCCATTAATCATTGTCAATATACATGAGATATATGTAAGAGAAGACTCATATAATCATGGACTTTTTTTCTTTTTTAAAATAAAGAGTTGGGTGCGTTATACAGTTTTTTTTTTGGGTGGCAAAGTAATTAAATCACGACTTGAGTTTATTGTGAGAAAAAAAAATAGTGTAGGCATTCAAATTTTTCTTCTTTTTTTAATATTATTATAAGAAGAATCTTTTCGAGTTAAAATCAATTGAGAAATACACATCCTGTATTGAGAAATACACACTTTAAATATGTAAATATTAGGTAAAAAATAACAAGTTATCCAAAATGACCGTCCATTTGGGCCATATTAGATAACTTTACCGAAGGTTTGCATGTTTAAAGTGTGTGTGTCTAGATACAAAATATGGGTACTTAATTTTTAATCTGGCCTTCGGGTCAAGATCACAGGGTTTTTTCCCCTATCCCACGCCAACGAAATAACATTCCAATGACTTTTAATATAAAATTTTAGTTTATTTATTTATTTATTTATTAAAAAAAAAAAAAGTTTGATTCTGGAATCTTAAGTAGGACGACCCCCCCCCCCGGTGTGTTTGTAGTATTGTGGTGATTATGAACTCTAGCTAGGATTAGCATAGACTATCTAAGGTACAGTGATGAGGATAATCAAAGTTCCCTCCCCAATTTTTTAATGGCCTTGTGCCTAATTTTTTGTTTTTGTAACGCTTCATGAAAATGAAAAATAAATAAATCACAGTGTAGTATCTGTTTTGATGCTACACTAAACTTAATTTGTCCTTAGTCAATGAAGGGGGAAACTCTCTACACTAAGGCAATTTTTATTTTTCAGAGAGACAATTTTGAGGAGGTATTTTCCCCCTACATTAAAAACGACCTTGTGCCACATTTTGCTTACGTGGGGAAGCAAATAAATACCAATATGGGATATTTATGCACTTCTGTTACCATGCTAAAATATTAACGTCATTATGTAGAAAGCCATTCTTAACATGTGGAGGAGAGGGAGTTTTGGAACTATTCTGTAGTTTCACCTAACAATTTAATAAAAGAAAGAAAACACGAATTTAATTTGAAAATAGGATTTTTAAGAAATAGCATCGTAACTTAAGTGTATAAGCACCCAAAATGTGTATTTCTTCAAAGATTTTATAGCGAAAAAATCCTCATATAATAATACTAGCGGGCGGGGGAGGTGGCTTTGCCCAGTCGTAAAATACGCTTAAATATGATATTTTAATTTGTCCAGATTTCGTATTTATTATTGTAGAGTCGTGATTTCAAAAGTTAAAAAAAGTATTTGGGTGCCATCAGCTAGAATCGAAACCGAAAGCAAAACTGTAGCATTCAAAGCTGGTGACGTTACCACTGTATTAACGTGACACGCATATGAACTGATTAAAAATAAGCTAAGATGAATGTACAAAATGTATAACAATATTTTCAATTTTTATCCCTTAAAACTATTTTAACCAGATAAATACCCATAAAAGAACGGTCCGTAAAAAATCCAATCATTTGAGGCCCCTAGCGCTTTTAGTTTCGGAAGAGAAAGAGTTTGAAAATATGGAGATGGGCAGACAGACAGACATATAGCTGTTTATATATTAGATTTAATAAAAATAGAATAAACATTTTTAATGCCCACATAGATTTTTTTCCTGACAATAAATTCATGTTGTGTTTTTTGGGGTTTTTTTTAAAGGCGGCGAACTTTAAATTGGCAACTCTTCTTTAATTGCAGATGTGGTAACCATCGGTTATGTTCCTTATTCTTAGCACCTGATATTTTAAATGGTCACCCATCGAAGTCTTGACCAAGCTCAATGACGCTTAACTTCAAAAATCTTACTGAAACCAGCGTATCAACTAGATGATAACCAACTTCCCTAGCAGGATAACTGTTTGCTGAAAAAAAAAAATGTCTCAGTCGAGAAAGATTTTTTTTTTACCAAGAATAAGGCAGGACATTGCAGATACTACATTTTGAAAAATATATTCATTTAAAAAATTATACATTTCTCAAAACAAATTATGCACAAGACCATTCAAAAGTGAAGGGAAGCGGGTTTATGGCCATCTTTGTCATTGCATCCAGTATATTTGTCTATCATTTTCCTAGCTAGAATCTTTAATCACCATAATACCACATTCATTCCAGGGGTCATCTTTCTTAAGATTCCCAAATCGTTATTTTTTTTTAAATAAATATATAAATAAATTGTTTTGGTGTTTATATTTGTCAAAATGCGCATCAGTTCTAATAATTTTATTATTAAATTTTGAAACGATTTTTGGAGGAAAAAAAGACAGAAAAAAAAAGGAATACCTAAAATTATTCAAAACTGTAAAAATAATCTTGACAAATTTTGGCAAACTTCAAGAAGTAGATGGAGTTATCTCCCCTGGTGCATCTTCTTCCTAACTAAAATTGCCAAGATGGCTGTGTAGCGATGGGTTTAACTAAAATTTGGTTTTCCTCTCTAAAAAGACCTACTTGATCAAATTAAGCGATTTTTTTTTCATGAGAACTTTATTCCCTAACTTGTAGAGATTTTTCTTTATTTTCTTTTTTTAATATCTTTGCTAAACTGCACAAGCACTATCGTTTTTACTAAACAAACATATACTACACTTTGATTCAAACACGAAGGCTGGCAGATACATTTCTCTTTTATCTTTTAGATTGCTAGAACTGAGCATCCGTCGCCACCATTGTAACCCGGTCGTGATATTTTTCTTTGCAATTTTCATTGTTCATTCGATTATCTCCCTTTAAACTGTCGGTCATTTTTGCTGTAAATTTATTACCTTTTAAAAACAGTTTACAATCAACATCTCTCATTTTTTTTAACTGCATTTTTACAATTATTTTTCATCCAGGCAAGAACATCGTTTTTTATAGAATGTGTATATAGTAATTTTAATTGTTTTTTTTTTTTTTTTTTTTTTTTTTTTTTTAGATTTCATGTACAGAAAACTCTACAGACAAATAAAGTAAGTTATTTCATCTTTTTTATCTAAGGATTTTTATCCTCGGCCCGAAAATCAATTAAACCATTCCTGTACTGATCTGGTCCCTGTGTTAATTGCGATGGGATGTTAGTTCTGTGACATTCTAGGGGGTCAACCCTCCCAGGCCTTGCCTTCTTTCTTTGAGAAGGGGTAATTTTATAGTTAATCGCCTGAGGCGCCCTTATCGGGGAATGCTGACAGGGTTACTCTGGCATCTTTTTTTTTCAGATTATAGTGTACCTCCTCGGGGGCGCTGACTTCTCAGTTCCACTTTCTGTCCAAGCTTTTTCAGTGGGAGAGAACTAAAAGCCCTATCTACTCACATTGTGAATGCAAAAAAAATATTTAATAAATATTTGAATAAAAATATTCAAATATTTAATAAATAAAAATAAAAATGAATAATAATAATAACAGAAAAATACGCCCCCCTCCCCCAAAAAAATATGGGAGTGACGCAAATAAACAAAGAGCAGGTAACTCCCTCAATGCTTCGCTTCGGTGACGGTAATACTTAGTATAATATTTAGTGTAATACGACATAATGCAACGATTAGGTGAGCATAATACTCATTGGTGTCTTGGCTAGGAGCAAAGTGTAGTATCTGTTTTGATGCTACACTTTATATTTTCAGTCCTCGATCTATAAAAGAGGAGTCCTTCTAGACTGGAATAATTGTGTCAAGCTGGCCTAATGGTTATTGTACTTGACTCACTGCCTTTGTTTTGGTTTCCATCTCAGCTCAAGTATATATTTTTTTTTATTTACAAGAACGAAACTGTTTAGAAAAAACATAATACTCACATTCCCGTGTCTCAGTTTTTGTATTAATTAAAAATTTTTATGTGTATTTTACGATCAGGCAACGCCAAGTGGCCTGCAAGTATATGTATAAATGTGAGAATGCGTCTGTGTGTATGTATGTGTATGTGTTTTTGTGTTTGAGAAAAATTCTCAACCTATATACTCCACAAATGTTTGATCAACAGACTTGAAATTTGGTATATAGGGTATTCAGACACGTGGAAAACTTTTAATCGGTTTTCATCCAGAACAAAGGGCTGCTAAGAGGTCAAAATTGAAAAATTGGTTTTGGAGGAGGGGGGGCATCGGATTTTTATCTGTTTTTCAACTGTTTCATGAATGTGTATGCTTGAATCGTTCACATGACAGATTCCTTATGTTAAGAATAAGGCGGTTTGAAAGTACTTTCTAAAGATCGTAGCAAGCTGGCCTATATATATATATTCAGGCAGACATTGTTAAAAACAACAAAAAGTTTCTGTTTAGTGATACATTTTTTAATTTTTCAATTTTTCGTATTATCTTTTTTGTATATACATCGAATGTATGGATGTATGGTCCAGGGATTTTTTTCTTCTGGATGTGTCTGCACTTTGAAGTTTTCGTGAAATTGTCTTTACATCATCAGGACTGTGTGCTAGTCTCACAAAGAAATTATCGGAAAATTTATTTAAATAGTAGCTAGGGTGCAAGCAAAATTTGTTGTGACTGCTGACAGTGGTAGGGGAAAGTGAGGAGAGCATATATAATATAATAAATACGAAATCTGCATTAATTAAAATATCATATTTAAGCGTATTTTACGTCCGGGCAATGCCGGGCGGTCTGCTTATATATATATATATATATATATATATATATATATATAAATATATATATATATATATAAATATAAAGTGATAAATCTAAAAATAAAAAATAATCTTTGTATAATAGCATCACGATACAGAAAACTGTACATAGATAAATGAAGCAAATAAAATAAGATTGTTTTGTTTTTGTTTTGTATGTGTGTGTGTGTGCCTTTAGCTATCATTCCAAACCAGAAGATGTATTTAATTCACACTTATAATATTTTATTCAATTCTTTTATGAAGTACGTCTTACATGTATTTCATTGAATAGTGGAAGTTCATCGAGCAACTCATCAGAGACAATACACTACATACGGCCGGTACAAATCTTCAGCGAGAACATTTTCATAGCAATCACCATTTCAACACCCACGAGTATCCAAACACGTAAGCACACAGCATTGT
>NC_136502.1:104721584-104834084 GCF_053919585.1 Euprymna scolopes
TTAAGAACAAAATAGATTCTTTGATTGATATAATAATTAAATGAATGATTTTGTGCTACGAAACAGATACTGTCAAGTATTGTAAATATCAACGCAATTAAAGAAATAAATTGTAACATGGTCAACATTATGAAATTTGAAATATAGACTTTTGTCATATATATATATATATATATATATATATATATATATATATATATATATAAAATGAAAATTACAATTGAATTTACCAAAATGGTCCAAGATGGTAAAATTAAAGTAAATTATGAATATTAAAGAATTAATATTTATAAAATTATCTCAGCCAGATGTAAAAGCTCGATAAAACCAAATAGGAAATAGATCTTTTTTATATATAGTTATGTCTCGGAAGTAGAGTGAAAAACACATCTTATTTTTCTTTTATTAATATTATTTTTTTCCTTGTACACATTTTTATGAATTATTCCATGGATTTCTGCCTTTGGATTATTATGGACCATCTTCTTCCAATCACGGGATTTCCTTGGATTTTACTTGTACAAATCGAAATTCTTTTAACTTTCTTGAAGTTTTACATTTGGATTTTACCGTCACTGGATTCTTTATCTTCCACCAGACTATCCATTCATGTGTAATCACCTTTTTCTTTACCATATTCCCTCTGCTTAACTTATTTTGTTTTCAAGTAAGATCTTTGACTTACTTGTTGTTTCATCAAATACTTCTGCATGCAAAATCCGATCCCGCATTTTGCTAATTCCTACCCTCTGATGAGAAGGAGAGTATTTCTTCAAAACTCTGCGGATTAAGGACTATCCACTTATCTAGTGTTTCCTTTTCAGATTAAATATGTTTTTAACTCATTTCAAAGTGTTTTTTAACATATTTTATTAACTGTTTGCTCATATATATATATATATATATATATATATATATATATATATATATATATATATATATATATATAATGAAATCAAAGGAGATGCAATGTTTACCTGATATAAGCAATGGTAAACTTCAATCTAATATAAATAACAGTATTTATATATAGATATTTTAATTCCAACCATATAAAAAAGCTCAATGTACACACAATAGAGAATAGAGCTTATTATAAGAAAAAGAAATTAAAACTGTAAGTTGAAATTTATAAAGCTGCGATTTTATGCCCGGTTAATTTTTTATTATTTTTCTACATCTGGTACTTTTTTTTTTCACTCGTTGTTTTTATAGGGGATGTACAGC
Organism: Euprymna scolopes; assembly: GCF_053919585.1. Lineage (NCBI taxonomy): Eukaryota > Metazoa > Mollusca > Cephalopoda > Sepiida > Sepiolidae > Euprymna > Euprymna scolopes. The sequence continues at coordinate 104,722,812 of NC_136502.1, forward strand.
TTTGCAATTTATGACTATAATAAATTGCGGCTTCATTTAATGCCATAATCAGCAGATTCTAGCATTGCTACAAATATAATTTGCTGATTTCTTTCTGTCCTCTGATCAGAAAAATATCAAGAATAGCATTCTCTGAAACTCCACGGACTTTGTAAATTGCTTTTTTAGAGTATTCAGTTGAACAATAAATTTGATTGTAAATTTCAACTTACAGTTTTAAATTCTTTTCTCTTATAGTCTGGGATATTTTTTAACCTTAAAAACTATATAAAAAAAAAACTTATTTAATTTTTATATTTTTTATCTTATATATATATATATAAAAGAAACTTTGTGGATCCGTGTGTCTGTGAGTTTGTTCCCTATAGACTCGAAAACAGCTCGGTCGATTTTATGAAATTTCACACGAAGGTACTTTATGTGCCTGGCAGTGTTCTTAGATAGGTTTTGTATTGAAATGTCTTTGATAAATATCGATAATCAATAATCAAAATAATCCGATGAAAGAAAGAACATGCGATTTTGACCAAAGTTAACATCTTACACACCCTATCAAGTGCATGTCAGAGGTTTTATTATCACACAAGCTGAAAGGCCCGACATATAAAATCAACAGTATATTCTTTTATATGACAGGGGCGCGTTCAAAGTAAATGTTTCTGTTTAAAGCACAAATTCACAATGATACTTGACTTTTTCATTTTTAACTTAAATTCAACCCATTATCACCGTACAAGCAGTAATACCAGGCATATAAAATCAACAGCAGGTTCTTTAATATGATAGTGGCGCGTTCGAAATGAATGTTTGTGCTTAAAGCACAATTGATGTATGAGACTTGACTTTTGCATTTCAAACTTTAATGCAAACCATTATTTATAGAAATAATTTCATAAAATCGACAGTAGGTTCTCTACAGTGCAATGTAGACTACAATATATTGTGAATTTTGTCACTGTGAGAGGCATGTGAAGTTTCCTCCAGATGCATCGTGATGAGTCCCAACTAGAACTATAGGCAATCGATTTGATTGAAAAATGGACGATCTCGTTGATTTTAATGAAAATAAAAATATGGGAGTGTGAAACATTCGTTCATCATTATTCAGTCCTGGGCAACGTCGGGTCGCACTGCTAGTACATATATACATTTAATTCAGACCATCATTTCTTATATATATTCAAGAAAAAAAAATTAAAAAATAATTTCAGATTACAGATTGTATAATTCTGTAAACCTGAAGCCCATATAAATATTAGTATGAATATTTATAGGGTAATTTCAACCAGATAAAAAAAAGCTCAATATACGAAACAGAGCAATAGCGTAAGTACAAATTTGGAATTAGATTTTGTAAATTTTAAATTTATAACAAAGTTATTATTTTTTTTTTTTTTTACATAGGCATCACCGCTTATCAAGGCCCAGAGACCACTCGAGGATAAGGGTTAAGAGTGTACGGTAGTCAATTGAACAATATAATAATTTTATAAAGTTATTATATGACAATAAATACAAGCATTTAAATTTGTGCTAACTAGCAAAGCTAATAGAATATCTATAAATATTATTGCGCTAACTACATCTCCTCTCAGGATATAAGCCATTCATTGAAACTCCATAGAATAAGAAAAAAACTTTGGCGCTTCTACACTATTGGGACGAAATTTCGATAATCATAAAACTGAATTTCACATGAAAACAATGGTATCTTCGTATTCGTCATATTTTTAAGATGATTATATCCAAAAGTTACGAAAATCGATAAGGTAGAAAATTATTTATTAAAGAAAATAAAAAATAGAATTTGATGAAACTGATCGTAAGACACAAGAGAGTTCTAAAGGGAGGTAATTTTCCGTTTCGATTTAAACAAGCTGGCCGCAATTTTTTACCTGCTAACACGATTAAAGTTGGGTTTTTTTTTTTTAATAATTCAGTAATATTCAGGTAATTTCAACTTCATAGTTTGGAAGTGAATATTAGAATTGACAAAAAAAATCAGTTGAAACCATTGTTTTTTATCTGAAAACTCCATTTATCGATTACAAAATTTCGTTCCAATAGTGTAGGAGCACCAAAACTTTAAAGGAGGAACTACTTTTGGAACGTTCTTCATATGTAATTACCAGATTTTTTGCACAAATTACTTTCTATTATGCATGCAGTCTGATAAATGCATACATGTTGTTGTTTTGACCCACGACCACAAAACGTAGACAGTATAGAAATAAAAAAAAAATTGCATATATATGCAAATACAGGGTGGAACGATAGAATTGTCGTCCTAGAAAAAGACGACATGATTCCATTTCCGTTTGATGAAAACCGGTTTTCTTTTTTGGTTGCAAACCATCTACTAGTTGGCCAGTTGTGTACAAATCCCAAGAGCAATAGAACGAGCAAGATTGGAGATACGCCGCTGTACAACTCATGCTCTTTATCAATCCTAGTTATGACAACAGGACCATTGCCAGCACCCTCAAAATGCATCGCAGGATTAACACATGCCCAGAGTGATGAAAACAAAGTTTCTGGCCACGGTTATAGTCTTTTCGTGTGGTTTTAAATGAGTCATGTCACTTCACGTCGTTGAAGTTGGCTTGAAAGTCAACACCAAAGTGTACCTGGATGTGTTGAAGAGTGTAGTGATTCCCTTGGTGCAATCAGGTGGCCGCTGGCAGACTCTGGGTGTAGCAGCAGGACTCGGTGCTAGCCCACAAGTCCAAAAAAACTTGGGTTTGGCTTCAGAAGGAGTGCTATGACTTTGTACTCTTCTTTCATTGGCTGCCCTCCTCCCCCGACCTGAACCTGCTGGACTACTTCGTTTGGTCATACATCGAGAACATCACCAACATGACCTCCCACAACACCAAATCCAGCCTGATCGCCACTATCTGCCAAGCATTCGCCGAGCTCCCACCAATGCTTCTGGAAAAGGCATCCTCCCAGTTCTGAACCCATATTGAAGCGATGATTGAGGCTGAAGGCAGCTACATTAAATAGATGTCAGCTCTACTACATAATCAAGTTACCTGAATTGATTTTTTTAATAAAAGTTTTAAAATAAAGCTGTAATGTTGTTTTCTTTAAGGTGACAATTTTATCATTCCACCCTGTATTCTCTGAAGTTAATCAAGATTCGCATACACAATTCTTCTTTATTTCAACACATACGAGCGTCGTTCCAAAAGTAAAGCCTCCTATTTTTTAACTGAAAAATGTTGAAGAGCTCCAAAAACAGGAGTTATACTATTAAAATGAGTGACCTTTTGTGCTCCAGAATTTATTTTTCTACATAGTCACATCCATTCTCAATACACTTTTGCCAGGAATTCAATGAAGCATCTCTGCTTCTGACACACATAAATGACAGGATTTGCTTTCTTAGTCTCACTCCATCAATATCTGCAACAGAGAGATTAAAACTTTCAGGCCATGAATGCATGAGTTCAGTCATGATAACAATGCATTTTGCAATCCACTCTGATCCGTTTGAGAGGAAGAAAACAGAAAACATTACTTTTGGAACGCTTCCCGTGTGTAATTCCCAGATTTTGCACCAATCTCAGCTATTGTATAAAAGTCACTTTGTGTGTGTGTGTGTGTGTGTGTGTGTGTGTGTGAGAGAGAGAGAGAGAGAGAGAGAGAGAGAGTTCCTCATAGGTTCCGAAACGGCTGAGCCTATCTCTTGCAAATTTCACACAAAGCTAATTAGAGTGTACAGAAATCCATCCGATAAATATAGAAAATCGAAAAAATTCGATCTTAAAAATAGTCTTTTCTATCTTAAAGAGTTTTTACAAGGGAATATTTTACAAGGCATTGGCCAAGGGAGATAATAAAATTTCAGTAAATCATCGCTTCTTTAAACAAAACAGATTTGTTAGCATCTGGAGATAGCTGAGTGGTAGAGCCTTCGATTACAGATCGAATGATCTCCTGTTCAAGCCCAAGTGTATCATACTATTTTAATTTTTTCTTATTACTGAGTTCAATTCATGATAAAAGAAGAGGTACCATTTAAAATCGCTGCAAATAATTTCTTTGTTTGTATATTTTAAAACTAAACATTAATCAGAAGTGACTTTTCCAGGACATTCATCATCAAGCCCAAATATCAGCTCATGTGATATTGTAAACAAACACAGACGGAATTTGATGCACGATATTATCGTTATTAATTTTTATATTTTTATTTATTTTTATTTTTTTTTACAAATTAGTCCACCAGGCAAATTATTCCTCCTCATATATAATATTCAAGATAAATATTTACAATGTGCTCCAGCATATAATAAACACCCCAACCTCCCCATGTTAAGAACCGTTCTTAACATTGGGAGGTTGGGGGGGGTTATTCCAAAAGCCGTTCTTAACATAGGGAGGTTGAGGTGTTTATAATATGCTGGGGCACATCGTAAAAATTTATCATATTCAGTAATACATACACAATCTGCATAAATAAAAATATCATGTTTAAGTGTATTGTACAACCGGGCAACGCCGGGCTACCAGCAAGTTCATTTCTGTTATGTGTACCATTGTGATAAATCCATATACGATGTTGATTTGACGCACAGCCACAAAACGGAGAGATAAAGAATGCACAAAAAAATTGCATATGTATGCAAGTACGTAGGGCAAAATTATGCATCTTATATTTTCTTAATCTAATCAGGTTTTGCATACACAACAGCTCTTTGTTTCGACACATAAAAGCCACTAAATGTGGCCGCAAATGAAGGTGAACGAATCGTGTATACACATACGTGTGCAATAAAGCTACACACTATAGCTTACGCACGTCTATTTTTCTTTCACATATAAGCCCAATAAATGTGTACACAATGCTGTTTAAACACATGCACACTTATAAATAAATTATAACCACTTGTGTGAATGCGTACGTGTAAGGCAGACGTGTGTTTATACAAAACAAACACATATAAATACACTTTAGTAATAAAAAATATATGTGTATAAACATGGTAACGATCTCCTTCTGTTAATTCAATACACATTCATTTCTGTGAAACAAAAGGCTAAAACAAGCAAAGCTAAACACACACACACACACACACACACACACACACACACACACACACACACACATCCGTACAACAATGACAGACGTGCGCATACACACACGTGCGCACCAATGCCCAGCTTCCCTGGATATTGTTTATTAAAACCAAGGAAGTGCGTTTTTCCTCCCTTTCACTTGTACTCTGACCGTCGTCACCCCCCCCCCCCCATCGCTTTCTAATTAGATTCATTTGAAAACTATTCATGCACTTGGGGGTTGCAGGCGGAGCAAACAACAAAGTTTGTAGGATGAACCAAGCAGAAAATCTCTAGACTTGTTTGTAAAGAAAAGATTCTGTACAATTTAATTATGACAAAAAAAAATATCGGATAAAACATTCACGCTTGTATTTTGCGCAGATTTTGTACTGGTTTTATCATTAACTTTCAGGGTTTCTTTAGTAACCATGAAAATACTAACGCACACACACACACACACACACATATATATATATGTATATTTATATATAGTAATTTATAAAAGATATTTGGCGATTAAGCTACACTGAATATTCCGCGTTTCATCCACTCTAGGACTCTTCAGGCTTATGCGCTTGCGGGCTTTGGGGAGTATGGAGACACCCTTTAATTGCCATTGCTCCCAGGTCCACTCTGACCCAGAGTGATAGTACCTGTTAGGGTCCCAACTATGGGTTAAATAGAAACCGACTTGAAAACAACAAATATATTCTATTAAAAAGTATTTCTTCAAAATCTTTGGATTCGGCATTAAATAACCTGAAAAGGGTTGATATGCCTTAAACAAAAACAACCAACCAACCAATCAAACACTACCGTGTGGGAATATATGATTAAGTGGCAGTTTTAGTTATTAAGAACTGCTTTAAAGCTTCACTGTTCGCTTATTTTTCGACCAAATTTCAAACAATTATGACAGTTTATAGATCACCTTCTCAGCTATATTGTGAAAAAAAAAATGTTCAATTTTCGTTCAGTAAAACAAAAGTCATGATGAATTTACTGGTGTTCAAAATCGTAAAAAAACGTAAGGAGGTGAGTAATGTTTTTATGACTAGTTTCCATAGCAACCATGTTGCTTCAGTGACTACTGGTGCTACTAATTCACCGCTCTCGCGAAAAGAGAAGTAACAAGTGAAACAGAGAGAATGAAAGAATGTAAGGGAGATTATTGGGGGGGATTTTATTGAAAGCAGACGAGTGCCGTACAATTGTTTTACATATGTGTATGTTATGTTTATAGGGGAAAAAATAAGACTGAAATTAAACAAAGAACAAGTGAATTTCTTGGAAGCCTGGTAAAATCATGGATTACAATAGAAAAATGCAAGCATGAAAAGTAATATGGTTAAGCTTTTACCAATATTTCAATCATAATCATTTGTTTTCCTAGTTTTGCATATGAATTACAAAATATTTTATATTTCCCCAAAACTTCTGGCCTTGATAGCGGGGAGACTAAAACTTGCTGCTATGGTTTCAAATGATCTGAAATAATAGCAAGAGGAGACTTGATTCCAAACGTTTCTCATATGTTATATCTTCCCTCTTTGGTTTTCATACATAACGTAAATTTCACAGTGTATAAGGCTTATTTGATACTGGAGATATTCATAATCGTACCCTATTTCCAAAAAGAGGAGAGATATAACTTATGAGAAATATTTGGAATCAAGTCTTCCTTTGCTGTTATTTCAGATCATTTGAAACCATAGCTACAAGTTTTAGTCTCCCCTTCATCAAAGCCAGAGGTTTGGGGACATATATATATATATATATATATATATATTAGTCATCAACATACAGTCCTGTTTCGTTGTATCACAACTCATAAGTGCCGCTAGACTAGCATCTCTCCCAAGCCAAGGATTGAACCTAGAACCGTCGTGTTGACAGTCGGCAGTTCTCCCACTCGACCATGGAGGCGACGCCCGTAAATAACTCATCGGAATGTCTATTTAATATATATATATATATCTGTAGAAATATATTTTTCTTATTAAATTATATCAATCCTTACATAAGAAGCCCAATGTGAATACAGAGCAATATATAGAATAAATGACAAAAATTTATATTCCAAAATACATGATGTTGACAATTTTTATACTTTATTCCTTTACATCAATTGATCCTTATAGTTCTTGACAGTGTCTGTTGCTACGAAACAGATACTGTCAAGAACTATAAGGATCAATTAATGTAAAGGAATAAAATACTAAATTGTCAACATCATGTATTTTGGAATATAAATTTTTGTCATTTATTCTCTCTCTCTCTCTCTCTCTCTCTCTCTCTCTCTCTCTCTATATATATATATATATATATATATATATATATATATAATGAATGAAAAAAAATTATATGTCCGTCTGTGCGAGTTCGTTTACTGTGGACTCCAAAAGGACTGAGCCGATTTTTTTGAAATTTCAAAGAATACAAAGGTGTTTTATGATAAGATTTACACAAATTACAACCAACTTCCTCCTCTCTTACAACATTCCCCCCCCCTCCGCCTCTAAAACACGAAAAACCAACCAATGAAAATCATTACAAATCAATACAAAAAACGAAATCCTATTTTTGATGAAACATTTTTGTGTTTCTCACTAAAACACGCTTGCATTCTAATCCAATCGACAAAACAGGTCCTGGATATGACCTTAAACTATATCCAGTGGTGAGGGCCCCAGCTTGCGGGCTTTGAGGAGTGTGGAGCCACCCTTTAATTACCATTGCTCCCAGGTTCATTCTGACCCGGAGTAGTAGTACCTGTTAGGGTTCCAACTATGGGTTAAGTAGACACCGACTTGAAAACAACAAATATATTCTATCAAAAAATTTTTCTTTAAAATCTTTGGATTCGGCATTAAATAACCCGAAAAGGGTTGATATGCCGTAAAACAAAAACAACCAACCAACCAATCGGCAAAACGATGCGTGGCTTTAGACTTAACTCTCCACCCTTTCCTACACAAAACTTTTTTATACCTTCTCCATTTCTACAGCCCTTCTCTCTATCGCCATATTTCCATGTGAAGTGCGTGCTCGACTGAGCTCCAATCTGAAAATATTAACAACAAGTTTACATTAAACTTCTTCATATCTTCTCCATCTTTACAATCTCTTGTTCACATATGAGACATTACTAGTCTTTCTCTGCTCTATCGGAAGTGCTGGACTAAACTCCAATCTCCAGTCCCTCCCCCACCGTTTATAAAACATCCACAGCAAGGACTTATCCTAATACCAATATCGCAAAGAAACTTTCCCTTTTTCAAAATGACCATAACATCAAACAGAATTTCTATGAACAGAGTTTCTTTCCAAAAACTTCCCATCTATGGAACAAATTACCAAGAAACTGCTTTCCTGTGAGCTACAACATGATCGTCTTCAAATCTAATGCCAACAAATACTTGTCATAAACTGTTTTCATAAGTAATAAAATATTGTTCATTCCATTCATTGTTTCCAATTCTCTCATAATATTCTTCGAATCCTCATGGTATTCAATGTTTTTTTTTTTTTTTTTGGCTTAAAGAAAAATTGAGCGTTTATTTTTGTAAAAATATTTTTTGGGGTTTTATCGGCTGAATGTTGTGACTGAATTTATTTTTGTAGTTTACGTGCCGAAATTGAACGGTTGTCTGTCGTCATAGTTTGCTTGAATGATGTGTTAAAGTGCACGAATAGAGCAGCAGCAGGAGCAGCCCCTGGTTCTATCTGTTCTCACCGGAAATGGCAAGGGGGAAAACATATATAAACAAAGGCTGAAGAGAATTCGATATTTTCGGCCATAAATTGGCCTCTTTATATTGGATTTTAAACCGACGGTACCGATGTTTTCTGACCGTCTGTAAAATTTTAAAATAAATATTATGCTCTTATATTGAAATTTTCTTTATAATCGAGCACTTTCCTGGAATTCTTCCCTATATACACCACACAGTGTGTGTGTGTGTGTGTGTGTGTGTGTGTGTGTTAAGAACGTCTGTGGGTGTGTGTCTGGTCACGGGTAAGCTCCTATATGGTTTACTATTATAGAAAACTGATTACATATAATGATAGAAGATGTATCGAGACACAAGAATGGGTATGTTTGATCTGGCATAATGATGATTCATTAAAATTATGGGGTCTGCGTTCGCACCTGGTCCACAAAGTATTGAAATAAAAAATTTAAAAATGAAAAAAAAAACCTTTACAAGTGCTTTTGATATAGATGTACATAATAATACTTTGATAAATATGTTAAATAGTGATGGTATAATAAAATGTTGTGGTCTGCATTCGCACCTTGCCTCCATAGAATGGATATATGCACAAACTTTAATAAAGACTTTTCATATCTATCTGCGTAAGTATACTTTGATAATTATGTTTCAGTTTGAAGAAATATGGTATAATAAAATTATGGGGTGTTCGTTCGCGTCTGACCTCCACAGAATGGAAATATGTCACAAAGTTTAACAAGGTTTTTTTTTTAATATAGATCCACAGAATATTGTGATAAGTGTTTTAGTGTGAACAGGTATGGTATAATAAATTATGGGGTTTATCTATTTTATTTTTACTTTCATCATATTTTGCTTTGGTTTTGATACCCCCAAATTCGAAGCTATCTCTTTACATCCCTTCCTTTTAATAACCTATCATACTTTCATAAATCAGAGTTCATTTTCTGTAGGCTGTTTTTGAACTCAGTCAACGGCAGGTACTTTTGCTAGTATATATATATAGGCACTGTATGTACTGCATCGAGTCGTAGAAATTTCCAGGTTGGTATCTGGGAGTGCATTAATTAACTGGGAGAGATGCATCTCCAGTCTTCGTTAAGACATGCATCTAGGAGAAGGAAACTCTGATGTAAAAACCTGCGGTCTATTGTATACTCTTTCCTGTGGCAGTCATCTTCACTGACAAAGGTTAGCAGTAATGCCAAAAAGTGTGGTTGGTTCTACACAAAGCCTACACCACTATAAACAAATCATCTGTGGGAATTTCCTAGCAACTTAGTTGTTGTGGCGGAAGCTCATACATCGAAATTGACAGGAGAGTCCATTATATATATATATATATATATATATATATATATATATATATATATATATATATATATATATATATATATATATATATATGAAAATGATGGAAATAGTATTCCTTTTTATTTTCTCTCTCTCTCTCTCTCTCTCTCTATATATATATATATATATATATATATATATATATATATATATATATATATATATATAATTAAATAATCATAATTCTAATATACCTACAGACATTTGCGTTTCATGCTCATGCAATCAACAGTACAGGATGACAATTCCTGCTGGTCGGGAGTTTCAATCCAGCCACAAAGCCACCTTTTGACTCCATTTGCTAAACCTTTTTTATATATAATTACTTGAATTAAAGTTTAAAATGCAAAAGTCAAGGATTATGCTTCAATTGTGCTTTAAACAGTAACATTCATTTCAGATGCAACATTATCTAATCAAAGAAACTGCTGCTGGTTTTATATGCTGGGGCCTTCTGCTTGTGTGCTAAAATTTCTCAAATGCACTTGTGATGTTAGGTTGTACAAGGGTGTTAACTTTCGTCAAAATCGGACTGTGCCTCCTTTAATCAGATTTTTTCAAGTTTCGGTACTGTTGGAGACATTCCAATACAAAGCCGGTCTAAAAACACTCCGAGACACAAAAAACTATTTTAACCGGCTAAAGACCCATAAAAGAACAGCCCGTAAAAAATATTCAATCATTTGAGACCCCTAGCGCCGCTCTGCGACTTTTAGTTTTGAAGGAAATAAAGTTTGAAAATATGGGAACAGACACAAACATATAGCCGTTTATATATATATATATATATATATATATATATATATATATATATATATATATATATATATATATTGTTACTGATAACATGAGATTTATCTTAAAATCTACGAACAAAACTCATAAGAATAAAAAACGGAAACTGAAAGAGGCATACAACAAAGTTCATAGGACAATAAAGGTAGATAAATTTCAAGATTCGTTGGCACAATTTAATTATGCATCAGATGAAAGATTTAAGCTCATATTTCGTGTTGATTTTTACCTCGTATTATCAAGTTTTGAGGTTTCTCAAGAAACGATACTTGCACTTATGTACACACGCATTTATATATATATATATATATATATATATATATATAAATAAAGATAGTAAGTAAATATAGTAAGCATCATCTATTAATAATAATAATAATTCTTTGCTTCATACTAAAGACTAATACTTATTATTATATGTTAGTTTTTTTTTTATTTCAATGTAGCTTATACATTCTCTCGATAACTTTGCTTTTATGGAAGCACTAGAAACGTATCCAAAAGGATACCAAACCTAACCCGATTCTTATATATATATATATATATATATATATATATATATATGTATATATATATATATATATATATATATATATATATATGTATATATATATATATATATAAATATATATATATATATATATATAAATATATAAATATATATATATAAATATATAAATATATATATATATAAATATATATATATATATATATATATATATATATAAATATATATATATTTATATATATATATATAAATATATATATATAAATATATATATATATATAAATATATATATATATATAAATATATATATATATATATATATATATATATATATATATATATATATATATATATATATACAGGGTGTCCGTAAAGTTACTATACAGTCTTATTCTTTTATTGTATTATATTTGTATTAATAGTTAATATTTATTTTTTTTACAGGTTTAGTAACTTGTAAGACTGTATAGTAACTTTACGGACCCTCTGTATATATATATATATATATATATATATATATATATATATATATATATATATATATAGTTAAATAGAATGTGTAGAAGGCGGTACAATGCAGAGGTAACGAAAAGACACAAGCTGAAGCAGGTGAGAAAGTTTTATTAATACAACTTATAAATACATGTGTACATATTCATACATTTCTTATACACATATTTATATTTGCATCGTGGTTACCTGGGAAAGTCGGTCTGGTGGTATATCCGTGTTATATAATATTTCGAGAAAGATTTCTTCGTCAGATATTTATTTGACTTTGGTTCAAACGTGCTGTTGTAAACAGTAACAGTATCGTGGCAAACAATTGCCCGGAACTTTTAGATAGTATTTTAATTTAATATGGTTAGGGTTTTTTTTTTTTAAATTCATTTCTTTATTTTTATTTCTAATTTCTTTATTTTTATTTTATTTTATAATAGTTTATCTTTGGTTCAAATATGCTGTTGTAAATGAATTTATATAACACGGGTATACCACCAGAACGATTTTGCCAGGTGACCACTGTGCAAATATAAATATGATGTGTATAAGAAATGTATGAATATGTACACATGTATTTATAAGTTGTATTAATAAAACTTTCTCACCTGCTTCAGCTTGTGTCTATTCGTTATCTCTGCATTGTACCGCCTTCTACACATTGTATTTAAATACATACTATACAATGCTTCACGCAAACTACATCCACCTCTTATATATATATATATATATATATATATATATATATATATATATATATATATATATATATACTGGTCTGGGTGCCCAGCATTGCTCGGGTGTTTGGAGGTGTGTATTGAGCAAAAAAATAAATAAGTAAATAAAAGTTGTAGCAGGCAGGCAAGAAGGATCGAACCCGTATCGCAAGGAGGAAAAGAATGTGAAAAAAAAAAAAAACGTGATGTCTTTGCTGTTGCACCCATCACCAAACCGGAAGTGACGAAGATTTAAATTAAGGCTAGTCAATCGAAAAGAGGGGATGACTTTCGAAAATATCGGCGAAAAAAGTGACCCCTCCCTGTAAAAAAGTGCTCAGTTGAGGGTGAAGGAATTAATGTTTTTAGCCAATTTTTTTATATTTGTCGTCCGAAGAGTGGAGTTCAAAACGATGCCATCTTGTGAAAATGCGTCGCCTCTGTCGAAAGTTTAAGGCAGACATACATACATACATAGATACATACATACGTGATGATTGCAACGTCTTGTCACACGAGTGCCACTCCCTCAGACATTTAAAATCCGTGAGCCCAAATGCCTGAGGGAGTATCTATACAAAGATGATGTTACAGAGTTTTAGCTTTGTACGACAGCTAAGTCTCTCTCTCGGTTCAAAATGTTGAGATCCAGCAACAAGCAAGAGCAAGATAGCCAGCAACAAATTAAACTGCAGACCAGCTTAATGAGGGTAATGGTCTTCCGCTTTATGGTTTTTTAAATCAGAGATTTGCTTCTCCTAGAAAGGTTGCCTTCACCACGACTTACGGGAGCCCTCTCCACCCCAACACACATATACACACACACAAATATACACGGTGCTAGTTGGCCGTTGACCCAGAAAAAGAGTTCATTCGCCCTTTAGAAGGTCTTGTTTTTAATCCTTCAGGGAGACTAGCCGCCCTCCTCACCAAACAAGTCTGGTGGGGGAACCAGTTTAGTCACCGGTGACCCGACCATGAGGCAGGTAGTACTGGGTTACATGGTACCAATAGCACATGACATGGCCTGACATAGCATACGTACATGCATACATACATACATTTAAACAGACAGGTGAGATTTAAATTATAGATATATATATTCTTACAAAGTAATTGAGCATTTTTGTTATTTCTCCTATAACACTTAATTACACTACACCTACCTCCCATCACTCGAGTAAAGCCGTGTTGAACGAAACCATTTCAAGTGTTTAAGGGAATGAAGAAGCAAATAGCCATTTAGGCAACCCTTGCCGTCTGAAATAAGTTTGTAAAGAAATCCACTACTATTTCTATAACGAGACACTTTCCTTTTTTTCTTTTTTCGTTTTTTCTTTCTATACTGATTGATATATTTTTCCTTTTTTTGTTTAAACTTTACAGTTTGAGACGTTTTCTTCTTTTCTTAATTATTGATTGAAACGTTATTTTATGCGAATATCAGTGTAAACATAGTGGAAGCAGTTTATCAGTTATTTTTACGGAGAGTGTACATTTATAATAATAATAATAATAATAATTATACTGACACTGCACCAAACAGTCGAAGGGTAAAGGAGGATGAAAGACCGAGGAAAGAAAGCACTAATCAGACCTCCACTGGATGAGTGCAAAGAGGACTGGAACCTTTGGAAGGCTTATTGCTACTAAAATTTTAGTGAAGACCAATGGCTGCTACGAATAAGAAATCAAGGGTTGTTCTGATAATGCAAATTGATTTACAAACGGTATCGAAAGAGGTGGATTAATATTAAAAGCGTAAAACGTTTATGCTTTTAATATTAAATGTATTCATAATAAGGCCGATTTTGATCTCAATAATTCGAGTTGAGTTGTCTCCCTCTTATTTATTCAACATGGCCGATCAAATCAATTCATCATAAAATTTGATTGTCTTAGTTTTTTAGTTCTTGTAATATATAGGGAAGCAGTTCCAGACTAATGTGTTCTAAAAACAGGAAATCATTGTAGTAATTGTTCAAATACTTTTTATGACCATTATTTTTTTAAAAAATCTTTTCATTGCAATCCATTTTTTTTCTCTATAATTTTCCGGATTTTAAAATAAATCGATGGGTTTAGAGGAATTCATTTAAATTTTAAATCATTAGATTATTTAGATTAGAAAAATAATCGCAATATAATCTGGATTTTTTTTTAGAAAAATAATAATCAGAAGATTATGCACATTCCACTGTATTAGTGATCACGTTAATGGTTATATATATATATATATATATATATATATATATATATATATATAAAGCTGTGTGTGTGTGTGTGTGTGTGTGTGTGTGTGTGTGTGTGATCACGAATAGGCTCCTATATGGTTGACTATTTTAAAAAACTGATTACAAAACTGATTACATATAATGATAGATGTATTGAGACACAGGAATGGGTATGTTTGATCTGGCAGAACCGTAGTTCATTAAAATTGTGGGGTCTGCGTTCGCACCTGGTCCACAAAGTATTGAAATAAAAAATTTAAAAATTAAAAAAAAACGTTTACAAGTGTTTTTGATATAGATGTGCATAAAAATACTTTGAATAAGTATGTTTTAACTTTAGGGATGGTATAATAAAAAGTTGGGTCTGCGTTCACACCTGCCCGCCATAGAATGGAAATATGTCACAAAGTTTAACAAGGTTTTTTAATGTGAAACCACAGAATATTGTGATAAGTGTTTTAGTGTGAACAGGTATGGTATAATAAATTATGGGGTTTATCTATTTTATTTTTACTTTCATCATATTTTGCTTCGGTTTTGATACCCCCAAATTCGAAGCTATCTCTTTACAACCCTTCCTTTTCATAATCTATCATACTTTCAAAAATCAGAGTTCATTTTCTGTAGGCTGTTTTTAAATCCAGTCAACGACGGGTACTTTTGCTAGTATATATACATATATATATATATATATATATATATATATATATATATATATACACCAACTGGACGCCCGGTGCTGCCCAGTTGTACAATACGCTGTAACATGATATTTTAATTTATGAAGATTGCTATGTATCATTATAGAATTAATCCTCTATTGAATATTATATAATACGGGGAATAATTTGTCTGGTGGACTAATTCGCAAAAAATAAAAATAAAAAAATAATAATGATAATGTCGTTCATAAATTTCCATCTGTGTTTGTTTACAATATCACGTCAGCTGATAATTAGGCTTGACGGTGAATGCCTTGGAAAAGTCGCTTCTGATTAATGTTTAGTTTTAAATTATGCCTAACAAAGAAATAATTTGCAGCGATTTTAAATGAAACGCATTCTTTTATCATAAATTGAATTCATTAATAAGAAAAAATGAAAATAAAATGGTGAAGCACACTCGGGCTTGAACAGGGTTTGATCTGTAATCGAATGTTCTACCACTCAGCTATATCTCCAGATGATAATAAATCTGTTTTTTTTTAAGAAGATATTATTTGCTGAGATTTTATTATCTCCCTTGGTTTGTGTAACGTAAAATATTCCCCTATAAAATTCTTTTTATCTATAAGAGAGAAAGACTATTTTTGAGATCGGATTTTTTGCGATTTTCGGTACTTATCGGATAAATTTCTGTACAAAACATATCTAAGAACACTGCCAGACATATAAATTAGCTTTGTGTGAAATTTGCAAAAGATAGACTCAGCCGTTTCAGAACCTATGAGGAAGGAACTTACACTCACAAACACAGTGACTTTTATCTAATAGTATACGTATATTAGTCATCCACAGACAGACTGTATACCAACTCTTCAGTGCAGCTAGACTAGCAACTACCTCAAGCCAGAATTGAAACTCGACTGCCTAGGCATTAAAATGTTTTTGCTAAATATGTAGGATATAACTCCCAGAATTTGCACGATCTTATTTATAACTATGCATTAGGACAATCAACCAATGAGAAGCCTCCGACCTCATTATAAAAATATTGAATTTTGGATTCCAGTCAGCATGTTATCAGTCTCTATCTTAACACGACTGGTGCTACTGCCGCCATCTTCGAAAAGGCTCAACACTTAACACTAGCTGACAATCAGTACTTTTAACCGTTATGCTATTTGGCTGCTGATATATGTAAATTAGTTAACCTTCATGAAGCCGCTCGCATATCTTTGACTAAGTATATTAAGAAAATCGTTTTTGGAAATAGAAAAGTAGGCTTTTAATATCAATGTCAGTGCGATGA
Organism: Euprymna scolopes; assembly: GCF_053919585.1. Taxonomy (NCBI): domain Eukaryota; kingdom Metazoa; phylum Mollusca; class Cephalopoda; order Sepiida; family Sepiolidae; genus Euprymna; species Euprymna scolopes. Next base: position 104,739,694 of record NC_136502.1, read on the forward strand.
AAAACTCAACTTTATGGGTGTGTATGTATGTGTCTCTATGGATTGTCTAATGTACGCACTGAAATTGAGCGTTTATTAGTTCTAAATTCCCTTCATTTTTTGGCAATTGTTTGGTGGCCTGGAGGTAGAAGTTTAGCAAATGGAGTCAAAAGGTGGCTTCGTGGCTGGGTTCGAATCTCCCCACCGGCAGGAATTGTCATCCTATACTGTTCTGTTGATTACATGAGCATGAAACACTAATGTCTGTAGGTATGAAAGAATTATTATTATTCAATTATATATATATAATGGACTCTCCTGTCAATTTCGATGTATGACGTTCCGTCACAACAACTAATTTGCTCAGAAATTCTCACAGATGATTTGTTTATAGTGGTGAAGGCTTTGTGTAGAACAAACCACACTTTTTTGCATAACTGCTAACGTTTGTCGGTGCAGATGACTGCCACAGGACAGAGTATACAGTAGACCGCAGGTTTTTACATCTGAGTTTCCTTCTCCTATATGCATGTCTTAATGAAGATTGGGGGTGCATCTCTCCCAGTGAATTAATGTACCCCCAGATACCAACCTGGAAATTTCTGTGCGGAACATACAGTGCCTATATATATATATATATATAAACACACACACTGTGGTGTTTGTGGGGAGGAACACCAGCAAAGTGCTTGATTACAAAGAAAATTTCAATATAAGAGCATAATATTTATCTTAAAATTTTACAGACGGTCAGAAAACATCGGTACCGTCGGTTTCAAATCCAATAAAAAGAGGCCAATTTATGGCCGAAAATATCGAATTCTCTTCAGCCTTTGTTTATATATGTTTTTCCCCTTACCATTTCCGGTGAGAACAGATAGAACCAGGGGCTGCTCCTGCTGCTTCTCTATTCGTGCACTTTAAGCACATCATTCAAGCAAACTATGACGACAGACAACCGTTCAATTTCGGCACGTAAACTACAAAAATAAATTCAGTCACAACATTCAGCCGATAAAATAAAAAAAAATATTTTTACAAAAATAAACGCTCAATTTTTTCTTTAAGTAAAAAAAGAAAAAACATTGAATATCATGAGGATTCGAAGAATATTATGAGAGGATTGGAAACAATGAATGGAATGAACAATATTTTATTACTTATGAAGACAGTTTATGACAAGTATTTGTTGATATTAGATTTGAAGACGATCATGTTGTAGCTCAAAGGAAAGCAGTTTCTTGGTAATTTGTTCCAGAGATGGGAAGTTTTTGGAAAGAAACTCTGTTCATAGAAATTCTGTTTGATGTTATGGTCATTTTGAAAAAGGGAAAGTTTCTTTGCAATAGTGATATTAGGACAAGTCCTTGCTGTGGATGTTTTATAAACGGTGGAGGGGGGCAGAAATTGGATTTCAGTTCAGCACTCCCGATAGAGCAGACAAAAGACTAGTAATATCTCATATGTGAGAAAGAGATTGTAGAATTGAAGAAGATATGGAGAATTTTGTGTAGACTTGCTGTTAATATTTTTAGACTGGAGCTCAGTCGAGTACTTCACATGGAAATACGGCGATAGAGAGAAAGGCTGTAGAAATATAGAAGGTATAAAAAAGTTTCGTGTAGGAGAGGGGTGGAGAGTTTTGCCGATTGAATTAGAATGCAAGTGTATTTTAGTGAGAAACACAAAAATGTTTCATCAAAAATAGGATTTCGTTTTTTGTATTGATTTTTAATGATTTTCATTGGTTGGTTTTTCGTGTTTTAGAGGCGGGGGGGATGTTATAAGAGAGGAGGAAGTTGGTTGTAATTTGTGTAAATCTTATCATAAAACACCTTTGTATTCTTTGATCTTTCAAACTTTATTCTAAAAATGATTTGTTTGTCTTTGATAGTTAAGTGACGCTTAGAATTCTAATTCTTTCTCTTTTTATCTTTCGCATTTTTCCCTCTGTCTTTTTTCTTGTTCTCCTTTTCTTTTTTCCTAGTGCTATTTAGTTTCTATTTTCATTTTCTTTGTTTTCTTCATTTTTCTTTTTTTTTTCCTTTTTTTTTCCTCCATTTTCTTTTTTTCCTCCATTTTCTTTTTTTCTCCGTTTTCCTTTTTTCTTCATTTTACTTTTTTCTTTTATTTTCGTTTTTTCATTTTTCTTTCATTTTCTTTTTTTTTCATTTTTCTTTTTTCTTCATTTTACTTTTTTCTTTTATTTTCGTTTTTTCATTTTTCTTTCATTTTCTTTTTTTTTCATTTTTCTTTTTTCTTCATTTTCCTTTTTTCTTTTATTTTCGTTTTTTCATTTGTCTTTCATTTTCTTTTTTTTTCATTTTCCTTTTTTCTTCATTTTCCTTTTTTCTTTTATTTTCGTTTTTTTTCATTTTTCTTTCATTTTCTTTTTTTTCATTTTTCTTTTTTCTTCATTTTTCCTTTTTTCTTTTATTTTCGTTTTTTCATTTTTCTTTCATTTTCTATTTTTTTCATTTTTCTTTTTTCTTCATTTTACTTTTTTCTTTTATTTTCGTTTTTTCATTTTTCTTTCATTTTCTATTTTTTTCATTTTTCTTTTTTCTTCATTTTACTTTTTTCTTCTTATTTTCGTTTTTTCATTTTTCTTTCATTTTTTTTTTTTCATTTTTCTTTTTTCTTCATTTTCCTTTTTTCTTCTTATTTTCGTTTTTTCATTTTTCTTTCATTTTCTTTTTTTTCATTTTTTTTTCTTCATTTTCCTTTTTTCTTTTATTTTCGTTTTTTCATTTGTCTTTCATTTTCTTTTTTTTTCATTTTTCTTTTTTCTTCATTTTCCTTTTTTCTTTTATTTTCCTTTTCTTCATTTCCATTTTATTCTTCTTCAGTTTCTTTTTTCTTCACTTTCTTTTCCGTTTTCTTTTTTTCTTTCTTATTTATTTTCGTTTCCTCTTATTTTTCTTTTCTTCATTTTCCTTCGTTCTTTTTTTCTTCATTTTTCTGTTTTTTTTTGTCTTTGTTTTCTACATATTTCTTTTTTCTTCCTTATTTTCCCCTTTTATTCTTTTTTCTCCACTTTCATTTTCTTTTTCTTTTTCATTTTCTTTTTTTAGTTTTTTATTCATTTCCTTTTCCTCTTATTTTTCTTTTCTTTATTTTTCTTTTTACTTCTCTTTTTCTTTTTTATTCTCCTTTTTCTTTTATCTCCATTTTCCTTTTTTCTTCTTCATTTTTTTTATTGTCTTATTTTGTTCCAGGTGGGAATGGGGATTCGCCCGCTATCTCATTCATTCCAACCGAGAGATCTGTTTTTAGATTCTAACCGTCTTTTAACTCTAGTCCCCATTCGAAGTAATCTCCTCCAGCTGCAATGCACGTCGTATCATTCCAACACCTGCTGGAAATCCCCATGAAAGTCCTCATGTGAGTGTGTCAATGACCCTCATCACAGCCGCTTTCATATCCTCACATGTCTCATAACGACAGCTTCTAAGGTTTTTCTCAGGGAATAAACAAAAGTCACAGGGATCAAGGTCTGGAGTATAGGGAGGGTGAGGAACTGTCTTGATATCTATCTTGGTCAAAGTCTTTTTATTTTCCTGTTATCTTTGTCTTTGTTTTCTATTTTTTTAGTCGCATGCAAGCAACTCTACAACTCACTCCGTTGGTCCGTCGGTCGGTCTGTCGGTCGGTCTGTCCGTAACACTTTTGTGCTTAGCCTTTTTAGTTAAGATCAAAGGTCTGTTGTTAAAAGATGCTGTTCTTAGCTTTTTAAACTTTTCTTGGCCTTTTGGGCAAGATCTTTTCTCCATTCACCCGCATCTAGAGGGCATCCTCACTTAGAGACTGACCCACAGAAGCGAGGTTCCTTTTACAAACCTAGTGGAACGGGCAGTCTATCAACTAGACGGGGTTGGGAGGGTCCTACTAATCACCTTTTGTTTTTTCTTTCCCTCCCCCCGCCCTCGACACAAATGAATTATTGTACCATTTTATTGTTATCTTTTTTGTTTTTACAAGTCAATAAAAAAATGTTTTAAAAATTGGGAGTTAAGTAGGTCGTCTCCCAAAATGAAAGGGTAAATGCGGTATTATGGTGAAAGAAGATACTAGCTGGGAGAAACTTTTGATTTTGTTTAGTTCTGGAGTGACAAGGATGACCAACGGCCCCCACAATACCCCCTTTTGAGTTGGCCTTGTGCCTAAGTTTTTTGTTCATTGTTGATTTTCAATGTATTTTTAACATGAATAAAGGATTTAATATCTCAAAGTGTAGTATCTGTTCCGGCAGATACTACAAGCAAACACCATATGTGGAGGCGACCCCACATATAAGACCTTGTCACTATCCAGCTCCCCTACTCCCCGGGGAGTTGGTCCCCATTTCCTGTTCACTCCTCACATTAAAAATCGGCTTTGTGCCTAATTTGCTCGGTGGGGGAGCAAATAAATACCCTTTTCTTGGCCTTTTGGCCAAGATCAAAGTGTAGTATCTGTTCTTACTACATGCTGTACTTGTGTTTGTAACTTTGTGATATAAAGTGGGGGGGATCACTTTTCTCTATTAATTTAATGTAAAATGATCACCCACTTTACAACCAGTCAGTCTTAAAGCCATTCAAGTCATTCTCCAGATCATTCAAGTTGTTTTTGAAGGATTCCAGTTATTTTTTAAGCATTCAAGTCATTCTTAAGGTCATTCAATTAATCCTTAAGTTCATTAAAGTCATTCTAAGTCATTTACTTTTTATTTATTTAAGTCATTTCAGCCCATTTTTCGGTCATTTTAGTTTATCTTTAAGAATTTCATGTCAATCCTACATTCACGCATTCATTCATTACACGAGAGCATGCGACTAATGGCTATTGGCCTTGTTTCTTCTGCATTTCCTTCTTTTTTTTTTTCTTTTTTCTTTTTTTTCATTTTTTCTTCATTGCCTTTTCGCTTGTTTTTCTTTTCTTCTTCATTCTTCGTTTTTTCTCTCTTTTTTCTTTTCCTTTTCTTCTATTTTCTTCCTTTTCATTTTTATTTATTTTATCTTCATTTTACCTTTTTTACTTCTTCAATTTTTTTTATTTGCTTTTTCTTCTTCTCATCCTCAAACTGCAATTCATAATACAATCATTTCAAGATATAGATGGGTTTATGTGCACGCTTGACTATACAATGTGTACAATTAAATGTACAACACATACCTCGTAATATACAATTTTTATACATGAATATGTCAACATGCGCATGCGCATTTGCATGTGTGTGCATGTAAGCCTATGCAATATGCATATTTGAGTGTGCGTGTGTGCGTGTGTGCATTAGTATACGTTTTATACATCTTTCAAACAACGTATGACAGCATATATACATTATTCATATCCTTATTTGTAATGCAATCTCCGATGTGACAACATTATTTTTTATTTTTTGTCATTTGCATATCCGAGGAAGGCATATTATATACCGAAACGTCACATGGAATAAATAAAGCATTTCTCATAAAAAAAAAAATCAAAAAAAATCAAAGATTTTCTAGTCATTGTTTTTTATATATAAAACTGTCTGTGTTGTGCTCTCTTATAGAAAGAAATCTTAAAGAATCTACATAAAATCTAAAAGTGTATTCTTATGTTAATTTAGCAGGGAAGACAATGGAAGTTGTCCAAAACCTCTAACAGTACCTTAAACGGTCTATGGGAGTTTAAACTTCAAATATGTATGATTTTTATGGAAGTTGGATAATGGTAATAAATAAAATTGATAAAAATACAAATAATCTTTTAGCAAATAAACCTATCAAGATAGTAGAGGCTCTACACGATTAAGCGGATTAGCTAGGATCGTTTTGAAGATCAGAGTACCCCTCCTCGGGGGAGGGGAAGTGGAACACTGACTTCTCAATCCCACTTTCCGACCCTAGTGTCACACTTCTGGCGGTGGGAAAGAGTTAGTTATGTCCCTTTTTGTCTCTCTGTTGGGACCACTTTCTACAAAAGCTTTTGAACAGTTTCACTCAATCTCTATCTCCTTTTGATCCGTTTATTTTTATTTTTAGCATTGTACGTGCCATTCAAATTGTTTTTTTCTTCTTTCGGGTGGGTGGGTCTATACAACACTACAACAAGAAAGAGACTGGGCACACCCACAATTGGAAATCGGGCTGTTTTTTTTTTTTGTGTGTACAGGAAACGTGGCTGTTCTTCTACACACACACACAAAAAACAAAAAAAAAAAACAATACACACGCATACGCACGCATGCTCATAACATCTTCATTTTTCTTTTCCTATTTTAATAATTTCCTTTTTGTAACCATTTCTCTCTTCCTTCAAATTTGTTTTCCTTGTTTTTAATATATATATATATATATAATTATTATTTTTTTTTTTACTATAATAATTAAATACCTACAGACACTAGTGTTTCATCCTTTTGGGAATCTTCAGTGCAGGGTGTCACGATTAATACCAGTTGAACGATTCGAACCCTGCAACACGAGACAGCTCTGGCTCGATTACCAAAGACCAAATAGACCTTTGCAGCTAATTCTACCCTATGCGATGAAGGTCATCAATTCCCTATATTTCCTCCTATAACACAGAACACGCTAGGTAACATACAAATATCCGTGCATGAGGTCGCCAAGCTAATCAAGAACCTTGATTCCAGTAAAGCAACTGGCCCTGACGGCATCCCAATTATTGGTCTGTACTGAGAGGGAGATGACTTATCACCTGAATTCTTATATACAGGGCAAACTGATGAGGTTTCCAGGGAGTCGGAAAGCACTTCTCCTTAAGGCAGTGCTTAAACAGTTTCGTAAGTATGGGAGCAAGTTCTGGCTGAAGCTTTTTTAACAATTGCTCATAGGAATACTCTTCAAAGACCAATAAGTCTCCTGTGTGTTATGAGTAAGTTGCTGGAATCCATATTAAATAGAGAAATAGTCAACCACCTCAGCAGAAACAACCTTTTTAGTGACACACAATATGGTTTCCGTTCTGCAAGATCTACCACAGATGTGCTAACGGTTATATCTCACAGGATTAGTGAATCTCTTGACAAAGGCTTCCTTTCTAGGGCAATTGCTCTTGACATATCAAAGGCCTTCGACAAGGTATGGCATAAGGGTCTACTTCACAAGATTTCCAGCTACGGTATATCTGGAAATGTTTTCTCAATCATTAAATCATTTCTCTCCGATAGGCTCATAAGAGTAGTGGTCGATGGACAAAAATCAGAGGCCTGCAGTATTAATGCTGGAGTCCCTCAGGGGTCAATCCTGGGCCCAACTCTCTTCCTGATCTACATCAATGACCTCCCTAAACACATACTTAAATCATTCGTTGGCATCTATGCTGATGACACGACCATCTACGGCAACACATCAAAGGCTGTAAATGACAAAGTTCTCTCTTATTCTCTCTTCTCTCTTTCCTGGGGGAAGACGTGGCTGGTTACCTTTAATGCATCTAAAACCAAACTCCTATCCTTACATCATCAACGCTCTGATCCCCATCTGGCATCAATTGGGATGGATGGCTCTCGTCTGGGAGAGGCTCCATGTTTTGACAAGCTTCTGGGTTTGACCTTTACTCCTGATCTGAAATGGAACATGTACATCAAGTCTGTTGCCAAGGTCGCTGGAAAGATGGTCGGATCCTTCTACCGCTCCAGAAGATATCTCACTACTGATGCAATTCTCTATCTATATAAAAGCCAAGTACGTCCAAGGATTGAATACTGTTGCCATATCTGGGCAGGAGCTGCTAAAAACAGCCTATCCTGCCTTGACAGAGTACAAAATAGACTTTGTGGCTTAGTGGGGGATGCCCTTTTCTCTACCCTGCAACCTCTCTCCCACAGAAGAGACGTTGTGAGCCTATCCTTGTTTTATCATTATTTCCATGGCAGGTGCTCGTCTGAACTCCAATCTCTGGTCCCCCCTCGCCAATCTTTCACGAAAAACACCCGTCTAGCTGAATCCACTGTGAAAAATTTCCCCCACTTTATCTGTGCCTAAATCAAAACACGGATTCCATGAACAAAGCTTCTTTCTTAGAACTGCACGCCTGTGGAACTCTGTTCCATATGCCTGCTTCCCACCTGACTACAACTTGGATGTCTTCAAGTCCAACGTTAACAAATTCCTAATGAACCGCCCCCTTAAGTAAGCACTTCATCAAATCTCCACACTAACGTAATGTACTTGCAACAACCCTTATCCCTGAGTGGCTTCCGGGCCTTGATAAGTGGTGACCACCGTGTAAAAAAAAAAAAAAATTCGGCTACCGTTAACCGCGTGAAATAACGTTGAATTTAAACACTTTGATTTTAAATGTTCATTTACGTGAGTCAGTCAGACAGTGATCTAATCGTTATACGATGATCTATGCATAATATATATATATATATCTATCTATATATATATATATTAGTCCTTGCGCAAAAGAGCAGGACACAAAATGTTTTAAATAATAATAATAATAATAGAAAATAACAAAGACTTTCGCTGGTGAGGACTACTATTGACAGTAACCAGTTATACATTACTTTTGAACTTTTCATCTCTATTTTTCTCGTTATGTACTTAATATTTGTTAATGAAACCTATATGAAATATGTTCCTTATTAAATTTTAAAGATTTTCTATTCAGAAAGAAGTTTTAAAAAAATTAATCTAAAAAAGTTATTTAAAGTTTTTGTTTAAAAACATTCAGATTTTCTCATTATTCAGATCTGTATTATAAAGAGGGGGTTGCAAAAAAATGAGTTGTGGTGTGAGGAGAAATACAAACTGAAATAGAGAGAAGGAGAGTTTTAAAATATAATCTTAAAAAGATAAGATACAAGTTAGAAAAGCATTTCATCCAAGGCATGAAAATTGTTACACAAAATTTTTTACTATAGGCTTTAAAAATAAAGGTACAAGATTCAATTTGAAATTCATTTATCTTCAAAGTGCACTTTTATAGATTTTACAAAATAATGTATAAAAATTTCATTTAAATTGAATCAAAAAATTACCTTGGATTTATTTTATGTAATGTACATTTTGTTGCACTTTTAAAAACATTATCTTTCATCTAGCAATTAATGATATAGATGTAAAATTTTCAATTATTTTTTTTTAAAAAGAAGTGCAACAGAATGTACGTTACATAAAATATTTCATTTTGAAATGCATTCACACATCTCTGTGGAAAGCTTTATCCATTCGTTGATAGCATTTACACTCTCTCTCTCTCTCTCTCTCTCTCTCTCTTTCTCTCTCTCTCAATCCCCTCTCTCTCTCTTTTTCACACACACTTCTCAACCCCCTCTCTTTTTTCTAGCCTCTTACTCTAAATTCTCTCACTTTCAAATCCTTTCTTTCTCTCTTCAGTCTGCTTACTCTCAATCCTCTCTCTCTTGAATTTTCTCACTCTCAATCCTCCCTATCTCTCTCTCTCTTTCAATCCCTTCACTCTAAACCCCCCTCTCTTTTTCGTCTATTCTCTCAATCACTCTCTCTCTCTCTCTTTCTCTCTTCAATTCCCTCACTCTATGTTTGTAAAGATAGATAGATAGATAGATAGATAGATAGATAGATAGATAGATAGATAGATATACGAGAGAGAGAAAGAGAGAGAGAGAGAGTACACCTGTTTCTTTAGTCGGTCATACTGCAAATTGAATGGACGTATCTTATGTGTGTTGCGTCCAACAATCCAACATAAGATGCCTCTGTTCGACCGTTGATCCGTCACACTTAAATTTTAAATAATATTTTCAGATAATTCTCTATGAAAAGATTTCTCTATTAATTGTTAAATGAATATTTTAGTTTTAAAAAACATTTCGATAAGTCTGTCGTGCTTATGTTTGGTTTTCCTTTGTCTGTCATGATAAAATTAGAAATAGCATTTCCTGGGCCTGCCAATCTTACGTTTGAAATCGCATTTTCGACAGTCTGTTACGTTCAAATGTGAAACAGAAATTTTGGATATTGCTGTCAAGCTTTTTTTCTTATCTGTCATACTTAAATTTGAAATAGCCTTTTTTTAGTCTATCACGCTTAAGTTTGAAATAGCCTTTTCATGACTAAATACACAAATCAAATTGACATGTCTCAAAAATAGCCGTTCTTATTGTTTTTAGTTTCTTTCCATCGGTTTTGGGAAAAGAAGATAGAAAAATGGATTTAAAAAGGAGCCCATTGTGATAGGATTACGACAGAAAATCTTCACAAGGAATTGACTTAGTAGTCCTACATAAATATAGAAAAAAAGAAATCATAGTAAATAAACAAGTTTATCCAATGCCCCCCCCCTCTATAACAAAACTAAATAAATAAATAAATAAGAGATCGGAAACTCCATTAATTTTGACTTAAATATATTCACCTTCCAATTACAAAAATACAAAATATTTTGTGAATTCACGTATGCATTTTTTTTATTCTTTCTATATATCTAACCAAATTTCCATCCGTGTTCAATTATAAATAGAAAAATTTTAATAAGTAAAATAAATGATATTATTTGGATTTTTTGGACTACTGTTCTTTTTTTTTTTTTTTTTTTTATTACATTTTCACCCCAAACTAGGCACATTGCCACTTTGGTGTAGGGGCTACTATCAGGGGCAACAACTACTGGGGTACTATGTAGGTATTTGGACAGCAAGATGTTGGTTCACGTTGCACTTGAACTTCTGCACGTCAGTACAGTTGGGGAAGCAGGGACCTGGAATGGAATTCCAAAGTCTAGCGGTTCTGGGGAAGAAACTACTGGAGTAGAAAGATCTTTTACATCTAGTGATCTCTACAGTGTGGGGGTGGGATTTTGCAGCCTGTCGGGTGTGTCGAGGGTGTTCACGTCGTGGGGGCACAAGTGCTTGCAGTTCGTCAGAGCATTCACCATTAAAATACTTGTAGAACAGGCAGTTCTCATCTTGAGTGTTATTTTCACAACGTTTCGGTCGATATAACCACAGACCTTCTTCAGATGTATCTTCTCGAACTTTGGTATGTTTTTATTAAACTTGGGAATTTGGACAGAATTTCGAATGGAACCCTTTATTTACTTCACAAGGGTAGCATGCTCTCATTCTGTCAACCATGACTGGATAGAAGTCCTAAGTAATTCACAATTGTATTTTTCGGTCGCCCACGTTGAGAATTGAACTTTCAACCTTCAAGAGAATATCACTTTTACTATTGATTTTTCTGGATACTCCAACCACTACGCCATAGGTCGTGTAGCCTAGTTAAGGGCGACAGTAAGGTTTGTGGACCTGTGGTACAGTGGTTAAAGTACTTGGAAAAAGAACCAACCACACTTTTTGGTACAACTGCTAATCTCAGTCGGTGTAATGACTGCCATAGGACAGAGCAGACTAGATCTGCATAAAAATATGCCCTGTGATGAAAATAATGCTGTGTGTCAGAAATGGTTTGTTCGATTCCGAAAAAGGAAAATTTTCAATGAAAGACGTTCCTTGCTCTGACAGTCACCAAGTAGTTGAATAAGTTTTGAAAACCAGACAAATTGCAAACATCCTCATGGTTTCCAAATGTTTGAAAATGAATTACATTTTTTTAATGGAAATCACCCGAGACAAGGCATATATATATATATATATATATATATATATATATATATATATATATATATATATATATATATATATATATATATATCCATCCGTAACTCAGAGGCTAAGGAATAAGGGTGGAGAGTTTTATGTTTTGGTTTCGATTCTAGCTGATGACATCTCAGTCATGTTTTGATCTCACTCCTATATATTAGGTGCAATATAATAATCAATACAGAATTGTCTCTATAATAATAAATGCGTAATCTGCATGAATTAAAATATCATATTTAAGCGTATCTTGCGGCCGTTTAACTGTTTAAGAATGACAGACTAAGAAAAAGGCTATCTATATGCATTGTATTTCTTTTTTTTTTTTTTACATGACTCAAACTCTGATATTTTTTTCATGAGTGTAAAAATATAAATTCGATACAAAAGCAAATATGAAAAGAAAAAAAAACGCGGGAAGGAAAAAAAATGTGAAGAAATTTCCAAGAAAACTCTCACGTCGAGATTTTATTTCGTTTAATGTTCGATTTGGAACCTCCTAAGAATTGGAATTTTGTATAATGAAATTGTGTTTGCTTGAGTAATCTGTGTAATGTTATTTTTATTCCGAATCTGCAGGGGCCAATTCGTTTTAGATGAAAGATGCTGATTTGTTTGTGGGGAGAGAGTCGGGGGAGGGAAGACATATTGGAAAAAGAAAGAAATGGAAATGGTGGAAGGAACGGAGAGAAAATAAAAGAGCAGCAATCAATAAAGAAATAAGAATGTAAATTAAAATGGAAGGAAAGAAATAAAGGAAGATTATCAGAAAAGAAGGAGGAAGAGAAAACGATGAAAAGGAAGGAAGCGAGGAAGGAAGGAAGGAATAAATAAATGCTAAGACGAAGGAATTCATAGTGGAAAGGGGTGGACGGAAATTGAGAGGAAGGCAGACTGCAAAGAGAAGAAAGAGATGGCAAGAAAGTAGTACCCTATCTGAGAGCTGTATTCACCCCCCCCACATACACACACATTAAAATTGACCTTGTGCCTAACATTTTAAGAGGGCAAGTAAATAAGGAGTTCAAGATATAACACTACAAAAGAAAAAAAAATATATTTTTTACAGTTAGTGTTGACCCTTGGCTGAAGCTAGTTTTATAAAAACAACTCCGACTCCTAGAACACTTGACCGTCGGGCCAAGATCAAAGTGTAGTATCAAAGTGTTCTATTTACAAATTTATTTTGTTGCTTATAAAAAAATAAAAAATAAAATTAAAATAAATTAAAAACAAACGTTCACACACGATATGATTCAGGTAGGACGACCCCCCCCCCGGTGTGTTTGAGGTATTTTGGTGAATGAGAACTTTAGCTAGGATCAAGCATAGACTAGCAAAGCTACAGGTACGAGGATGACCATAGATACCCAGTCCCCATATTTTGAGTGGCCTTGTGCCTAATTTTTTGTTTTTTTCTGTTTTGGTTTTAAACTTTCAGAGTGAATAAAAAATATATAACTCAAAGTGTAGTATCTGTTCTTCAGATGCTACACTAGGTGTATCAGAATTTTTGTAGGAATTTTTGACACCCCTAACACGAAGCTGCGAATAAAATATAAAAAACTCGTAATTTCTCTTTTAAGGGTGGGTTGTTTATTTTCTTTATGGGTTATACTTCCAAAATAAACTCTTAAAGTTGTATAAAAAGTAATAGAAATATTTTTTTTTTTTTTTTAAACAGTAATGAAATTAATTGAATTTTACGAGTTCAGTATTTTTCAATTTTTAAACTTTAAAAATCTTTCAAAATTTTTCTATTGATTCTATTTTTACGATATTTTCAGGGTCAATGTGAAATTTTATGCTCTTTCCAATAAACCGAATATAATATTTTAGACAAATGTTGTTTTTTGTTAATTCACCCCCCCCCCATTTTCAAATGTCTATTAAAAAGTAAATAATTAATTTACTCACCAAAGTTTTATATATCACAAATTGAAGATAAAAGATAAATAAATAATATATTCAAATTTAAAACAAAAAAAGTAGTGTTTTTTAGAAATTTACCTGTAAAGTCCGAAGTCTATAACCTTTTTTTTTTTAAACCACGTTGTTTGTTTTTTTTTTGTTTTTTTTTTAAATGAAACCTTGGTCCTTGCTCCTTTAATTGAAAAAAAAATAGGGTTTGAATCACATTTTTCGAGGAGTTATAAGCTTGGAAAGACAGGGGGAGGAATTATTCAACATTTATCATGAAATTTCTGACACACCTAATGCTACACTTCAAACTTTTTGTTCTCAGTTAGTGGACGAAAAAGCCTTTGGAACTCCTTCCCTGCTTCACTGACTGTACTAACATGCAGAAGTTTAAATGTAATGTGAACAAACATCTCGCTCATCTGCTTACATAGTTCCCGGTAGACATGAACCCAAAGTGTCCATATGCCTTGTTGAGGCACCAATGTAGGAGAAGGAAAAATGCATGTATTTATTATATGTAGCCATAAATAGTGATATTTGCTTATAAGTAGTAAAATTAACTAGAAAACAAAAACACGTCTAAGGTTCCTAAAATTCACACTAGAAATGTCCGCCAGTGGATAAAGTAGTAAAATTATGTTTTTAAAAGTTGTTTTTGTTTGTTTGTTTGTTTTTTTTTTTGTTTGTTTTTTTTACGGCATATCAACCCTTTCTAGGTTACTTAATGCCGAATCCAGTAATTTTGAAGAAAAAATTTTTATAGAATATTTTTTTTTTTTTCCAAGTCCGTTTCTATTCAACCCTTAGTTGGGACCTTAATAGGTATTACCACTCCGGGTCAGATTGGACCTGGGAGCAATGGCAATTAAGAGGTGGCTCCACATTCCCAAAAGCCCACAAACTTGGGCCTCACCATTGGATATAATTTAAGGTCATATCCAGGACCATTTGTTTTTAAAAGTTACACTCTTCTGGAGGTTGAAGGTTCAATCCTCAGTGCAGGTGGCACTCAAAAGTATAAGCGTTAATTACTTAGGACTTTTACTCGGTCATGGCTGACAAAACTAGAACATGCTACCTTTGTAGATTAAATAAAGAAGACATTCCAAATTTCATGCAGATTCTCGAGTTCGACAGAAAGATTCCTGGGTTCAAAAAAATACACCTGAAGAAGGTCGAAGGTTCAACATTGAGTGTGGATGACAGAAGAAACAATTGCGGATTACTTCGGACTTCTATCCAAGTCATGGAGCATTGTATCCCCGCGAATTAAATAAAAAGTTCCATTCGAAATTCCATGCAGATTCCCAAGTCTGACAGAAAGATTCCCGAGTTCGACAAGATACACCTGGAGAGAGTCAGAGCTTACATCGGCCGAAACGTTGAGAAAATGACACTCAAGATGAGAAGAGTAATCGGAAGAATCCAAATAATACGAATAAACAAGCATCATCTCAAAAATTCAGAAACGAATGAAAGGAATTAGTTTTCAAAAAAAAACAACAAAAAGCAAATAATTTATTTAAAGAAAATAAATTATTTTTTATTTATTTATTGTGGTTGACGTGTGAAGGAACGTGTAAAAGCAAAGAATGGTAAAAGATGAATCTTTCCTGCAACGACAGAATACAAAACCGTCTTCAGAATCTATTTCATCTTTCACGCATCATCGTCACAGAAGAGACGTTGCGATTCTATCCCTGCTCTATCGTTTTTTTTTTTTCTTCTGATAGGCACTTCAATCTGTGCCGAGTATTTGTTGCAAAATTTTCACAGGCGACCGGTGTGTGTGTGTGTGTGGGGGGGGTGACTGTAAAACTTTCGCAACAAATACTCGTTTAACTACAACAGGGACCAACAGATTTACATCACAGTCTATCTGTGCCCAAAAATTAGCGAAAACGGCATGAACAAAGTTTCTATTTTAAAACTGTCCGTTTGTGAAACAAGATATCATGGGGCTGCTTCTCAGCTGATTATAATATGGCTGATTTCAAGTCTAATGTATATAAATTTTATTGAGTCTTACTCTTATATAACTAAACCTTACCCAAGTAAACACACACACACACACACACACACATATATATATATATATATATATATATATATATATATATATATATATATATATATATATATATAATTATTAAAGAGTTAATATTTACAAGTAAAGTAATCTCAACCAGATGTAAAAGTTCAATAAAACCGAAAAGGAAATAGAGCTTATAATATGAACAAATGATTAATCATTTGTTCATATATATATATATATATATTCTCCAAGATACCACGTTAATAGGGATAAATACACATATTCATTTTCGGAATGTCTTTCTTTTATTGGTCATGACATTGCATACAAATGTTGTTAGAAATTATTTGGAAGATTATTTCTAACTTGTACAGTAAAGGCAAAGACACTTTTGTTTAAGAAAATTAATCTATTTTTTTTAATAAATGTAGTGACAAAGCAAACAAAGACAATTATTGCATTACAATCAAATATATATAATACAATTCTAAATACAGCAAAGAGATACTTAGTCGGTTTCTTGTGTGATTTCGAAAAAAAAAAACGGCTGTTCTGGAAGGTGTTTTCCTTGTTTAAGAAAGTCAGTTTAGCAGAAGTCAGGTGTTCTTCCTTTTTTTAAATTTATTTTGTTAATCAAAATTAACTTCCAATATTTGAGAGTTCCTTCTCTTGAAAGTTCTTTTTGTTGTGAGAGTTTGTATAAAACGTCTCTTCTTAAGTAAAGTGTACAAAAAGCAACATAAATTATAATGAACTCACTTATTCAAATTGCCAAACATATTATTCAGAATATATCCAAAAGTGATCAACCTGCCTCACACTCCGTGTTGGCATATAAGGATAAAATTGTTCATCAAATTATAACATGCACAAACTTGGGATTCATCAGCGCATTAGAAAATAAACAATATTTCAAAAAAAAAAAAAGTTATTCAGCTCACTAATAGGACCTTTCCAGTTAATACAGTCGGCTTTCTTCTTTTTTTTATCAACAATATATATAAAGTTTATAGCAGGCTTTTTGTCTGCATTTTAGATTGATTACACTTGCCTGGTAATGCAGTAATTAATTTTTGTTAATTTTTGTATTTTGAAAGAAAAATATTTCTACCTCTCGTATTGCACTATTGAGCAATCTAAATGAGGTTATTACTTCATATGCAATTACTGTTCCAAGTAGTTAAATTACATATAAACATAAGCTTTATATATATATATATATATATATATATATATATATATATATATATATATATATATATATATATATAATTATTTTTTTACTATAATAATTGAATACCTACAGACACTAGTGTTTCATCCTTTCGGGATTCTTCAGTGCAGGGTGTCACAATTACTACCAGTCGAACGATTCGAACCCCGCGACACGAGACATCTCTGGCTCGATTAGCGGAGGCCGCATCCATTCGGCTACTATTAACCGTGTAAAATAGCGTTGAATTTTAAACATTTTAATTTAAACGTTCATTACGTCAGACAGACAGTGATCAAATCGTTATACGATGATCTACGCATAAGAGCTAAATTGACCGACTTTTAATTCAACTGAAAGTGCTCAACGATAAGAAACGAATTTCTTAAAGGGGCTGTCATAATTATTTTTTTACTATAATAATTAAATACCTACAGACACTAGTGTTTCATCCTTTCGGGATTCTTCAGTGCAGGGTGTCACAATTAATACCAGTCGAACGATTCGAACCCCGCGACACGAGACATCTCTGGCTCAATTAGCGGAGGCCGCATCCATTCGGCTACTATTAACCGTGTGAAATAGCGTCGATACACAGATATGACAGAAAAGAATAGACACTAAGATAAATATTTTTCCTTAGATTAATATATGCTTATTTATATCTACAGATAAGAATAACGCTGAAATGATTTAGAGTATCTCATTAACATTGCATTTAATAACATTGAAGAATGTCACGAACCAAAGGAGCATTAGACCTTTCAGAATTTCTGCAAGGACGAATCGTGGGTCAACATGGAGGCGGTCTTAGTCAACACAAAATAGCAGGAAATATCCCTTTCTACTGTAAATAGAGTGATCGTACAATTTACAAGAGAAGACGAGTTGGCTCGAGTTCTCTGGCAGAACGTTGTGTCTCGTAAAAATGTTGAAGAGGATCCTCAGTGCAAAGTCTCTTAAATTGCAACACAAGCTGGTGTCAGCTGCAGAACAGCTATCAGGTATCTTCACAAGTTGGGCTACTATGGTAGAGCTGTGAGAAGGAAACCTTTTCTTCATCTCGCCAATATCAAGCACAGAAAAGATTGGGCTTGTGAGATGGTGGAGAAACCTATGACCTTTTGGACCAATGTCATTTTCTCTGATGAGTCACGATTTGCATCATTTCCTAACAGTGGAAGAGTATGGCTATAAAGTTAGCTCTGATTTCGTTTTATAAATTATATGTTTATTGAAATAAACTGTTTCTATGGGAGTCTATACTTTCTTGTCATGTCTGTGTATATATTAGAAGTATGGTCTCTCTATCTCCTTGTTCTGGGATGCAATCAAAGCCAAAGCTCTATATTAAAAGCAAGCAAGGGGATGTCAACCAAGTATGAGTTATTAGATTTGTGACCATTTAATTTTGATTCGTTCCAAAAATTATATATTTGTTGAAATAAACAGTTTCTATGGATGTCTATTTTTTGTCATGTCTGTATGTTCACACACACACACACACACACACACATATATATATATATATATATATATATATATATATATATATATATATAAAATTTACTGTTTAAAAGCACTGTTGATATGGAATGCAAAATCCAAAATTTAACGATTTAAAGACCAAAACAAGTACAGACTTTTTTTTCTATAAACAAACATATTTATTTATTAATTATTTTTTCAATAAAATTTAAATTTAACTTTAATAAATAAATATATTTGTTTATTGAAAAAACAAATTCTGTACTTGTTTTGATCTTTAAACCGTTAAATTTTGAATATATATATATATATCTATATATATATATATATATATATATATATATATATATATATATATATCTGCAATCTTTATGATCTGCTAAATAGTTTATTTCCTCTGATGAAAAGAATCTTACATTCTTTGAAACTCCACAAAATAAGGATATTTCACCACCCCTCTTTATTGAAGGTATTCTGACGAAAAATACATTTTTACATATAAATCTCCGGTTTACACTGATAAGAGCAAATTGTTAATAAAACATGTTAAAAAACACTTTGAAAAGAGTTAAAAACATATTTAATCTGAAAAGAGTTAAAAACATATTTAATCTGAAAAGGAAACACTTAATAAGTGGATAGTCCTTAATCCGCGGAATTTCGAAGAAATACTTTCCTTCTTGTCAGAGGGTAGGAATTAGCAAAATGCGGGATCGGATTTTGCATAGAAAAGTATTTGATGAAACTGCAAGTAAGTCAAAGATCTTACTTGATAACAAAAAGTGAAGCAGAAGAAATATGGTGAAGAAAAAGGTGATTACACGTGAATGGATAGTCTGGTGAAAGGTAAATTATCCAATGACGGTAAAATCCAAAAATATAAATCTAAGAAAGTTAATTGAATTTCCATTCGCACAAGTAAAATCCAAGGAAATCAGGTAATTGGAAGACGGTGGAGAGACCTATTATTATTATTATTATTATTATTATTATTATTATTATTATTATTATTATTATCATTATTATTATAAGCTCTATCTCCTATTTGGTTTTATCAAGCTTTTACATTTGGTTGAGATTACTTTATAAATATTAATTCTTTAATATTTATAATATACTTTAGTTTTACCATCTTGAATCATTTTGGTAAATTTAATTGTAATTTTTATTTTATTTTATATATATATATATATATATATATATATATATATATATATATATATATATATATGCACTTTTACTAATATCTGCTTATATTTGTGCTTGTGTCATGTAAATATTCAAAATGGTAGTGTTATTAATGTGTTATTAATGAGGTTTTTCTTTTTTAAACCCAATTACTCTTCGCCAGTTTGTTATGAATGAGAGTGTTGGCATATCATAACTAATAATGCCTCACAGAAGACGAATATGTATGCATAGGTATGTAGCATATGTATTGGAATAAATGAGGATATTCACAATTGACTTACAAGTAAGCAACACAAAACATGATACAAATTACACCTATCAGTCTTAGTCCGGTATTATTTGATTTTGTGTGTCACAACTACCACGGACAGAAGTAGTATATATCCATTCTTCATTTACCCGAGATGAAAGCCATGCTTTCACTGGCACTTGCCAGCGTCTATTTCATCTCATTCTCACGTCCTCGTGCCGGAACTCACGTAACAGAGATAAAAGAAGGGCGGTAACTCTACCATTAAAAAGAAGAGTAATTTGCTCCTTTTGAGCATAGTTCTATTGTCCTAACAAATATGGTGTTCATTACTATATATTTGTCGTTTTGGGGGATTTTTTTTTTTTTTCACTTGAGCACCTGCCTTGAAACTTGAAAAAGTTTTCTGCATGTCACTGCCAGGCAATGCCAGGCAGCCTACTAATTTAGGATAATTTCAGAAGATTTTATTTATATCCCAAAAATCACAAATTTCTTATAGAATAAAAAAAAAGAATAGTAATGCATATATGAAAAATTGTTTTTTGAATAAGAATGTCAAAAATCTCAAAGGGAGATAACTTTTATCAAAAAGCAAGGAAAAACGGAATATGTTGATAAGTAATAAATAAACCTATTGTTATTCTTTTAATTTATTGACCCATGCATGCCAATAAAAGATATAAGTCATAAAATAAAGTAGAAGTGCAGGTAAATCTCTACAGACGGTGATGATCATTGTTTTAGAGATCAACGGCCGTGAACAAAGGACACCTAGAAAACAGGTCACTTTGTACTTTATCTAAAAATAAACAAATTAAACAATTATTTTTTTTTAAATACATAGACACTAATGCTTAGCCATTTGGCAAACTCAAAAAACAATAAATCAGTGTCTCTGCTGATTATTTATTTTTTATTTATTTATTAATCCTTTAATCAGATTATGCAAATTTGTTTCATGGTTGCTAGTAGAAATTAATAATTCACTTCACTATTAACACTATTCTTTTCTTTTTTTTTTTTTTTTTTTTTGCAAACAAGGCATATTACACACGTTGATACCCGGGACCCAACACGTTGTAACAGAGTACGTCGCAAAGAACATAAGACAATCGATAACACGACTTCTTTTTTTTTTATAACAACATTTATTTCCATCCAAACATAACCGTGCTCTTTCTCTCTGACTTCTGTCCTCTCAAACGTTCTTATAGTCTTTTTCTTTTTCCTTACGGTGACGTCACTTCGCACACGGCTTGGCATTTGCATATAATCACCATAACAATAGGCTCCTTCAGTCTTTGACAAACTATTGATACCCACAAAGGCGTGCCTGCGCGTGACTTTTTTGTAGCAGGAGGTACACAATCTCCAACCACACCTCTCCTAAGTCAACATTGTAAAGTGGCAAGTGAAGTGTATGTACAGGACGACTGGAAGCAAATGCCGAGATAAGCGGAGAATGAATATACGGCATAATCATGTTGACACACTGGTTCTCGTCAGATCATCGAAGTTAAGCAATATTGAACCTGGTTAGTACCAGATGGGTGATACAAACACCATCAATCAATCAATCAATCAATAAGGGTTTTATCAATCAATGAGGACCCCTCCCCGAACTTTAGCCATCTAACTCTGTCCCAAGCTATCTGCTGCCATGTGGGACCCATGTGTTGTATCAGGTCGTCCCTCCATCTCGTTCTTTGTCTTCCTTTTGGCCTCTTATGTTCACGAGGTGTCCATTCCGTTGTCCTGATGGACCATCTGTTGTCATGTTGTATGCCCTGCCCATCTGTGTTTGGATGTTTTGATGGCAGTATTGATGTCAATTGGAAACTACCATACTCTGTTAGAAAACCCCCTCCCTTTCTTTTACCAAACATGGTGATTTGTACACCTGAAGAGGTTCGGAGGTTACATCGACCGAAACGTTGTATAAATAACACTCAAAATGAGAACATTAGTCTGAAGAATCCAAGGAATATGAATTAAGTACACTTCTTTTTCTCTGCTGATTAGCACAAAACATTTCAAAATGCGATTAATTGGCAAAGTTTCCAGATCTGTTGTACTGAAAATATCTCGAGTGCAATTCGTTTTCCTATATTCATATCAACAACAACAACAATATAAAACACTAGCAGATGTAGCTATCGTTGCCCGGTATTAATTAAAAGTTAATATCATTAAAAAAATGATTAAGTAAAAAAAAAAAGAAAAAGGAAAGAAACTGAGATATACACATAAATTATATTTGAATTAATACATAAACTAAAACGTGTGCATGCGAGTATTATGGTTTTTTTTACTAAACAGTTCACTTCTTGTAAGTGTAAAAAAGAATGTTTTTTTTTTACTAAACAGTTCACTTCTTGTAAGTGTAAAAAATAATTTTTTTTTACTAAACAGTTCACTTCTTGTAAGTGTAAAAAAGAATGTTTTTTTTACTAAACAGTTCACTTCTTGTAAGTGTAAAAAAGAATGTTTTTTTTTACTAAACAGTTCACTTCTTGTAAGTGTAAAAAAGAATGTTTTTTTTTACTAAACAGTTCAGTTCTTGTAAGTGTAAAAAAGAATGTTTTTTTACTAAACAGTTCACTTCTTGTAAGTGTAAAAAAGAATGTTTTTTACTAAACAGTTCACTTCTTGTAAGTGTAAAAAAGAATGTTTTTTTTACTAAACAGTTCACTTCTTGTAAGTGTAAAAAAGAATGTTTTTTTACTAAACAGTTCACTTCTTGTAAGTTTAAAAAAGTATGTTTTTTTTACTAAACAGTTCACTTCTTGTAAGTGTAAAAAAGAATTTTTTTTTTACTAAACAGTTCACTTCTTGTAAGTTTAAAAAAGAATGTTTTTTTTACTAAACAGTTCACTTCTTGTAAGTGTAAAAAAGAATGTTTTTTTACTAAACAGTTCACTTCTTGTAAGTGTAAAAAAGAATGTTTTTTACTAAACAGTTCACTTCTTGTAAGTGTAAAAAAGAATGTTTTTTTTACTAAACAGTTCACTTCTTGTAAGTGTAAAATAGAATGTTTTTTTACTAAACAGTTCACTTCTTGTAAGTGTAAAAAATAATTTTTTTTTACTAAACAGTTCACTTCTTGTAAGTTTAAAAAAGAATGTTTTTTTTACTAAACAGTTCACTTCTTGTAAGTGTAAAAAAGAATATTTTTTTTACTAAACAGTTCACTTCTTGTAAGTTTAAAAAAAGAATGTTTTTTTTACTAAACAGTTCACTTCTTGTAAGTGTAAAAAAGAATTTTTTTTTACTAAACAGTTCACTTCTTGTAAGTGTAAAAAAGAATGTTTTTTTTACTAAACAGTTCACTTCTTGTAAGTGTAAAAAAGAATGTTTTTTTACTAAACAGTTCACTTCTTGTAAGTTTAAAAAAGTATGTTTTTTTTACTAAACAGTTCACTTCTTGTAAGTGTAAAAAATAATTTTTTTTTTACTAAACAGTTCACTTCTTGTAAGTTTAAAAAATAATTTTTTTTTACTAAACAGTTCACTTCTTGTAAGTGTAAAAAAGAATGTTTTTTTACTAAACAGTTCACTTCTTGTAAGTGTAAAAAAGAATGTTTTTTACTAAACAGTTCACTTCTTGTAAGTGTAAAAAAGAATTTTTTTTTTTACTAAACAGTTCACTTCTTGTAAGTGTAAAATAGAATGTTTTTTTACTAAACAGTTCACTTCTTGTAAGTGTAAAAAATAATTTTTTTTTACTAAACAGTTCACTTCTTGTAAGTTTAAAAAAGAATGTTTTTTTTACTAGACAGTTCACTTCTTGTAAGTGTAAAAAAGAATTTTTTTTTACTAAACAGTTCACTTCTTGTAAGTGTAAAAAATAATTTTTTTTTACTAAACAGTTCACTTCTTGTAAGTTTAAAAAATAATTTTTTTTTACTAAACAGTTCACTTCTTGTAAGTGTAAAAAAGAATTTTTTTTACTAAACAGTTCACTTCTTGTAAGTGTAAAAAAGAATGTTTTTTTTACTAAACAGTTCACTTCTTGTAAGTGTAAAAAATAATTTTTTTTTACTAAACAGTTCACTTCTTGTAAGTTTAAAAAAGTATGTTTTTTTTACTAAACAGTTCACTTCTTGTAAGTGTAAAAAAGAATGTTTTTTTACTAAACAGTTCACTTCTTGTAAGTGTAAAAAATAATTTTTTTTTACTAAACAGTTCACTTCTTGTAAGTTTAAAAAAGAATGTTTTTTTTACTAAACAGTTCACTTCTTGTAAGTGTAAAAAAGAATTTTTTTTTACTAAACAGTTCACTTCTTGTAAGTGTAAAAAAGAATGTTTTTTTTACTAAACAGTTCACTTCTTGTAAGTGTAAAAAATAATTATTTTTTACTAAACAGTTCACTTCTTGTAAGTGTAAAAAAGAATGTTTTTTTTACTAAACAGTTCACTTCTTGTAAGTGTAAAAAAGAATGTTTTTTTACTAAACAGTTCACTTCTTGTAAGTTTAAAAAAGTATGTTTTTTTTACTAAACAGTTCACTTCTTGTAAGTGTAAAAAAGAATATTTTTTTTACTAAACAGTTCACTTCTTGTAAGTTTTTTTTTAAACTTACAAGAAGTGAATGTTTTTTTTACTAAACAGTTCACTTCTTGTAAGTGTAAAAAAGAATGTTTTTTTACTAAAAAGTTCACTTCTTGTAAGTGTAAAAAAGAATGTTTTTTACTAAACAGTTCACTTCTTGTAAGTGTAAAAAAGAATTTTTTTTTTACTAAACAGTTCACTTCTTGTAAGTGTAAAATAGAATGTTTTTTTACTAAACAGTTCACTTCTTGTAAGTGTAAAAAATAATTTTTTTTTACTAAACAGTTCACTTCTTGTAAGTTTAAAAAAGAATGTTTTTTTTACTAAACAGTTCACTTCTTGTAAGTGTAAAAAAGAATTTTATTTTTACTAAACAGTTCACTTCTTGTAAGTTTAAAAAAAGAATGTTTTTTTTACTAAACAGTTCACTTCTTGTAAGTGTAAAAAATAATTTTTTTTTACTAAACAGTTCACTTCTTGTAAGTTTAAAAAAGAATTTTTTTTTACTAAACAGTTCACTTCTTGTAAGTGTAAAAAATAATTTTTTTTTTACTAAACAGTTCACTTCTTGTAAGTGTAAAAAATAATTTTTTTTTACTAAACAGTTCACTTCTTGTAAGTGTAAAAAAGAATGTTTTTTTTACTAAACAGTTCACTTCTTGTAAGTGTAAAAAATAATTTTTTTTTACTAAACAGTTCACTTCTTGTAAGTTTAAAAAATAATTTTTTTTTACTAAACAGTTCACTTCTTGTAAGTGTAAAAAAGAATTTTTTTTTACTAAACAGTTCACTTCTTGTAAGTGTAAAAAAGAATGTTTTTTTTACTAAACAGTTCACTTCTTGTAAGTGTAAAAAAGAATGTTTTTTTTACTAAACAGTTCACTTCTTGTAAGTTTAAAAAAGTATGTTTTTTTACTAAACAGTTCACTTCTTGTAAGTGTAAAAAAGAATGTTTTTTTTACTAAACAGTTCACTTCTTGTAAGTTTAAAAAAAGAATGTTTTTTTTACTAAACAGTTCACTTCTTGTAAGTGTAAAAAATAATTTTTTTTTTACTAAACAGTTCACTTCTTGTAAGTGTAAAAAAGAATGTTTTTTTACTAAACAGTTCACTTCTTGTAAGTTTAAAAAAAGAATGTTTTTTTTACTAAACAGTTCACTTCTTGTAAGTGTAAAAAATAATTTTTTTTTACTAAACAGTTCACTTCTTGTAAGTTTAAAAAAGTATGTTTTTTTTACTAAACAGTTCACTTCTTGTAAGTTTAAAAAAAGAATGTTTTTTTTACTAAACAGTTCACTTCTTGTAAGTGTAAAAAAGAATTTTTTTTTACTAAACAGTTCACTTCTTGTAAGTGTAAAAAAGAATTTTTTTTTTACTAAACAGTTCACTTCTTGTAAGTTTAAAAAAAGAATGTTTTTTTTACTAAACAGTTCACTTCTTGTAAGTGTAAAAAATAATTTTTTTTACTAAACAGTTCACTTCTTGTAAGTGTAAAAAATAATTTTTTTTTACTAAACAGTTCACTTCTTGTAAGTTTAAAAAAGAATGTTTTTTTTACTAAACAGTTCACTTCTTGTAAGTGTAAAAAAGAATTTTTTTTTTACTAAACAGTTCACTTCTTGTAAGTGTAAAAAAGAATGTTTTTTTTACTAAACAGTTCACTTCTTGTAAGTGTAAAAAAGAATGTTTTTTACTAAACAGTTCACTTCTTGTAAGTGTAAAAAAGAATTTTTTTTTACTAAACAGTTCACTTCTTGTAAGTTTAAAAAAGTATGTTTTTTTTACTAAACAGTTCACTTCTTGTAAGTGTAAAAAATAATTTTTTTTTACTAAACAGTTCACTGCTTGTAAGTGTAAAAAAGAATTTTTTTTTACTAAACAGTTCACTTCTTGTAAGTTTAAAAAAAGAATGTTTTTTTTACTAAACAGTTCACTTCTTGTAAGTGTAAAAAAGAATTTTTTTTTTACTAAACAGTTCACTTCTTGTAAGTGTAAAAAAGAATGTTTTTTTTACTAAACAGTTCACTTCTTGTAAGTTTAAAAAAAGAATGTTTTTTTTACTAAACAGTTCACTTCTTGTAAGTGTAAAAAATAATTTTTTTTTACTAAACAGTTCACTTCTTGTAAGTTTAAAAAAGTATGTTTTTTTTACTAAACAGTTCACTTCTTGTAAGTTTAAAAAAAGAATGTTTTTTTTACTAAACAGTTCACTTCTTGTAAGTGTAAAAAAGAATTTTTTTTTACTAAACAGTTCACTTCTTGTAAGTGTAAAAAAGAATGTTTTTTTACTAAACAGTTCACTTCTTGTAAGTTTAAAAAAAGAATGTTTTTTTTACTAAACAGTTCACTTCTTGTAAGTGTAAAAAATAATTTTTTTTACTAAACAGTTCACTTCTTGTAAGTGTAAAAAAGAATTTTTTTTTACTAAACAGTTCACTTCTTGTAAGTTTAAAAAAGAATGTTTTTTTTACTAAACAGTTCACTTCTTGTAAGTGTAAAAAAGAATTTTTTTTTTACTAAACAGTTCACTTCTTGTAAGTGTAAAAAAGAATGTTTTTTTTACTAAACAGTTCACTTCTTGTAAGTGTAAAAAAGAATGTTTTTTACTAAACAGTTCACTTCTTGTAAGTGTAAAAAAGAATTTTTTTTTACTAAACAGTTCACTTCTTGTAAGTGTAAAAAAGAATTTTTTTTTACTAAACAGTTCACTTCTTGTAAGTGTAAAAAAGAATGTTTTTTTTACTAAACAGTTCACTTCTTGTAAGTGTAAAAAAGAATGTTTTTTTTACTAAACAGTTCACTTCTTGTAAGTGTAAAAAAGAATGTTTTTTTTACTAAACAGTTCACTTCTTGTAAGTGTAAAAAATAATTTTTTTTTACTAAACAGTTCACTTCTTGTAAGTGTAAAAAAGAATGTTTTTTTTACTAAACAGTTCACTTCTTGTAAGTGTAAAAAAGAATGTTGTTTTTACTAAACAGTTCACTTCTTGTAAGTGTAAAAAAGAATGTTTTTTTACTAAACAGTTCACTTCTTGTAAGTGTAAAAAAGAATGTTTTTTTTACTCGAGCTGAGATTGGAACCAAAACCTAGAGACAGTTAAACACGATAACCATTAGACCAGCTTGATATGATCTTTAAAAAGTGTTTTCAAACCAACATACTTAACATAAGGAATCTGTCATGTTTCATGACCGCGTATGTGCAGTCGTGAAACATTTGAAAACGGATAAAAATCCGACGCCTCTCACGTACCAATTTTTTTTATTTTTGACTCCTTAGCAGCCCTTTTTTCTGGAGGAAAACCGATTAAAAAGTTTGCCACGTGTCTGAATACTCTATTTACCAAATTTCAAGTCTGTAGATCACAAATTCTTTGAGTATATAGATTGAGAAGTGTCCTCACACGCACGCATATTCTCACTTTTATAGATATATAGATATCTGCAAAACATTTTAATATCCTTAAAACTTTCAAAAATTAAATTAAAAAAATACAAAGCTTGAATCTGGATTAGGATTATAAGTCCTAATAGATTTGGGATTAAGATGGGGTGATGTTAGGCCGAGGATTAAAGACAGCAAAGGGATTGAAGCTTTCAACATTTTATTGTGTTTATCGTACATTTGTTGGTTTCCTACTCATCTGAAAACCAATGGAACAGAACAAAATCTATATATAATATGAGAGACGTTTGTATGTGAGTCCGCTATGTGCTTTTAGTTGATTACTAGCATTGGGGTTACGCTCAAACTTGCCGATCGTAAAATACGCTTAAAAGTATATATATCCTATCCTATAAAAACACATGTATATATAGTAATAATATATAGTAATATTAAATAGTAATAATAAATAATAATAGATAGTAATAATATATAGTGATAATAAATGATGCTACATAGTAATAATATATAGTGATAATATATAATAACATATAGTAATAATAAATAATGATATATAGTAATAATATATAGTAATAATAAATAATGATATATAGTAATAATAAATAATAATATATAGTAATAATAAATAATGATATATAGTAATAATATATAGTAATAAATAATGATATATAGTAATAATAAATAATAATATATAGTAATTATAAATAATGATATATAGTAATAATATATAATAATATATAGTAATAATAAATAATGATATATAGTAATGATATATAGTAATAATAAATAATGATATATAGTAATAATATATAATAATAATAATAATAATAATAATAATAATAATAATAATAATAAATAATGATATATAGTAATAATATATAGAGTTATGTTTGACGTTCATCTTCGTCGCCAACTGTTATGTTTGCAGGTTGAACCAAATAACGTATAAGGCAATACAAATGAAGACTCAACAAACAAAGGTAGATCAATAAGAAGTGTATTAGGAAAAGTATATTTACAGTATATTTACATAATGGTTGTCAAGTGAGAGAGTCTTGGCTGGAGAACATATCTGCTCTCGACTCGGCCTTCGGTGGCTTCTGGTTAACACACACTCAGACTAACCGAGTCTTGCTATTTATGTATAATATTATCCACATGTGTAAATGAGTGGGTGCCACCACAACATATAGTAATAATAATGATATATAGTAATAATATATAGTAATAATAAATAATAATATATAGTAATAATAATGATATATAGTAATAATA
This sequence comes from Euprymna scolopes, assembly GCF_053919585.1. Taxonomy (NCBI): domain Eukaryota; kingdom Metazoa; phylum Mollusca; class Cephalopoda; order Sepiida; family Sepiolidae; genus Euprymna; species Euprymna scolopes. Next base: position 104,768,592 of record NC_136502.1, read on the forward strand.
AATAGTAATAATAAATAATAATATATAGTAATAATATATAGTAATAATAAATCATGGTATATAGTAATAATATATAGTAATAATAAATAGTAATAATAAATAATGATATATAGTAATAATATATAGTAATAATAAATAATGATATATAGTAATAATATATAATAATAATAAATAATGATATATAGTATAATATATAGTAATAATAATGATATATAGTAATAATATATAGTAATGATAAATAATGATAAATAGTAATAATATATAGTAATAATAAATAGTGATATTTACATCTAGAAATAGGTTTAAGACTTCTAAAATTCGTACTAGAATTTTCTGCAAGGACCCATAGGTCAGTGATTATAGTAATTGGAAACGTTCAGGTGTGAAAAGTGACACTTTTCTGAACGTTGAAGGTTCAATCTTCAGTGTGGGTGACCAAAAATACGATTGCAAATTGTAATTCTGAACGAGAGCATGCTAGCCCCCATGAATGAAATAAAGGGTTCTGTTCGAAATTCCGTCCAAATTCCCGAGTTCAACATAATGATTCCTGGCTTTGACAAGATTCATCTCAAGAAGATCGGGGTTGTTGCATCGGCTGAAACGTCGTGAAAATAACATCCAAGATGAGAACAGCAGTCGGAAGAATCCAAATAATACGAATAACTAATTGAAGCTTAACTTTCTAAAAAAGAAAGAAATAATCTCAGCCCATAACTTTAGTCGTTTAAGCACTATTTTTAGACAGCTTTCGCCATGACATTTTTAAAGTTTTGAGTATAGAGTGATCCCCTCTTGTAAATGTTAATAATTAACAATCCTTTCTGCAAGACAACCATAATTGGTACAAATAAATTTCAGTCTATATCTGACTTGTCCACCAAATTTCAGTTGTGATTATCCAACAGTCTTTGTTTAATCAGCATTCAATGATATGTGGGAACACTTTGTTTATCGTGTCATTAGTAAGAGGTGTGATCCTGAATGGATCTCATACTCTCTGAATCTTAAACTGCACTTCTGGATTTTATCTTTTTTTACTTTATCTTTTTAAATCTTTTTTTTTTTTTTACTTTAAATATCATGTTTAACGAAACAAAATTCCCCAGACTATTCCTGCATTGAAGAAGGGCATCACAGCAGAATTCCGGAGAGGAGTGCATCAGAGTTATTGAAAGATTTTGCACGTCCTATCCAAATCTGTCGATCATTGAACAGCTATAAAACATAGACTGTTGGATATTCATAACTGGAACTTGGTGGACAACACAGACATGAATTCAAGTGTCTTTGTGTCCTATATTTTTGAACTGCAGGAAGAAGTGTTAATTTTACAAACGATACCATGGGTGTACCCATGGGTAAAGTTTGTAACATCAATATTTTATACTAATCGATATTTTTTATGTTTCACACATCGATATATTTATCATGTGCCATTATTGAAATATAACACACTAAAGAATCATTGGAATTGTCAATTCAAGTTCGTTATTAAATTAATTCTTAAATTAAAATTTAAAAATATATTTTGCATTTTTATTTCACCATTCAGTTAATCTTACATATAAAGTTATATTGTCGGATTTTCAAAGTCAGATTTAAATAACATTTAAGCTGACACATCAAACTTTGCTTCTGACTAACCAATTTTCATTTGTTATGGTTGTACCATGTTATTGGCAATATAATAATATTTTCGCTGTCATTTATTTAATAAATTACTTAGCCCAACGTCAACGACTACTAATATGGAAGATTTTTTTAAATAATCATCTCAAAATAAAAAAAAATAAGCCTGATGAATTATTTAATTTTGAATTGAAAAATATAATAGGTGTTGTCTGTCTTAAGTTTAAAGGTGTATAACATAATAAAAATGAAAATAAATGGAACCTTTTATTAAATCCACAGGGGTAGCATGCTCTTGTTCTGTCAGCCATGACTGGTTAGAAGTTCTAAGTAATTCGAAATTATATGTTTGTATTTTTTTACCTTTCGTGTGAATTACTTAAGACCTCTACCGAGTCATGGCTGACGGAACAAGAGCATGCTACCCGTATGGAGAAAATAAAGTGTTCGTTTCGAAATTTCATGCAGAGTCCCGAGTTCTATAAGAATAATTCAGAGTTAGTTCGATAAAGGTACACCTGGAGAAGGTCGGAGGTTACGTGGACCGAAATCTTTGTGAAAATAATACCTCAGATGAGAACAGTAGTTGGAAAGGTCCAAATGATACGGGTAATCAATCGTCAACTTCAAAAATTTAGAAACTTGTGATTTTATTGCTTTTTTTATTTTTATTTATTTATTTATTTCTCCCCAATTGTCAGCCACACTTAATTTTTTGTGCATTTTAACCATACCAATGCTTTCTTACTAATAGGGTTCAGGTGCTTTGACTCCATCAGCTGCCGATTGGGTTTGAGGATTTTCTTTTTTCTCGTTTTCCATAAAAGCGAACACAATGGAAGTCTTTCATGTCTTTGATTATAATCTGATTCACATAAAAGGAGAATAATGCCAGCATTTAACTCTTTGTTGAGTTGACTGTCGAACGAGACTAAACGCGAGGACGCGGCTTTTCAAAGGGAAGGGGGATACTTGGTTTACGAGGGACGCATCGACTGCGCCAGCGCAGGGGACTCATGTAAATACCCATCCCCGCCCCAAATAAATGACATGGCAACCACGCGAAAATTACTCATTACCAACCATTGTGTTAAAATCTCTGTTCCTCCTCAAAACATCAGAGAATTATTCAACATTTATTCAATAAACGAGGGTACATCCACCGTCGGAAATGATGTGCAAAAAAAAAAAAAAAAAAAAAAATGCTTCGCCAGTGTTCGCACTACTCTATATAAAAGATCCTTGGCCTTCGGGCCAAGATCAAAGTGTAGTATCTGCCGGAACAGATACTGCAAGCAAAGACCATACATGGGGGGAACCCCACATATAAGACCTTGGTCAATGTAGGGGCAACCCTTCATACCAATTGTCACTATCCAGCTCCCCTACTCCCCGGGGAGTTGGTCCCCATTTCCCCTTCACTCCTCACTTTAAAAATCGACCTTGTGCCTTATTTGCTCAGTGGGGGAGCAAATAAATACCTCAAAGTGTAGTATCTGTTCTTTAGATTCTGCACTACAGATCTGCAGATCAAAAATTCATTGAGTATATAGGTTGAGAAATGTCCTCACACACAGACACACTCTCACTTTTATAGCTTTCTTGTTTTCCGTCAGTGGTAAAGAAATCCTTCACGACTGAGACAATTTTTTTTTTTTTTCATTTTCTCCACGTTAAAAAACGATCCTGGTGTCTAACTCTATTCCGCGAGGAGGCATTGTAAATACGTACTCTATATATCTATAAAAGTGAGGGTGTGTGTCTGTGTGTGAGGACACTTCTCAACCTATATACTCAATGAATTTTTGATCTACAGATTTGAAATTTTGTATATAGGGTATTCAGGCATGTGGAAAACTTTTTAATTGTTTTTCTTTCGTAAAATAGGCAGCTTCCTTATGTTAAGTATAAGTTGATTTGAAAACCCTTTTTAAATATCGAGCCAAGGTGGTCTAATGGTTATCGTACTCGACTCACGATCTTTAATTTTTGGTTTCGATCTCAGCATGAGTATTTTGTTTTACTTACAAGAAATGAACTATTTAGAAAAAACATAATACTCGCATGCACATGTCTGATTTCTATTTTTTTTTTTTTACTTCATATTTTTTAGAGGAATTTAACGTTACATTTGATGCCTACGTTATTTCTGTTTATAATAAAGGAGAATTCTGCATGAATTAAAATATAATATTTATATGTATTTTACGACTAGGCAACGCCGGGCGGCCTGCTAGTATTTATATAAAACTAACAAGGTGACCTGTTGTTGCCCGGGATTGAATGAAGATAACAACTATGTACCTTTTTCTGTGTTTTTTCTTTTACTACCCCCTCTTCCCGCCCTCCCCATATCGTCAAAACTTAAAAAATTGAAAACCTTTGAATCTATATGTATATGGTTTAAATTTCATTGAAATCGGAATTTGATGTATGAAGGGTGTTCTGTCCGCATGGGTCACTTGGAGGTCAGGGCGCGTAGAGATTCGTTGCCACTTCCAATAACTTCCGCAGAAAATTTTTGTACATATGTACGAAAATAAATTTCACCAAAATTGGATATATCTGTAGCGTTGCGGGGATTATACCTTCATAGCAACCTGAGTGTTTACTTAGAGATTAGGGGCCACTTCCATTGTCTTCCGCGGAAATTTTTTACATAAAAAAATAGATTTTATGTAGAATCTCTATTCGTTCTTTCTATACAAACATCATACAAAGAGACACTGAGTTTTACACACACACACACACACACACACACACACACACACACACACACACACACACATATATATATGTATAAACACTAACAGGGAGAGCCGACATTGCCCATGATTGAATGATGATCAACAAATGTTTCATCGCGGTGCACTATGAAGAAACTTCGCATGCCGCTATATCGTAGTCTACATTGCACTGTAGAGAACGAACTGTTGATAAAATTATACTTATATATAACTAGCGGGGGGTACCCGGCGTTGCCCGGGTGTTTTTGAGTGCATGGGGTGGGGGTGGGGGGTGTTAATGAAAACCTAAGAATAAGCGAAGTAAAAGAAAAACAAAAAACAGAAAAATGAACGTAAAAAATAACCCCACCACAAAAAAACACGTTAAAAATGGCTTAAATAACCCTGCTTCAATATTAAAATTTAAAAAATCGAAAAAAAAAAGAAGACATCTCACACCACGATTTGAACCCAAAACGTTTAGATAATGAGGCCACGCTCTAAGCAACTGAGCTAAGACGACGTCGCCGAAATTGTGTCGCTTTTTAAAATATTTAAAGTAAATCAGGTTACGACGTCGTATGACGCATGCGTAGAAGCAAACTCGTCATGAGAGGACGGGTTTTGCTGACTTCCCCCACCCCGCACCCTGTAGAAAAATACTGATTTCAGGGTGAAGGAATTAACATTTTTTGCCAATTTTTCGATATTTGTCGGGCAAAGGTTGGAAGTTTAAAATGATACCGATTTGGCGAAAATCCGTGACCCGTGTGGAAAGTTTTTGCGAGACATACAAACACACATACATACATACATACATACATACATACACACATTTTCGCTTTTATATATCTCAATGATCTGAATTAAAGCTTAAAATGCAAAGTATCATGGCTCAATTGTGCTCTAAACAGAAACATTCATTTTGAACGCGCCCTTGACATATCAAAGAACCTACTGTTGATTTTATATGACTGGCCGTTCTACTTGTATGGTGATAATGGTTTGAATTTAAGTTTAACATGAAAAAGTCAAGTGTCATAGTCCAGTTGTGCTTTAAACAAAAACATTCATTTCGAACGCGCCGCTGGTATACTAAAGAACCTTCTATTGATTTTATATATTGAGCCTTTCGCCTAGTGTGAGAATAAAACTTCTCACATGCACTTGTGATGTTAGGTTGTGTAAGGTGTTAACTTTGGTCAAAATCGCCTGTTCCTTCTTTCATTAGATTTTTTTCGATTATCGATACTTATTGAAGATATGCTGATACAAATGCTATCTAAGAACACTGCCAGATACATGAAGTACATTTTTTTGAAATTTCATAATGTCTGAAGCAGAGAAGTTACAAAAAGAAATCAAAAAGAAAACGTCTCAACCTGTAAAGTTTAAAAAAAAAAAAGAGGGAGAAAATTCATTAAGCATAGTACGGAAATCTCACTTGCTATTTGCTTTCTCCCTTTTCCTAAACACTTGAAATAGTTTCGTCTGGCACATTTTTCGCTCCAAAAGTAATGCCTCCTATTTTATTCCGCCCGAATGAATCATCGGAACAACAGAAGTTCAAAAAAGATTCCACTGAAGCAGAGCAAAGGTTTCACCAGTCGAAATGCTATGAAAATAATAATTAAGATGAGAATATCCGTGCAGAATGACAGAAAACATCGATCCAGATCCTCAAATCATAAGCAATAAATGTTATAACATTTGAGCAATTTTTAAATTGAAAGAAACTTAGCGAAATTTAAATTTGGGTCAGATAAACGTCCAAGTTTTCTTTTATTTTAATTTGCTGTTATTGTTCAAATCAGCTCCATATAATTGCTTACGACAACATTTCAAGTATCAGACGATCAAATAGTTCAAGGCTGCGCTTGATGCATCATGGCTGCGAAGGATGTGTACACGGGTGTGATTCGAGCGTAAAACCTCATCAACAGGAATTTAAACATAGCTTTTGGGAACGTTTTCACTCCAACGTCAAGTCGTCGTCTCCACGAGACCAAGAAAAAGACGTATTTATTGTTTTGGGCTCAACTCAAGTTATTAAGTTAGATCCATGTCCAAGGAACCTATATCTAAAATTTCAAAATTAAAGGATTACAATTATGAAAAGTCCTTAATCCATGGATTTTCAGAGATATCGGTTATTATATTTTTCTTCTATATTTATATTCCGGCCGAACTTTAATAATCTGTTATTTTTCTTAAAATTATCTTTCCTTTTCCCTTTAGATAATTTTCTTTTCTCTAAATAACTTTTCTTTTATTTTAAATAACTTCTCTCCTTTTCTTCAAAGAATTTCTCTTTTTTTTCTCTAAATATTTTTTCTCTAAACAAATAAGAATTTATTGGCTCCAGATGTTAATTTAAATATACAAAGACATACCTATCTTTCTTTTTAACTCATCTATCGATTAAATAAACAAATATTAATTTCAGTGATATTCATTAAATAATTAGCATGACTAAAATACACATTTTTCAGATAATTATCCGATATTTCAACAAATTTATGATACATTTGGAGTCCGTTTTCCTAATATAAATTTAAAGTTAAAATTTCAAACCTAAACAGATCAATTGCCTCACGTATGTTAAAGATACGATGAAATAAATGCAGTTAGTTATCTTCGACGCTTCATATCGAAATATCACGGGACCCAGCAAAAGACGTATTATAGTCGCTTTCGTCTCAGATCAGAGAAAGCAACAGTGTGGTTCGAATTGAACGCCATGTTTAATTTCAGAAGAGTTTCCGACGATGAGCTAATGTGTAGAAGTCTGGAATCGAAAAAGTTTACTATGGGTAGCTGGCCTTTAATTTTTGCCGGCAAAGAACAACAGATCTTTCTCGTGTAGCCACGAACAAATCATGTGCAGGAATTCTATAAGATTCAACAGTTTTTATGGAGCAATTCTGGTTTCTGATTGGTTGCTAGTAGAACGTGGCACCATTTGATTGGTCAGTTTCTATCGCCAATGTCTATAAGTAGAACCTTCCAATTTTCTTTAATCATAGCTCTTAAAAATAAAAAATAAATAAATTAAAAAAATAAAATAATTTTATTGCATCTTGGGCAATGCTGGATAGAACAGCTGGCACATGATTGCATAGGCAGGTATGAAAATAATTGTTAATACTTAATTTCTTTTTTAAAATATCATAGCCTCTTTAAGAAATCAAATTTGAGCCTCTTTAGGGAATTAAGAAAAAAAGGGGTCAACGTCAGTGTAAATACAACATTTCAACTTCGCAGTCATTCAGTTCTCTCTGACTTTTTACTGTGAACTCCCGTCGACTTGGCATTTATAGGTGCTTAATTTCCTTCCGTTAATGTATTAATTGAAGGAAAGATGTTTACCCACGAAATCAGGTGGTGGCTTGGTGATTAGGTTTAATTCTCATGACGAGCTGTAATTATCACTTCCTACACTGATGATTGCATAAGCATGAAACACTAGTGTCTGTAGGTTTAAAAAGAAATTCTTAGCATTTATTATATATATATATATATATATATATATATATATATATATATATATATTCAAATATATTGTTAAAATGAACTTCAAACCAATATTTTTTCAAAAGTGCTCAATATAAAGAAGAGCTCTATGAATAAATTTTAGATAAACATTATATAAACATTTGTGCAGATTGCTTTAATGTTTATATGAAGTTTTTGCTGCAGTTTCTTGGATGTTAATCCAAGAAAACTCCGGCGTCTATAAAATAGTGCTCAACAACAAATAGAGCTGTATTATTGTATAATTTTCTTTATTTATACAAACTTTATTGACTACATGTGTGCATACATGTTTCAGTTGTGATTTCTTTCGAAATCAGCCTTCATCAAGACACTAGTTTCAACTGATTACGAATGTGAATGTGCAACGTTTTTTTTTTTCAAAAATCTTCCGTATTTTTTTTGGGGGGGAAGGACGTATAGGGAAAATCGTACATATAATTTTATTTTATTTTTCTCATCTAACCATGACATGAGTCTTATCATTATAGGAAAACATTAATACAACTTGATTACCTTGAACAGCTGAAACATGTGTAAGGTTAGACCCAACACGTTGTAGCAGAGTATGTCGCAAGGGACGGAAGACAAGTAATAACTCGACTCATTTTTGTTCCGTTGTAACAACGCCATTTATTTCCAGTTACTTTCCTGAAGAAAACGTGATTGTCGTCTTCTCTCACGTGATTGTACACCTTTTTTCTGACCTCTGTCCTCTTGAATGTCTATAGCATGCACTCAAACCTGCTCCAGAACCTAAATGTGTTCTCGAACATAATCTCGAACGTGATCTCCCGGCTTTTGCACACGTTCTTCTTTATACTCATTTTTTTTTTATCCTTACAGTGACGTCATTTCGCATTCCGTATGCATTTGTATACGCGCGTCCATGCTCTGTTAAACATGTATGCACATATGCAGCCAATACTGTTGGTATAAATACGGATAATTATACAATAAAACCATGTGTAGGCGCTCGTGCGTTTTTAGTATGCCTTACGGCAAGGTAAACCTCTCTGTCAGTACTTCACCCATTTATACATGTATATTTAATACATTAAAGCTGTTAATTTCTTATTTTATGCATGGCCATTTTTTTTTCCTTATCCATAAAAGAATAATTGTAATCCGTACACTAATACTATTAAATCCCAAGCGTCGCATTAACCCATTAAGAGTCTTTGAAACCACAGCGTGCTCTAACACGTCCGAACTCATCCGTCACACTGAAGTACTTTCATCTTAGGGACCATTGTTGTTCATGCAGGTATTGTTTAGTTAAATCCATACGACCCGATCGCTGACTGGGTGGGAATCTTGTGGTTAACACGAGTTGCGTGTGAATGACTTAATACAATCGTAAAAGTTCTTTGGACAAGTGTCGGAATCAAAGTGTTTCTCCTTTGTTGAATAGTGGCACCTACTTGTAGTTTTAAAAAATCGCTCGAATTGAGGGTTTCTATTTCTCTCCCAATGCAAGAACTTAGACATCAGGGTCGGAAAGTGGGAGGAGGGATACTCTTACTTGCAAAAAGTGCCTGGGTATCCCCGTCGGTATTCCCTGGTAAGGACCTCTCAAGCAATTAGCAATACGATAATCCCCTCTTAAAGAGAGAAGGCAAAGCCTGAGAGGGTGGACCTCCTAGAACTGCACAGAACTAAACTCCCACTGCAAAATCAACAAGGACTGGACAATTACAGTAATAGTTTTATCTCTGTCAATAGTGGGCGCCCGAGAATAAAAATTCCCAGCTGCGAGACTCTCAAACTAAGTATTAGAAAAATAAATTAGTATAATTTTTATTGCGTCATGGATCTGGCTTCGAACTTGAGTTACCAACAGTAAAGGCTAAAAAGCCATTCAAGGATAAGATTTCATGAGACAGTTAATTGACAGTTGAATGGTGAAGACTATTACAAGAGGATTGAAAATGATGAATAGGAGATGAAAATTTGATTACATTCGAAGACGATTTATGACAAGTGTTTGAAAAGAAATATTCGTATATTAGTAGTTCATTACTTACCGAGGCTAAAAGCAACTTGAGGATAAGGGTTAAAGAGATTTCCAGTTAAATGATGGAAAAGTATTATGAAAGGATTGATAACTATGATTAATAGGCTGACGAATCCTCACGATGATGAAATACGGAATTCTGTGGCTTAATTGGCGTATATAATTTCATAAGTTTATATATATATATATATATATATATATATATATATATATATATATATATATATATATATATATAACTCTGACTGCCATTTGGGCGGTCGGGCTTCGATCCTGGTTTGAGGTAGCTGCTTCTCTAGCCGCACTGATGAGCTGTGAAGCAGCGAAACAGTACTGTATGTGAAAAATGACTATATATATATATATATATATATATATATATTAGTGATGGGACAATTCCAAAATTTTTCCCAATTCCAATACAGTTACCGATTCTGATTCCGAGTCCTTCAATCCTTCAAAATCATTTAATATTTAGTGATAAAGTTGCTTTTCTTTAGATTACTATAAAAACTCATGAGATATATTTTCGGGAACGTAAAAATACACTTGTGTAGATGATCTATACATTTTAAATTTGTTTGAGACTAAAAACCCAAAACACATTTACCATTTTATCGGCAGTGGCAGTAATGAAAAATTAAGTTTAAAACAAAATGATAAACAATTACAAGTATCGTTTTTTGACATCAGAAAGAAGGCACAATTTTCTCCGATTCAGATACCGTAAAAGTTACGATTTTCTTGATTCCCGATTCTGATTTATCGTTCCACCACTCATATATATATATATATATATATATATATATATATATATATATATATATATATATATATATATATATACTAGGTTAAAGGTATTCAGGAGATAAAACTCATGAATTAAAACGAGGTTATTAAAATGCTCAATAAAAAAGAGCCACATATATTATTTTGATTTATATATATATATATATATATATATATATATATATAATTATTTTTTTACTAAAAATAAAAATTATAATTAAATTCGCCAAAATGATCCAAGATGGTAAAACTAAAGTATATTATAAATATTAAAGAATTAATATTTATAAAGTAATCTCAACCAGATGTATAAGCTCAATAAAACCAAATAGGAGATAGAGCTTATAATAAATATATTATAAATATATTCTTTTGCCCTATATTTTTCGCGCCTTTAATATCTTTTTGTCTGGGTCATCTTGATATTTGATTTTTTATTTTATATTTAATTCTATCACCATTTAATCTTTCTCTCTCTTTCTCTCTCTCTCTCTCTCTATTCTTCTTCTTCTTCTTCTTCTTCTTTACTGATTTTCTTTAATTATACTTTGTTCTCGGCAACCGTGTTAAAAGCATATCTTATTTTTCTTTTATTATTATTGGAATTTTTTCCCATTTTCCTTGTACATATTTGTGAATTATTACACGGATTTCGGCCTCTTGAATTATTTTGGACCATCTTCCAATTACGCGATTTCTTTGGATTTTACCGTCATGGGATGCTTTTCCTTTCATCTGACTGTCCATTCACGTGTAATCACCTTTTTCTTCACCATATTCCCCCTGTTTCCATTTTTGTTTTCAAGTAAGATCTTTGACTTACTTGCAGTTTCATCAAATACTTTTATATGCAAAATCCGATCCCGCATTTTGCTAATTCCTACCCTCTGATGAGAAGGAAAGTATTTCTTTGAAACTCTACGGATTAAGGACTATCCACTTATTAAGTGTTTCCTTTTCAGATGAAATATGTTTTTAACTCTTTTTTCAAAACATTTTTTATTAACTATTTGCTCTTATATATATATATATATATATATATATATATATATATATATATATATATATATATATATATATATTTGTGTGTGTGCGTGTGTGTATGTGTGTAATACTTGTCTACATAAATAAAAATTATATATAATATATATATATATATATATTATATATATATATATATATATGTTAGTGTTGGAACGATAAATCGGAATTGGGAATCGAGAAAATCGGGACATTTTAAGGTATCTGTATCAAATTCGAATTTATCGTTCCAATACTAATACACACACATATATATATATGTATGTATATATATATATATATATGTGTGTGTGTGTGTGTGTGTGTGTGTGTGTGTGTGTGTGTGTGTGTGTGTGTGTGTGCGTGCGTGTGTGTGTGTATTAGTGTCGGAACGATAAATCGGAATCTATATATATAATAGAATCGATTCTAACAAGTATGTTTTTATTTATTTCTAAAAAAAGACTATTTCTTAACGGGCCATTACGTTAACACTTAGCCAAAGTACAGAGTTATACATCCTGTTTTTCTTTATGAATGTAATTCATCAGAAGAAGGCCAAAACAGTGTCGAAACTACATTCATTAGAGCCTTCCTATGTTCAATTCGGAATATAAGTTTGAATTTATTTTAATAGACACCATTCATAAAGACATTCTTCTGGAATATATAGATGCTCTGGTGTTAAAAAAATTAACATCTGTTGAGCTTAAATGTGAAAAGTCTGACTATCAATAATCTCCTCTCTCTCTTTCTCTCTCTCTCTCTCTCTCTCTCTCTCTGTATAGATAGATAGATAGATAGATAGATAGATAGATAGATAGATAGATAGATAGATAGATAGATAGATAGATATTATATATATATAGCCATGGTCGAAATTATAGAACTAAGATAATAGTTTAAACCAACGCATTTAAAGGTCAATAATTGTACAGTGAACAATTGAGAGCAAATGTAAAATATTTAACAGCAGATTGTAGTATTTATTTGTTTTAAAGTTTCTTTCAAGAGTTTTAGCTGAGTTTCATACTAAATCCATTCCAATTTTCAAAATGATTCATTGTCATACTAACAGTTGTTTCTCCTTTTTCAGGTAATATTTGATTCCTGCCAGTGCTATAATAGTATATTTAATTGAAAATGCATCAAAGAAGCAGCTTTTAGAGATTAAAAGGGCAAAAATTGTTGCTTTATCTGGTGAAGGATATTTCCAAGTAGAAATTGCCAGGAAGATGGAATGTTCAAGGAAGGGAGTTCAAACAACGATTGAAAGGTACAAGGAAACAAAGTCTTTCAAAAATAGAAAAGGACAATGCAGTAAAAAGTCTACAACCGGCGGGGAACACAGATCTTTGAAAAGAGCATTCCTTGCAGATAGGAGGAAAAGTTCTTCGAAGCTTGCTGCTGGACTTAGGGAGGATGCAAACAAAAACATATCAGCTCGAACAGTGAGAAGAAGGTTATCAGAAGTGGGATTAAAAGGATGCAAAGCAAGGAAGAAGCCATACTTGTTCCAAGCCAACAAGAAAAAACGACTAGAATTTGCAAAAAAAAAAAAAAAAAAAAAAAAAAAAATGAAAATTGGACACCTGATGATTGGGCCAAAATTGTTTGGTCTGACGAAAGTAACTTTGAGATAATTTAACCGCTTATATTTTCTAAGCTTTGAAAAGAACAATTGCAATTTTTATGTGCATAAACATTCAAAACATCTATTCCAAAATTGTTGCAAATTCTCATTTTTTCATCAGATTTTTGGCAACTCTGAAGCGATTTATGTTCGCCGTGGGGAAGGAGGGGCATTTTATCCTGATTGTGAAGTTCCAACAGTCAAATTTGAAGGAGGAAGCCTAATGGTTTGGGGCTGCATGGCTTCTTCAAGCACTGGACTGTTGTACACCTGTGAGAGCAGAATGAACTCCACAATTTATTCTAGCATGCTAGAACAGCTTTACCAAACCTCTTTGACTAAAATATTTGATAATAATATTTCAAGTGTGTAATATTCCAATAAAACAATGCCCTATGCCATACTTCCAAAAGTTTCAATGGGTTGGTTTGAGAAAAAAGGGATTACAGTGATGAAGTAGGCCCCTCAATCCCTAGACCTAAATGCCATTCAAAGTTTGTGGTACCATCTAGGGGAAAAAAAATGAGAATGCACAAATGTTCACCAAAAAAAGAATTAGAGGCCAAACTCATAAAGAATGGCAGAGAATAGATCCTACCACCTGCAACAATTTAGCCAATAATATGCAAAAGCGAATAAAAGCTGTTATAAAGGCAGAAGAAGGACATGGCAAATATTGTTTTTTGTTAAAATAGATTTATTAATGTTTACTATTTTTATCCTTTAACTATGTAAGTTTGAACCATAATTTCAATTTTTTATTGCTGCTCCATAACTTTGACCATGGCTGTGTGTGTATATATATATATATATATATATATATATATATATATATATATATATATATATATATATATATATATATATATATATGGCGGACGTTGGGAATCTGAGACTTACCTTATGAATTCCACAATTTTCACTTGTTAATATCATCCAATAGAGATTTATCAGATAATTAAAAAAAATACTTTTTAAAATCATTTTTTATGGCTTTTCACGGCTTTTTCAGTTTTCTATTATAACGTTGTAGTAAATTAAACACGAACTTAAGGTCCACGCGCACGCCACCGGAAGTTGGACATTTTTTTTTTTACTCTAAAATAACCGAACGTAACTCAGCGTTCACTCGGAAAGTGTTTCTTTTATTAAATTGTTAGTGAACGCTGAGTTACGTCCGGTTATTTTAGAGTAAAAAAAAGGGCCAACTTCCGGTGGCGTGCGCGTGGACCTTAAGTTCGTGTTTAATTTACTACATTATAATAGAAAACTGAAAAAGCCGTGAAAATTCATAAAAAATGATTTTAAAAAGTATATTTTTTTTTAATTATCTGATACATAAGTCTCTATTGGATGATATTAACAAGTTTAAAAACGTGAAAATTGTGGAATTTATAAGGTAAAGCTTAAGGCTCAGATTCCCAACGTCCGCCATATATATATATATATATATATATATATATATATATATATATATATATATATATATGCATGAATACGAAAAGTATAAAAGTGTATAACTTTTCTTTATGCGTTTTCTATTGGTGACGTGCAGAAATACAAATCCTTTTTATGAAAAAGTTTTTTAAAAACCTTTTGTTTACGAGAACGTAATTTTTCGTCTGTACCTTCGGTCTTCTCCAGAATATATATATATATATATATATATATATATATATGTGTGTGTGTGTGTGTGTGTGTGTGTGTGTGTGTGTGTGTGTGTGTGTGTGTGTGTGTGTGTGTGTGTGTGTGTGTGTGTGTGTGCTAAGAAGCAAGATTAAAAAAAAAACGAAGTATTGGTATTTTCCTGATGATGACTGTTTTATGAGTCGAAAATTAGTATTTAAATAAATAAATTTATTTATTTATTTATATGAAAAATATCGGCATTGTGACTGGTCTTTGAACCTTTATATATTTCTTTATATTCACCAATAATCGACTTTCTTTGTCTCTATCTATCTATATATGTGTGTGTGCGTGTGCGTGTGCGTGTGTGTGTGTGTGTGTGTGTGTGTGTGTGTGTGTGTGTGTGTGTGTGTGAACCTTGTTTTCACATCCTACCAGCCATTAACATCATTTTGCTTTTAACTTGAACACTTTCAAATGTTCCTTGACTACTTACAAAGCCTTGGAGCAATATTTTATTGTTGTTGTTCGATAGAGTTTTGTCCGTGGGACAAACAATGGAAAAGTCGAAGAGTGGTGCATCGTCAATATTCAATGTTAAACAAAGAACCCCAAAACCATACTCAAAAAAAAAAGATCGGGGAAATAACCGAAAAGGGGACATTCAAAGAATTATTAATATTCAGACAATAGAAAGAAAAAAAAATTCCCTACATCACACACGCGCGTGCACGCACAGACACACACACATACACATGGTTGGCCTTAAGTCTTGTCAAAGATAATTTAATGAATTTTTTTTTTAGAACAATGACTAAACAAACTTTTATCAGGTGTCAAAGAGTGCTTTATTCGACTTTTTTTTTTTTTTTTTTTACAAATAGCTTTGCATTATCACCAACGGAAGCTGGCGATTTCATTAAGCACAGTGCTCAATTTGAATTACACGCAAGACAGGAGAGTTTCAGTTGCGTATTCTACACCATGCTCAAGTATATGAAGAGAGGACAGAGGTCAGAATAAACTTTAACCAAATATTCAAAATACACATCGTATTCGAAGCCGAAATAAAATCACTCAATACGGTCATATAAGAACGGGTGCACCTTCTACAAGTGATGTTACCTCAAGTAACAGTATTTAGCTGGATAATCCAACAGACTAGACGAATTCTTGTCCTGGAATTCAATAAGACTAAGAGAACATATTATTATGTTCTATGTAGGGGGAGTGTTTATGGGAAAAATGTGCTTTTTCAATTATATTTCACCCTTTATTCATATCCGTCCTTTCATTTATGAAGCTCAATGTATGTTAATTTTAACTACAGAGCATATACAAATGGATGACAAAGCAGCTATATTCTAAATCCCAAGATGTTATTCATCTTACCGTTTATTTCTTTCAACACGCGAAAATGTCCATTTTTACAGCACCTGTTTCGTAACACAGAAACAATCATGAAATTATTACGTAAATTTTTGGAATATTTTTTGTACTGACTCATCAGAAAAATAGGAACTCGTCAATATCTGCAACATAACGATGAAACTTTCAGGTCATGAATACCGAAGTTCAGTCATCATAACAATGACATTTGCGATCCTCTCTAATCCATTCGGGTGGAATTAAAAATAGGAGGTTTTACTTTTAGAATACCTCTCGTTTATATATATATATATATATATATATATATATGAAATAAAATGGAGGTGGAAGGACCTGGATACTCAACGTTTCGCCCGATTTATGCGGGCTTCTTCAAGAGGGATGGTCATTGAAGAAGCCCGCATAAATTGGGCGAAACGTTGAGTATCCAGGTCCTTCCACCTCCATTTTATTTCATATCGTCGGATTTAATCCAGCTCAACAATCGTGTGTGTGTGTGTGTGTGTGTGTGTGTGTGTGTGTGTGTGTGTGTGTATATATATATATATAAATAAAAAAAAAGCGATGCTCTTTGTGTAAACAAACCGAGCTAACGTATTTCGGACGATGTCAAAACATCGTTAATTCACGACTCGCACAGCAACCGCCGATTAGCGTAATGGTTAGGAGCCTTGACTGTCGTACAGGCGAGCAGGTTTCAATCCTGACTTGAGATAGTTGCCTGTCTAGCCGCACTGATGAGCTGTGAAACAGCGAAACAGTACTGTATGTGGATGACTATATATATATATATATATATATATATATATATATATATATATATATATATATATAATGTTTGTGTGCATGTTTTAAATTCTTGTTAAGATTTGGTTCAATAAAAAAAAACGCTGTCATTTGGACTGTTGATATTTCATTTAGCAAACAAATATTGGTTGTTTGGACTCGTGGCCATGTTTTCTCTTTATGACGACTTGATTATGAATTGTTCATCAAAGTGTTTTCTTTGAATACAATCCTCTTTCTCTCTCATCCGACTGTCTTCCCTTAAAGCCTTCATTAACACTAAACTTGAGTTGTTCGAACAAGAAAAACAAAATAAACGTTCAGTGCAGACTGCAGACCTCTAAACATGCTAATATATATATATATATATATATATATATATATATATATATATATATATATATATATATATATATACACACAATTACACACCGACATATATGTCTAAAAGCACACACTGTTTGCACACACACTGTTTATATATATATATATATATATATATATATATATATATATATATATATATATGTATATAAAGAGTGTGTGTGTGCTTTTAGACATATATGTCGGTGTGTAATTGTGTTTATATATATATATATATATATATATATATATATATATATATATATATATATATATATATATATATATATATATATATATATATATATATATATATATATATATATATATAAAGTAAATACATATCGACACTGCATACACGATATGCCATAATCGCGTTGACACACCGGTTCTCGTCAGAAGTTAAGCAACGTTGAGCCTGGTTAGTACAAAATGGGTGACCATTTGGGAATTCTAAACGCTGTATGTGGTCTCCGATAATCTCGGCATTTGTTTCCAGTCGTCCTGTACAGACACTTCACTTGCCACGGTATTTAATGATGTCGATTAGGAAAAGTGTGGTTGGTGATTGCGCACCTCCTGCCACGAAAAAAATCAAAACATTCATACGCTGACATCCTTTCGTGGGTATCCATAGTCTGTCAAAAACTGAAGGAGCCTGTTTTTTGTTTTGTTTTTGTTTTTTACATATCGACACCCACATATACATATATAAATAACACATCCACCTGATCTGTAATATATGGGTTTTGTTATGTATTAAAACATACAAAGAATAAAACCGACAGGGAACATTTAACATGTGGATAGATTTTATGCACAATACAATTTGGTTTTAATTTGAGTGTTAAAAAGTCCGGTTTTATGCTTGGAACGAATTGAAAAACGAATGTTTTTAAGGCTACTTATTCCTTTTACCGGAGAGAATAGCTTCTCTTCAGTTTTTGGTGTTTTTTTTTTTTGTGTGTGTTTTTTTTTTTTTTTAGTAATTCCAAGTAGAGAAGTGTTGTCGGCTTTAACTTCGAAAGCCGGAGGGTTTTTTTCCTCTCTTGCTTGATGCTGTGTCCGTCTCTTGTTTTCTTTTGGTCCCTTTTCTTTCTTTTAAAAATCCTCAGCTATTTATCTCTCCGAGCCGCTATTTATCTCTCCGAGCCGGCTCCTACGCCATGCCGGCTGTTTATACTTTATTTTAGGTGCGCACGCTTCCCATTGACTAGATTTATTTTTACTATTTCTTTTTCTTGACTAGAAAGATGCGTGGAGCCGATGCGCAGAGACGCTTTTGTACACTTTGTACGTAACTGCCAACATTCGGTTAGGAGTTTTATTATTTTTATTCATAGATCCCCACAGATACACCACACACACACACACACACACACACACACACACACACACACACATATACACACACACACACACACACACACACACATATATATATATATATATATATATATATATATATATATATATATATATATCACAGTTCTATCATGTTGAGATTTAATGGCAGTTTCGGAACAAAAAAAATCTTTCATGTGTCACAAATGTTCTAGAAAAAAGCGCGGATGCATTAAAAAAATGCTCAACAAAGAAACTTCCTAAACGTCAAGGCAAACTCAGTCAAAATAATTAAGAAATTATCTTTGAATCGCATCTGTGCAACCAGAATTCCTTTCTCGTTGGCAGATGTATCAAATTAACAGTTTCTAAAAAAAACAAAAAACAAGGGCAGATAATTCAATTATTACGAATGACAATCAAAGGGAGACAACTATGCTAAGATCGATTATCATCTTCTGGATAACAAAATTAAAATATACAAAAAATTTCAGAGGATTTGACAAAGAATTAAATGAAATAATTTTTTTACAGATTTCAAGTTAGATATTAAATTAAATGATTAGTATTTAGATTGAAATAACAGTTAAGACCATGTATTCTGTTATGTAATCATTTTTTAACTAATAAAACAAACAATATTGGTTATTCAAGTCGTGTGTGTGTGTGTGTGTGTGTGTGTGTGTGTGTGTGTGTGTGTGTGTGTGTGTGTGTGTGTGTGTGTGTGTGTGTACACGTACGTACGAAGTGAGAGATGAGAATTCGGAGTTGAATAATTTCTAAGCTAATGTTTTGAAGCCATTTTTTTCTAGATTAATACATCTGAGATTTTCTCCTCTTCTGATGAGAAGCATTTGGCTTCGAAATGCCATTACATAAAGAGGATCTTTCTTTTCTTTTCCATATTCCTTATTGATCTGATGAGTTAATAAAGTTTTTTTTATTTAACTTTGAATCCTCATATCTCACTTCTCATATTAATGGCTCCTCTTAATCGTGTAGAGCCTCTACTATCTTTTTAGGTTTATTTGCTAAAAGATTTTTTTGTATCCTTATTAATTTTATTGCACACACGTTGCATATTAAATGAAAGAAAATCTTTTTCTTTAATAATTTATTTTATGTAATTAATTGTTTGCTCTAATAAAATCGTTTTAATTGTTCTATTTAGAAATATTATTTAAAGTTGATTTATTTAATTTATTTTCATTCACTAATAGCTCAAAACAGTTACGTTTAAAACCGGAAGTAAATTTATTTATTTAAGTCATGAGAGTTATTTCCCCTTTAAGTTATGAGAGTTACATCGCGTTTGATTTTCATAGACCAAGATGGATATGTTTTATGCTTCCCTGAATCGAACATGTGGTCATGTTTCGTGACAAGTTAGAATATTCAGTGTATCTTAAATAGTATGTGATTAATCTCTCCGCCCGGCAATATGTTATACCTCTAAATGTAGATGAAAATATCGCAGTACAAATTGAATCTACTATTGCTAATTATAACAACTCTGAATTAAATTGTATTCCCACCCGAAATCCTAACAGAAACACACACACCATTAACACTACACGAACGTCAAGTAAAATATACACTTATATTGCCACCACTTCAACATTAATAAAGGTTAGAATATTTAACCACAATTCTTTCTTTCAATAATGAAATCACTGATAATAGCCAGGGAACTTCCCTAACCAATTTAATTGAAAAACTTAAATCTAAAAACATCTTTTTCTCTATAAATTTGTCTATTCTTAAAAAGTCAAAGTCTTACACTCCTGGTTCTAAGTCTTGTCACCTCTGCATATCCGAAGTTATAAGTAATAATTACTTCCCCCAAATATCAACTTAATTAATTCCAAGAGCGACCTCATTTCCAAATGTAAACATAAAAAAATTAAAATATAACCAATTCAAAATTACTTAGCTCACCTCTTAAAACTTCGACTATAAATTTACTCAATATAAAAGATTTCTTCTAAAAATTTTTTTTGTGAGACTAAAAATGCTGATGTACTCTAATATATGTGTATGTGAATGCATCTACATGTGTATATTTGCATATAGGTGAGGTGCTTGAACGGACCCAATGTCTAAGCATTGAAGCTCACATTATCAAACATAGACTGAGATGAAGTGGACATGTGGTGAGAATGTTAGACAGTCGATTTCCCAAACAACTCCTTTATGGCGAGCTCACCGAGGGAAGACATCTGGCTCAAAAGTCTAAAATAAGATTCAAAGATAGTTTGAGGTCCACCTTAAAAAAATGCGAGATAGATGAAAGAACCTGGGAGAGTCTTGCTTTGGATCACGGAGAGAAGGACCTTGCGAGGAGGTGTGGGCAAGTTTGAGGCAGGTCGAACCCAGTATAAGTGTCTGAAATGTGATATCCGGAAGGGAGGGTGAAAGGAGCAGTGGATGGGCGGGGGCGCCAAATTGGTCTGGAGTGTGAGGTGTGTGGAAGATTATGTCTGAGCATAACTGGGCTGATGAACCACCAGACTACTCATCAGCACAGTGGGCCACAAAGCAGTCTTGTGCTGCCAGATCTAACCTGTGTCAACTGTGGGTGGGCGTACAAAACAGCAGGTGGTTTGAAGCAGCATTTGATTATACATAGAAGTGACCATCAAGAACATGCTGCTAGTGGCGCATATATCTCACAAGAATTCGTCAGGCTTGTATATATATATGTAACAGAGTGAGTTTGCATGCAAAAATATGAAAATATTAGCAACAACAGCTGTTAAAGCACGTATGCAAATTAGCAAGAGCAGAAAAAGAAAAAGGGAAAGCATATGGTTGGGAAGAGAAGCAAGTTACGAGCCAAGCAAGAAGGATGTTCGGTTACAACATGTGTGTGCAAATCGTTTCATTATGCAGAAACAAAGTTATTATTATATCAATACAGTCTCTTTTCGTACATATACTCTTCAGAAAAAATTAGAAATTTGTTGTTAAGATAGAAAAAGTACATGATAATATAATGCTGCAAGAAGAAAAAAGAAAAAAGTTCATTCTTTTCTTCTTGCAGCATTATATTGCAGCATTTTTTTCTATCTAAGCAAAGAATTTCTAATTTTTTTGAAGAGTTTATGCACGAAAAGAGACGGTATTGACATAATGATAAACATTTGTTTCTGCATAATGAAACGGATCTGTAAAAAATGTACAGAAATTTTAATATGCTGGAGGAGCTGTTTTGCATGAAAAATAAATATCTGGATCTTGGAATGTAATTATACTTTTATTCTTTTATATATGCTCTGTTTTTATATTTAACAAACATTGAGCTTCTTAGCTTAAAGGGTTGTTATACACAAAGAGTAATATATATATATATATATATATATATATATACATATATATATATATATATATATATTCTAGACTACCCGTGACCCGTTGGGTCAGTATGTTATATTAGCTATGGAATTCATGTATGAGCGTGACACTTGTGAAGTAAAGAAAATAGTTTTTTTTTTGACATAACAGAAACATTTCTATGAAAGTATATTAAAATGAAAAATCAAGGACAGATCACTCAAATATGAAAAAAAAAATCCTCCCTATTCGTGTAAAGTTACCTATTTTTCCGAATAATCGCTCAACAATCGAAAATTAAACATGTTTTTCCTACGAATCGAACGCAGACAAAAGTCATTTAGCAGCAAAAACGCACATGAACCTACCGATGAGAAATATAAGAATGAAAAACCCATATTGGAATCCTTCAACCAAGTTATAGAAACTTAAAATCTAAAAAAAAAAAATAATTAATAAAACCTGAAGCAAAAAAATAAAACCTAAATAAATAAAATAAAATAAAACTAATGTTGAAACAGATTAATAAATGTGTCAACAAATTCACCATTCTCACACAACTATTTTGTATCTAGAAACGTAAACAAAAAATAAAAAAGAAGGAAGGAAGGAAAAGGGACGGATAGAGAGTAGTAGTAGTAGTAGTAGTAGTAGTAGTAGTAGTAGTAGTCTTGGCTTTGCTACAATTGTTCATATGTTTGTCAACGGGTTAAAGTTGTTTAGTTGTAAGAAAATAGCGACAGTATAGTTGTAATAAAGAATAGTTGCAAAACACCCTCACTCTTCCCATGTTAAATAATAATTTCGAAATAATGACGCTAATATTTCAGTGCGCAGGTCAAAATCTGCGAAAGAAACGATTTGTGTTTATTTGTTTACATTGTTATGGGCCAATGTTTATGTACGCATGCGCAACCCGGAAAGTGGGTTACATTACTCATTACAAGGTCATTTGAGTTTTATAATTATATAGATTCATATATAATTTCATATATATATATATATTTTATTACAATTTCACCCCAAACAAGGCACAGTTCCACATTGATGTGGGGGGAGGGGCTATTATCGGGGACATAAGTTGCAGGGGTACTATGTAGGGAGTTGAACAGCTAGATATCTGTTCACATTACACTTGAACTTCTGCATGCCAGTACAGTTTTGAAAGCAGGAACTCGGAAGGGAGTTCCAAAGCCTAGCTGTTCTGGGGAAGAAACTATTAGTGTAGAAGGCTTTCTTACATCTAGGGATCTCTACTGTGTAGGGGTGGGATTTTGCTGCTTCTCAGGTTTGTCGGGGGTATTTACGTCGAAGGGGTACAAGGGCTTGTAGTTTACTGGAACATCTACCATTAAAATACTTGTAAAACAGGCAGCGGGATGCAACATTTCGTCGATGGGACAGAGGTTGAAGCCTAGATGACAGTCCATGACCTACCAGGTTAGCGACTCTCTTTTGAACCCTGTCCAGGAGCAAGAGGCTAGTAGCAGATGCACTAGCTCAAATATGACAATAATACTCCATACATGAGCGAATGGTGACCTTGTAGAGTTACAGGATACTTTCAGGCATAAATAACTGTCTAGCACGGTAAAGAGAGCCTACCTTTTTCGTAGTAGCCTCAGCAATGTTCTCAATGTATTTGTTCCTACTCATGTTTCCTGTGAAAGTTAAGCCTAGGAGTTTGAAAGAAGTACTCTCAGGTAGTGTATCATTGGCCATAGCTATTTGTGGTTGAGAAGGTTTCTTTTAATTGTTGAAGGAAACAAGCTTAGTCTTGGCATCATTAAATGTGATCATCCATTTTTGTCCCCATTCCACTACTGATTGGAGGTCTTCCTCTAGGATTTCTGCCATTTCCTTAGATATGTGATCATTCGTTTTTCCCCCGTGCCTGTTATAGAGCGTAGTGTCGTCGGCAAATATATATATATATATATATATATATATATATATATATATATATATATATATATATATAAAATTCCTCCGGCCTTGACAGACGTGTTTTAAATATTCTCTCCAGTGCTTTTTCTGTGGACATTTGAACTTTTCTTTTAATGATTTGGAACTCATTCCATTCGTGATTTTTTCCAAGGAATTCTGCCTTTTGGATCATTTTGGACCATTTGGAACTTACCGGTTGGATTGGAAATTTTTAATTCGACCGTGTTTGGATTTTACCATTCTTGGATTTTTTACCCTTCACCGGACTATTCATTCATATGAAATCTTTTTATCATTTTTCTTTTACCTCCTATTCCCCTTACCTCACCCTTTTTTTAACCAAGTAAGATCTGTGACTTACTTGTAGTTTCATTAAATACTTTTACATGCAAAATCCGATCCTGCATTTTGCTAATTCCTGCCCTTTGATGAGAAGGAGAGTATTTCTTCGAAACTCCGCAGATTAAGAACTATCCACTTATCTTGTGCTTCCTTTTTAAAATTAAATGTTTTTAACTCTTTTTCAAGATGTCTTTTAACATGTTTTATTAATCATTTGTTCATATATATATATATATATATATATAGATAGATAGATAGATAGACAGACAGACAGACAGACAGACAGACAGATAGATAGATAGATAGATAGATAGATAGATAGATAGGTAGATAGATGTAGATATAGATATATAAAATAGTAAGTTAATTGAAACTATGGCGGAAGAGACTACTAAAATGGATCAAGCTTAAATGATATTTATT
Source organism: Euprymna scolopes (assembly GCF_053919585.1). NCBI lineage: Eukaryota > Metazoa > Mollusca > Cephalopoda > Sepiida > Sepiolidae > Euprymna > Euprymna scolopes. Next base: position 104,793,499 of record NC_136502.1, read on the forward strand.
TAAGAGACATCTCATCGGAGATTTCTATTATCAGGGATTAAAGTCTGGTCAAATCTTTTCCCAGTCAATGACCGTGACATTGGAAGGGGTTAGCGATTGTGAAATTTCTACTGGATTATCATTCTTATAAGCTATTTTGATGTTGGCCTCCTTTCGAAGATTAACTTGAAGACGGATTGAATCGAACTGGAACACCGGAAGAAAAGGCGTTCTTGAAAAGCCAACCGCTTCCACTGATCAACATGGTCTTGTTTCCTCAAAGATAGCTCACATAGTCGTATCGCAAGGATTATGTTAGAATAAAGTAAGATGGCTTAATCAGGACCCACAAGAATACACACAAAGGTTTATTTTTACTAATTTCATAGAGCCATACTTTTTTTTTTATTCCATTGTTTGCTTTCCAGTGCATTTTAGAAATAGAAATATACGTTCTTGAAAAAATACATAGACGAGGAGCGTTTCAAAAGTAATGCATCCTATTTTTTATTCCGCCCAAATGGATCAAAAGGGATTGCGAATTGTTTTGTTATGATGACTGAACTTATGCATTCATATATTGGATTAAATCAAGTTGGTAGGTCCCACTATTTAGATTTACTGTAAATAGTCATTGAATGAAATAATCCGCTTTCATCCATCTTGATTCTAGAAAAGATCTTAGTGTGTAAGCAGAGTGGAAGCAAGTAAGATCTGAATACTTGACTTCTTAGATTTCGGCTTCTATTTCCTTCCGCCCCACTTATGTACATAGCACAAAATGTTGAATAGCAATGGAGACGTCAATGGTACCATTAAAACGGGGGACCTTTTTTGCCCCAGAATGTGTTTTTCTACATAGTCACCAGCATTCTTAATGCACTTTTGCCAGCATTTCAATGACGCATCTCTTCTTCTGGCGCATGACCATAACAGTGGTTGATTTTTCAGAGTTTTACACCGTCAATATCTGCAATTTTTATATTTAATCCAATATATGATCTACTGAATGGTCGGACCTACCAAATTGATTTAATCCAATATAAGATCTACTGAATGGTCGGACCTACCAAATTGATTTAATCCAATATATAATCTACTGAATAGTGGGACCTACCAAATTGATTTAATCCAATATATAATCTACTGAATAGTGGGACCTAACAAATTGATTTAATCCAATATATAATCTACTGAATAGTGGGACCTACCAAATTGATTTAATCCAATATATAATCTACTGAATAGTGGGACCTACCAAATTGATTTAATCCAATATATAATCTACTGAATAGTGGGACCTACCAAATTGATTTAATCCAATATACGATCTACTGAATGGTCGGACCTACCAAATTGATTTAATCCAATATATAATCTACTGAATGTTGGGACCTACCAAATTGATTTAATCAAATATATAATCTACTGAATAGTGGGACCTACCAAATTGATTTAATCCAATATATAATCTACTGAATGGTGGGACCTACCAAATTGATTTAATCCAATATATAATCTACTGAATGGTGGGACCTACCAAATTGATTTAATCCAATATATAATCTACTGAATGGTGGGACCTACCAAATTGATTTAATCCAATATATAATCTACTGAATGGTGGGACCTACCAAATTGATTTAATCCAATATATAATCTACTGAATAGTGGGACCTACCAAATTGATTTAATCCAATATATAATCTACTGAATGGTGGGACCTACCAAATTGATTTAATCCAATATATAATCTACTGAATAGTGGGACCTACCAAATTGATTTAATCCAATATATAATCTACTGAATGGTGGGACCTACCAAATTGATTTAATCCAATATATAATCTACTGAATGGTGGGACCTACCAAATTGATTTAATCCAATATATAATCTACTGAATGGTGGGACCTACCAAATTGATTTAATCCAATATATAATCTACTGAATAGTGGGACCTACCAAATTGATTTAATCCAATATATAATCTACTGAATGTTGGGACCTACCAAATTGATTTAATCCAATATATAATCTACTGAATAGTGGGACCTACCAAATTGATTTAATCCAATATATAATCTACTGAATAGTGAGACCTACCAAATTGATTTAATCCAATATATAATCTACTGAATGTTGGGACCTACCAAATTGATTTAATCCAATATATAATCTACTGAATAGTGGGACCTACCAAATTGATTTAATCCAATATATAATCTACTGAATAGTGGGACCTACCAAATTGATTTAATCCAATATATAATCTACTGAATAGTGAGACCTACCAAATTGATTTAATCCAATATATAATCTACTGAATGTTGGGACCTACCAAATTGATTTAATCCAATATATAATCTACTGAATAGTGGGACCTACCAAATTGATTTAATCCAATATATAATCTACTGAATGTTGGGACCTACCAAATTGATTTAATCCAATATATAATCTACTGAATAGTGGGACCTACCAAATTGATTTAATCCAATATATAATCTACTGAATAGTGAGACCTACCAAATTGATTTAATCCAATATATAATCTACTGAATGTTGGGACCTACCAAATTGATTTAATCCAATATATAATCTACTGAATAGTGGGACCTACCAAATTGATTTTATCCAATATATAATCTACTGAATGGTTGAGACATACCATATATTTTCTAATCTATTATGTGATCTATAAAGTTGTTTATATTCCAATATAACCTATTTGTGTTTTAGAAATAAGTTTTAAATCCAATTGGTAGATCCAACCATTCGGTAAATCCTATATTAGATTAGATCTATTTGGTAGATCTCACCATTCAATAGATCCCATATTGGATTAAACCCATTCAGTACATCTTACGTTGGATTAGGAAAAATTTGGTAGATCACGACCGAAGTTCACCCACCCTCAAACCCACGGTTCGGACTCTTGTAATGTAGAGCCAACCCTCTTTTCCTTAGTATAAAAAAAGAAGAATGTTTTCAATACCCGAAGAAGGTCGCAGGTTGCAACAACCGAAACGTTATGCTAATAACACCCAGGATGAGAATAATAGTCCGATTAATCACCATAACACAAGCAACCATAGAAGTTGTTAAAAACAGTCAGTCTGCAGGTTAAGATTCGGTAACCTTATTGGTTGTTTGTGACTAAGTAACCATTAAAAATTGTGGAGGTACTGAAAGCACCCAGTTCTAAAGTTGGGGGGATGTTAATTGGAATTTGAAGAATCATCTTTTGATTTTAGTATATCTTTTATCCACTCCTCGATTTCACTGGTAATAAAGCTAAAAGCATCAAAACCTGACGGAAGGACAGACAAAAAAAAAAAAAAAAAAATGGCGTAAATTAGAAACGATGTAAAACTATGTAACAGCCCACATGGGAGGTTTTATCGTCTCGGCGTCAGATGAAAGGAAAATATTGATAAGAAAAGGCATTAATATATGCAATAAAGCCAGATAATGCCTTTGATTTCAAAATCCAATTGACTGCTTCGTACATCAGTTATTCCAATCAGACACCATTTGCTTTCTTTCTCTTTTCTTTTTTGTCAATTTTGTCAAGAGGTAATAAGAGTTGGATGAAATCTTGCAAGTCAAGATAATGTGTCAGATATTTGGCACATGATGCCCCCCTCCCTCATGGATTTCTTATTTTCATGTCTAAAAAGCCGTGTATAACACTTGTCATGCATGTACTTCCTTTAGTGAGAAATAGCTTCTTTATATATACATATATAAATATATATATATATATATATATATATATATTCAGTAGATCTTATATTGGATTAATATATATATATATATATATATATATTCAGTAGATCTTATATTGGATTAATATATATATATATATATATTCAGTAGATCTTATATTGGATTAATATATCTATATATCTATAAAAGTGAACCTGTCTGTCTGTCTGTCTGTGTACATTTCCCTACGCAATAACTCTGTCAATTTTTAGTCTATAGACTCGAAATTTGAAATACCGGGTACTGAGATTTGGGAAAATCGATGTGATGGGTGTCAGCCAGAAATTTGGCTGTTAAGGGGTCAAATTTCAACGATTTGACCTTTAAGAACTCTACCAAACTCCTCCGACAATTTTGGGTCTAGACACTTGAAATTTTAGATATAGGTTCCTTGAACCTGGATCTAACTTAATAAAGTGATTTGAGCCCGAAACTATAAATTTTAAGGGGTCACAATAGGGGTCAAATTAAAAAAAAATTTACTCTTTTTTTTTTTTTTGGCTCAGCATACACCTCCAAACACCCGGGCAACGCCGGGCTGAAATGCTAGTATATATATATATATATATATTCAGTAGATCTTATATTGGATTAAATCAATTTGGTAGGTCCCACCATTCAGTAGATTATATATTGGATTAAATCAATTTGGTAGGTCCCACCATTCAGTAGATCTTATATTGGATTAAATCAATTTGGTAGGTCCCACCATTCAGAAGATCATATATTGGATTAAATATAAAAATTGCAGATATTGACGGTGTAAAACTCTGAGAAATCAACCACAGTAGTTCTAAGAATCCAAATAATATATATATATATATATATATATATATATATATATATATATATATATATATATATATATGGATTCTTCGAACTACTGTTCTCATCTTGAGTGAGTGAGCTCACAACGTTTCGGTCGATGTAACCTCCGACCTTCTTCCGGTGCATCTTATCGAACTCGTGAATCTACACGAATTTGAAACGCAACCCCTTATTTAATTCATTGACGTAACATGCCCTCGATCCGTCAGCCATGACTGGGTAGATGTCCTAAGGAATTTGCAATTGTATTTCCGGTGTCGCCCACACTAAGGATTGAACCTTCAATATCCAGAAAAGTGTAACTTACAATTGAATTTTATCGAATGCTTTATTCACTATGCCACGTCTTCTTGTAAGCTATACTCTTCTGGGTGTTGACTAAAAATACAATTGTGAATTACTTATGACTTCTATCCGGTCATGGCTGATGGAACAAGAGCATGCTACCCCTATGGATCAAATAAAGGATTGCGTTCGAAATTCTGTGTAGATTCCCGAATTCGATATGATACACCTGAAGAAGGTCGGAGGCTACAGTGACCGAAACGTTGTGAAAATAACACTTAGGATGAGAACCGTAGTCGAAGAATCCAATTTGAAAAAAGCTATCTTTAGCTTTTCTGTTTGCCCGTAGAAAAGCTGATCCGCCCCCGCACCACTTCGGGATGAACTTCCGGTTTCCAACTTAAGTGTTGTCCCTTAAACAAATAATCAACCGAAACGTTGTGAAAATAGCACTGAAGATGAGAACAGTAGTTTGAAGAATCCAAATAATAGGAATAATCAATCCTCATCTCAAAACTTCAGGGTTTTTTTTCTACGTCAAAGTAAGTTCTTAAAAATCAAAGGACCCCTTCCTGGTACTTGCATTTGAATTCTGCATGAGATACATAGATATCCGAGTGTTCAATCTATATGCCTCTTCTACCTCTCAAACGTTTAGTAAAGGCTGGTATGCCATAAAACATTGCTCCGACGAACTACAAGCCCTTGTACCTCCATCGACGTAAATACCCCCTGACAAACCTGACAAGCAGCAAAATCCCACCCTACACAGTAGAAATCCTCAGATGCCAGAAAGCCTTCTACCCTAATAATTTCTTCTTCAGAACTGCTAGATTTTGGAATTCCCTCTCGGGTTCCTGCTCCACCGACTGTACTGACATGCAGAAGTTCAAATATAATGTAAACAGACAACTTGCTGCTCAACTAGCTAGTACCCCTGCAATTATGTCCCATATAATAGCCCCCTACATCAAAGTGGCACCGAGCCTTATTTGGGGTGAAAAGCAACAAAAAAAAAAACACAACAAAAAAAACAATCAACAAAACTAAATATATAGTTAAAACCAATGGCCTTTTGGTTAGGAACAAAGTGTAGTATCTGTTCTGATATTACAGTTCACCTTTTCAGTCTTCGGTCAGTAGAGGAGAAATCCTTCATAATTGAGACAATTTTTCTTTTTGCTCCTATCCAGAGTGCCTCTTCCTTGAAGAGCTGGATTTTCTCTATATTAAAAACCGACCTTGTGTCTAACTCTGCCCTCGTGGGTGGGAGGGGGGACAAGTAAATAGGAACACCAAAGTGGCGCCATCAAAAGATTATACAATAAATTAAGATTATAGGCTAAAACGAGGCAAATAATCAACTTAGGGAAATAATTAAAAAGACAATGTCAGACTATAACTGTCTAATATTGTCTCTTTAATCATTTCCCTAAGTTGATGAAATTTAATTTATAAAAGGCACTATGTCTGTGTGTGTGTGTGTGTGTTTGACTGTCTGTCTCCATATTTTCAAACTCTATCTCTCCCGAAACTAAAAGTCGCAGAGTGGCGCTAGGGACCTCAAATGATTGGATTTTTATGGACAGTTCTTTTATGGATCTTTAGCCTGTTAAAATAATTTTTAAGGGGTCAAATATGGGTCAAAATTGAAAAAAATCGTTATACATTTTGTACATTAATCTTAGTTTACTTTTTATTTTTAATTAGTTCGTATGCGTGTCACGTTTGTACAGTGGTAACGTCACCAGCTTTGAATGCCCCAATTTTGCCTTTAGTTTCGATTCTAGCTGATAGCACCCAAATACGTTTTTTTGAAAACTTTTGGAAATCACGGCTCTATAATAATATATACAAAATTTGAACAAATTAAAATAAAATAACATATTTAAGCGTATTTGACGACCGGGTAAAGCCCCCCCCCCCCGTGAGTAATATTAATAAACTTGTTTACAGTTGAGGATCACCACATAAGTAATGTTATTCCTTTCAATTAACTTTTTGATTGTTGCCATTCATGTACACTTCTGGTGATCGGTGATACTATGAAACTGCAGTAAAATGTTAGCTAATTATATTTTATTTTCATATAAAATAATGACGATCGGTAATAAATACGTTTATCAATTGAGGTCAATGGAGCCTTGACGTTTCTGTCTTGTCATCAATACCTGGCATACTATGGTTTAAAATCAACGAAAATGTATTTCGAATGATTTTCTCATAAATATTTTATCCAAATCTACATTAAATATTTTTGTAGAAGAGAGGAAGTAGGAGGCAATATTTCTCTTCTTTAAAAGGTACTCTCACCCTTACTATTTGCAAGGTTTGTGTAACGTTCAAATAGTACAATATAAATGAATTTGCTTTAACAAAACGTGTAATTGCTTCCAATTAACGGTATCTGGGTTTCTGCAGTAATTTTCAGTTTCGAATTAATAGTAAAAACATTATACCCTATTTTATTTATTTTTGATAAGAGATAGAACCTTTTCTATTCAATTAAAATAAACTTTAAGCAATAATTGAAGAAATAAATATTCAGTTCTGAATTTTTTGAGATGACGTCTGATTGTTTTTATTACTTCTTTTGATCGGACTATTGTTTTCATCTTGAGTGTTATTTGTGCAACGTTTTGATTGGTGTAGCCTCCAACCTTCGTCAAGCATCTTGGAAAAGAAAAGAAAAAGTTACTGACTCCATAGATGGTTTCGCATTCTTGGAGTTGTTTTTGTTATTTTTGCTGTGGTTTCTTAGGTCAAAATAATTGATAAGGATGCAAGATAGATAGTTAAAGAAGCGGTACATATTCTAAAAAAAGAAAAATTACTAAGCAGACCAAGCATAGAGATCAGCAGTATATTGGAACCTCTAGCTGTAAAGAAAAACAAAAAATTGCAACTCTTCCTTAAAATTTCAACAGTAAAAGGGAGACAATCTCATCAAACTTTATAAAAGTTACCTCCCCCTGTCAACCAAATTTTTTTCACATGTGCAAAACAATGGCGAAAAAAAAAAACTCCAAGAATACAAAACTATGCACAGAGCCAGTAACTTTTCCCCTTTCTTTTTCAAGATGCCTGATGAAGGTTAGAGGCTACACCGACCGAAACGTTGCAGAAATAACACTCAATATGAGAACAACAGTCCAATCAAAATAATACAATAAATATCCAGCTAGGTTAAAAAGACAAGGATTAAGGGAAGGAAAGACGGATAACACAATTAGTGAGAGTAGGAGGAGGGAGTTGTATTGTATACATGCAAAAATGTTTGAGTTTTACACCAAACAATAAAGGCTTCTAAATATCCTGGTCGAAAGAAAGTTTTCATTTAACCTATGAGTTATTTCCCTTTAAGCTATAAGTTTTTATTTCCCTGTTTGAATTTTATAGATGAAGATGACTATGTTTTATGCTTCCAAAAATCCCAAATATGGTCAACTTTTAGGAAAATCGTAACAAATAAAGATATTTGGTGTATTTTTAATAGTATGTGACTAAACCCTCCACCCGGCAATATGTTGTTTATTTTGTTTTGTTTTGTTTTTTACGTGGAAATGCCGGGTATGCATAGCTAAGTAATCAATAAAAACAGAAGGGATTCTTCAGGGCCTTCACCGATTAACTGGCAGGCCAGCAGCAAGTGTCGGAAGACTTAGCTTGAAGATAACCGGAGGATAGATTGGAATTGCAAATATGAAAAAAATGTTTGAGTTTTGCACCAAACATTAAAGGCTTCTTAATATCCTGGCGAGTTTCCAGGCATGCAAAATAATAAAATTATTCAAAAAGTGAAAAAACAAAATCTAAAAAACCTATATATCTATATAAGTGAGAATGTGTGCATGTGAGGATGCTTCTCAACCTATACACTCAACAGAGTTTTGATCAACAGACTTGAAATTTGGTATATAGGGTATTCAGACATGTGAAAAATCTTAATCGGTTTACATCCATAAAAACGGTCTGCTAAAGGGGTCAAAATTGAAAAACTGGTACATGAGGTCATTGGGTTTTTTATCTGTTTGTTAATTGTTTCACGAATGCGCATGCGTGAATAGTTCACATGAAAGATCTGTTATGTTAAAAATAAGTAGGCTTGAAAACACTTTTTAAAAAGTGAAGCCGATGGTTATCGTACTTGACTCACTGTTTTTAGGTTTTGGTTTCGATCTCAGCCCGAGTATTTTTTTTTTTTTTTTAACTTACAAGAATTGAACTCGTATTAATTGGATTCATCCGGCAACTGTTCTCATCTTGAGTGTGATTTTCACAACGTTTCGGACGTTGTAACCTCCGACCTTCTTCAGGTGTATCTTGTCAAACTTGGGAATGCTTCTGTTGAATTCAGGAATTGGCACGAAATTTCGAGCGGAATCCTTTATTTATTTCACGGGGGTAGTGTGCTCTTGTTCCGTCAGCCATGACTGGATAGCGGTCCTAAATAATTTGCAATTGTATTCTGAAGATTGAATCTTCAGGAAAATATAACTTTTAACAATTGATTTTTCTAAGTACTCTAACCACTGTACCACTGTGCAAGGTCAGAAGTTACATCGACCGAAACGTTGTGAAAATCACACTCAAGATGAGAACAGTAGTCCGATGAATCCAATTAATATGAATAACCAATCCTCATCTCAAAAATTCAGAAATATCAAGAACTGAACTGTTTAGAAAAACCATAATACTCGCATGCACATATCTCGGTTTCCCTCTGTGTTTTTATTTCATTTTTTTAAAGGAATTTAACGTTATGTTTAATACCGAGCAATGCCGGCTGCATCTAGTATATCTATAAAAGTGAGAATGTGTGTAAGGACACTGCTCAACCTATATACTCATTGAATTTTTGATCGATAGACTTGAAATTTGGTATATAGGATATTCAGACATGTGGAAAACTTTTCAATCGGTTTTCATCCGGAAAAAAAGGTTGCTAGGGGGTCAAAATTAGCAAATTGGTAGGTGAGAATCGTTGGATTTTTAACTGTTTGTCAACTGTTTCATGACTGCGCATGTGTAGTCGAAAAACATCAAAGCTTCTTTACGTTAAAAATAAGATGCCTTGAAAACACTTTGTAAATGACGTATCAAGCTGGTGTAATGGTTATCGCACTTGGCTTAATGTTTTTAAGTTTAGGTTTCGAACTTAGCTCGAGTATTTATTTATTTTTTTTTTTTACTTACAAGAAGTGAACGGTTTAGAAAAAACATAACACATGTCTCAGTTTTTTATATCAATTAAAATATATTTATGCGTCTTTTACGACCGGGCAACTCTGGGCGGCCTGCTTGTAAAGTGAGAATGTGTGTGTGTGAGGACATTTCTCAACCTATATACTCAACGAAATTTTAATCTATAGCTTGAAATTTGGTGTATAGGGTATTTAGACATGTGGGAAACTTTTTAATCAGTTTTCATTCGGAAAAAAAGGGGTTGCTACGGGGTCAAATTTTAAAAATTTGGTATGTGATGGTAATCAGATTTTTGTCTGTTTGTCAACTGTTTCATGAATGTGCACGACAGTTTCAAGAATAAATTATTTTGAAAACTTTTTAAAGTTTGTGTCAAGTTGGTCTAGTTGTTATCGCACTTGACTCTCTATCTATAGGTCCTGGTTTCGATCTCAGCTTGAGTATTTTTTTAACTCCAATTAGTGAACTGTTTAAAAAAAAACATAATACTCGCAGGCACATCTCTAAGTTTCTTTCCGTTTGTTTTTACCTAATTTTTTTTTTTTCTTTGAAGGAATTTTACGTTACGTTTAATACCTATGGTATTTCTGTTTATAATAAATGAGAAATCTGCATTAATTAAAATATATTTATGCGTACTTTATGACCGGGCAACGCTAGTATATCTATAAAAGTGTGAATGTGAGTATGTGCTGTCATTTCTCATCCTATATTCTCAACGAATATTTGATCTACAGACTTGAAATTTGGTATATAGGATATTCAGACATGTGGAAATTTTTTTCATCCATTTTCATCCGGAAAAAGGGCTGCTAAGGGATGAAAATAGAAAAATTAGTACGTGGAAGTCATCAGATTTTTTTTCACTGTTTGCTGTTTCATCAATGCGCATGCATGAATAGTTCACATTACCGATTACTTATGTAAAGAATAAGTTGTTTGAAAACACTTTTTAAAGACCGGGTCAAGCTGGTCTAATGGTTATCATACTTGACTCACTGTTTTTAGGTTTTGGTTTCTCAACTCAGATCAAGTATTTTTTTTTACATACAAGAAGTTAACTGTTTAGAAAAAAAAATATAATACTCGCATGCAGATGTCTCACTTTCTGTATTAATTAAAATATAATATTTATGCATATTTTATGACCAGGCAACGCCGGGCTGTCTGCTTGTATTTTCATATTTTTTGTTTGAGTTATGTTTGTTTGTTTTTTTTTTTTGCAAGGTGTATGAGTCAGGGAACAAATATGTGTTTAATTCTCCTTTGTATAAAAAATGTTGAAATAAAATATCAATTAGTGTGTATATAAAAGACATAAATCTTGCATAAAAAGCTGTTTTGTCGTTATCATGACTCATCAGTGTGGCTGAGACACAGCTAGTATGTCAACACACATCCTGCATGTAACTTGTCAACCCCTCCTGCCGAACGCGGCGGTCCAGGCGTGGTGCCACATCACCTCCCTCTAGCAGGCTCTTCTCACGAGACACCTTAGCTGAGCTAGTCACGCCCACCACTGTCAACAATTTTTTAACCGTTTATGGAGAATGGTGGTGTCTGTGAAGAAAAAAAAAAAAATTCTGAAGCACAAAAGGTCTCTCGTGTAAATGGCACTGTTGCTGACTTCATAACTCTTCAGCTTTTAGAGTCCAACAAAAAATAGGAGGCTTTACTTTTGGAGCGATCCTAATATATATGAATGTGTGTGTGTGTGTGTGTGTGTGTGTGTGTGTGTGTGTGTGTGTGTGTGTGTGTGTGTGTATTAAATTACCCAAAAAATTTTGATATTCAACAAAAGAGGCAGATTTTTAATTTTTGATTTTCAAAGCATTCATTTTAAATGCTGATTATAAAAGTACTAACACATTGGCATTTTTTCATGACAAGTAAGGAAAATGGAATTTGCCAGAAGAAACATTTTTTTGCAAAAAATTCTTTGATGAAAATACTCACGAGACAAATTCTAAAATTATATTTTCTAACAACGTTTTCAAACGCAATGTGAACAAAATCATCTAATATATAAAGTAAAATCAATCTCTTTACTATTACTTTGTCGTCGATAGCTTTCTTCCTACAAATCAATATTTGATTCTGATTAATCGGTTTTCCTCATGCGTTTCTGCATCATGTCATCAATAAAGAATAAAATGTAATTTGATCCAATCCTAAAAGAAAATACTTTGTTAGGGTCACTTTATTTTTAATGGCTGTCATTTAAAAAAAAGTACATAACTTTGTATTCTTTCATAAAGAGTTTTTTTTTTTTTTTTTTTGAGGGCGGTTGAAAAGAGTGGGAAAATATCCAGAAATGCTACCCCCACCCCAAAGATGTTACATCCACTATTGGTTATCTCTTTTTGCTATGTGGCTGGAATTTATGATAATCTGCAATAACTCTTGATTTTATTTCATCCCCATTGGTAAAAAATGTCTTAGAATTGTGCCAATGGTGTTAAAATCTTTCCACATATTTTTTTTTTTTTTATCGAAGTTAATTTTAACCAAATTTTTTGTTTGCTTTGATGTGAAAACTCAGATTATTAGAAATAAAATACTATTAAATTTTTAGAGAATTGTTCAGTTAAATTTAATATTGTTGTGCCGCCCACCTTACGGTTAATAACAAATTCTTTTTATTACAATCAAGACCAGAAGAATATACCTCTCAGCATTATGCACACGTAGTAGTCGGATTGACGTATAATCAAACTCTTTATTGTATTTTCTCTTCTGTTCAACATATCTTATTTCCTTTAATTACCGAGCTGTGTCTTTCTTCCGGACATTTACTGATCTAGAACAGATATAAAATGATTCCCCGGCTTGGACGTGATTTTTTTTTTTTTTTGAAAACTTGCATACTCTAACTAAACACCGGTCAAAGGTAGCTAGATATTTTCAGTAGACGAGGAGTGAGACCGCTAAAAATTGAACCAGTAATGTTATTCTTAAAAAAAAAGTTTATAATCTTTTTTTTTTTTTTAATAATTCTTTTCCACTCCCAGACAACGTTTATTGTTACTTGGAACGTAAGGGGCTACTATTTGGGATCGTTTTTAAACTTCCTGTTTTCTTTTTTTTTTTTTTTCTTTTTTTAGTGGGGGATGCCCTTTTCTCTTCCCTGCAACCTCTTTCCCACAGAAGAGACGTTGCGAGCCTGTCTCTGCTTTATCATTATTTTCATGGCAATTGCTCAACTGAGCTCCAATCTATGGTTCCCCCTCGCCAAACTTTCACGAAAAACACTCGTCTAGCCAAAACCACTATCAACAATTTCCCACACTCTTTATCTGTACCTAAACCTAAACGTACATTCCATAAACAAAGCTTCTTTCTTAGAACTTAACGCCTGTGGAACTCTCTTCCGATTGCCTGCTTTCCAGCTGACTACAATCTGTATGTCTTCAAGTCCAATGTAAACAAGTTCTTGATGAACCGTCCCACTAAGTAATCCAATTTACAAAAATCCAACTACTTATGTATACTACACGATAATCACATTGACTCATGTATACCCATTAACCCTTATCCTCGAGTGGCCTCCGGGCCTTAATAAGTGATGATTCCTGTGTAAAAAAATAAATTAAGATAATGCGTTAATATTTAAGTACTTCTGACATGCCAGTTGAGTAGATACCATTGCTTTTGGTTGAAATTGACAAGAAAGTCAGTAGATATCAATAAAATAAAATACGTATTATATACGTTTGAAGCCAAAACAACGCATTATCTTTATTATTATATAAATAAAATGAACTCATTTTTTCCCGTCTGATTTTGACATTAATAGGATTAAAAATCAAGATATTTCATGCAAATATAATATGCACAAACGGCAGAACAATATCTGAGGTGTGTTATAGGCTTATTATTTCTCAAATTCCTCGATAATCTTAGATTTCTATACTTTTTCTGCTGAGAAGTCACGGCCCAAATCGGTTAAGATCAATGGAAGTGGTAAAATATTTTCTCTCTAATAAATTCCTCCTCCCCCTGCCACCACTTAACACCGTTTGGGGATCGTTCACAAGGAACAGTTGAGAAGAGAACACCGGTTTGGCTTCGTAGTTCTTTCATGTGAAGTTATTTAAAATCACTAAACTAAGCTGCAGTGCTCTGTGGCGTAGTGGTTAGCGTGCTGGACAATTCACATTATATTTTCACGTTCGCGCCGACCTACTGTAGTCGTTTTTTTTTTTTTTATTATTCCTAAACAACTGGAATGGACTTTTCTTGGTGGCCGAACTGTTTACATTGCAGATGTTTTTTTTTTTTTTTTTTTTTTTTTCACACTTTATTTTCCTACTTTTACTCATGACTCCGGGTTTGATCCTTCCTACTTACCTACCATAACATTTTTTAAAACTCTCCCCCCCCCGTCCCAGAAACAAACACTCGGGCAACGCCGGGTACCCCTGCTAGTTACAAAATAAACAGACATTTATTTTGTTTGAAATTTATATTGAAATTCATAAATATATTTCGAAGTAAAACCTCATCTTCAGGGTGTCTTTCTTTCTTTCTTTTTTTTTTTTTGTCATGTTGCTGTTAGAGCAGACAATCTGAAAGTAGAAGTCCGTTTGTTGTTTTTACGGTAGTTTTTTAAATCTCGGAACGGTGCGTTGGTCACGCAGATTTTAATAGATTTTTTCGTTTTCCAAATTTCGCTATTATGGTGTAGCTGCATTCATAAAGCATTTTGTGGGGAGTTGAGCAGCAAGAGGCGTGTTCACATTAGATTCAAATTTCTGCATGTCAGTACAGTCAGGGTAACAGGAAACAGGGAGGGAATTCAAAAGACTAACACTCCGAGGGAAGAAACTATTAGAGTAGAAAGCTTTTCTGACATCTACAGACCTCAACAGCGAAACGGTGCCTAACTGATAATATTTCAAAGAATTTAAAAAAAAAAAACAAAAAAAAAAAAACGGCACTAGTGCACTTTAGCTTATCGAAAATTGTTTTCATTTTCGGAAAGAAAAGAGAAAATGCATTCACTTCATTTAAACTGAATGCTTTATGCTATTTCTGAATTGAAAAAATATATGTTTACTTTAAAATAAATTATTTGGAAATATGAAATGTGTCGTTTTATTTGTAAATTAAAAAACATATTTTGAAATACTGTTACTTGTGCAGTAAAATTGTGTGCAATTACACAATAGCGAAACTCGAAATTTTTAATATTGATTTTTACGGTGTCTACTTAATTGTCATGTTACAGTAATGAATATATCCAAAAATTACGAAAAACGATAAAGTAGAAAAACATTATTAAAGGAAACATTCTTTTGACGAAAATTGTCTAAAAAAAACACCGAATAGTTCCAAGGGGAGGTAAATATCGTGTAACTATTGTCAATTTTTTAAATAACAATTATAAATAACAATTATAAATAACAATTATAAATATGAACTACTTGCTTTTTTTAGCACAATTCAATTGAGTTACCTCCCCTGTTATTATATCACGTGTTCTCAAAACAATATGGCGAGGGTTTTTTACGATAAAACTCGAAAACTTGCGTTTTTTTTTTTTAAATAATGCAGTAATATTTAACTACTTCTGACATGCTAGTTAAGTAGGTATGATTGCTTTTAGTTGAAATTGACACAAAAAGTCAGTAGGTACCATTTTTTTTAAATAGATTTTTTTTCGTTTTCCGAATTTCGGTATTCTGGTGTAGTTGCACCTATTGTTGCTCATAAAGTGTTTTTTTTGTTTCTTTGGTTTTTTTTAAAATTTATTCAATTAATGTTTCTGTAAGTAATGTTTTCTGTTATGTTATTTTATTTTTACTGACACTGTTTTGAATCATAATAAAATTATGTTGTTTTTTTTTAAATCATTAGATTTTGGGATTATCTCCTCTTCTTCTTACTATAACTCTTCCGAAAATAAAGCAAAATAATACTTCCAGTCGGTTAGTTAAAGTGCACTAGTTCAAAAAAAAAAAAATCCAGTAAACGTTTTTATTACTATTTTTATTTATTTATTTATTTATTTTTATTTATTTATTTATTTTTTAGAGGAGGGAAGGTTAAATGGTACATATCCAGCCAAATGTTTTTTTTTTTTTTTCTTTTTTTTGAACGGCTTTGTACACGGACACAAGCTTTAAAATTAACAATTTGAATAAAAATTCAAACGGCGAATTCTGTTCTATTTTACTCAAATTATTGGAATGTGTTCCAAGCTTTTATGTAGAGATTGCAAATTAACGAAATGAGGACATTTTTGTCTAAAGAAAATAACAATGTAATCCTTTCTCCTCAAATATTTGCTACGTTTCAACTCAAACGTTAGCTTCTTCGCATCCATAATAGGCACACGTACATGCGCATGCGCGTGCGTCCACATATTTCATTTGTATCTAACATTGCACAAAGAAAAATTAACTTCATATTTAAAAACACAAATGTAAAGTTTTATTTTATTTATTATTAATATCAATATATACTTTGAGATGAGGTTTCTTTAACACACACACAGACACACACACACACACAGACACACACACACACACACAGACACACACACACACACACACACACACACACACACACACACACACACACACACACACACACACACCTTCGATATAAAATATATACATAGACTTTAAATTATTTCAGCTATCTCTCTCGAACGGTCCGAGTATATAATATACATAAGTAACACTTTTATGAACCTTGGGAATTTTAAGGAGTTCCATTTCTTTTTAACAACTTTTATCGCCTTTAATATCCAATTGTTTTTTTCTCCCCAATGAACATATGAACTGTCTCTGATGAGTTGTTCAGTGTTTTTCCACCATTCAACATAACACGTGTAAGACACACTAAAATATTATGAAAGTTAAAATAAATATATATTTGGCTTTGGAATGTTAACTACTGCTGCTACTACTACTACTACTACTACTACTACTACTAATATCCGCTGCCATTGGCCTCTTAATGGGCCCTCTGTTGTCATGTTCTCTGGCTACGTGCCCTGTCCATTTCTGTTTCCCTATATATATATATATATATATATATATATATATATATATATATATATATATATAATATAATATAAAGCTGAACGTCTGTGTGTGTGTCTGGTCACGAATAGACTATTTTAGAAAATTGATCAAATATAATGATAGAAGATGTATCGAGACACAGGAATGGGTATGTTTGATCTGGCATAATGATGATTCATTAAAATTGTGGGGTCTGTGTATGCGCCTGGTCCACAAAGTATGGAAATAAAAAATTGAAAAATTAAAAAAAAAAACTTTTACAAGTGTTTTTGATATAGATGTACATAATAATACTTTGATAATATGCTTTAACTTAAATAGGGATGGTATAATAAAATTGTGGGGTCTGCGTTCACGCCTGACTTCCATAGAATGGAAATATGTCACAAAGTTTACAAGGTTTTTTAATATAAATCCACAGAATATTGTGATAAGTGTTTCAGTGTGAACAGGTATGGTATAATAATTATGGGGTTTATCTATTTTATTTTTACTTTCATAATATTTTGCTTTGGTTTTGATACCCCCAAATTCGAAGCTATCTCTTTACAACGCTTCCTTTTCATAACCTATCATACTTTCATAAATCAGAGCCCATTTTCTGTAGGCTGTTTTTGAACCCAGTCAACGACGGGTACTTTTGCTAGTATATATATATATATATATATATATATATATATATATATATATATATATATATATATTGTGTTACATAAAAATCAAATTCCCTTTTTGCTCCTCTCGTTTGCCCCCCACCCCCACCAATAAGAGAATACTTTACGATTCTCTATAAGATTATATTTGGAAAAATGTCTGTGTTACCTCCACACTTTTCATCTAGAATTCAAGTAAACATCTGGTCCTGGATATGACCTGAAACTATATCCAGTGGTGAGGCCCAAGCTTGCGGGTTTTGGGGAGTGTGGAGCCACCCTTTAATTGCAATTGCTCCCAGGTCCACTCTGACCCGGAGTGGTAGTACCTGTTAGGGTCCCAACTATGGGTTTAATAGAAACCGACTTGAAAACAACAAATATATTCTATTAAAAAAATGTTTTCTTCAAAATCTTTGGATTCGGCATTGCATAACCTGAAAAGGGTTGATATGCCGTAAAACAAACACAACCAAACCAAGGAGACATCTCATCGTCCCTACACTAATTCTTCTTTTTACAACCATTTACAGAACACACGTTTCCCATTACAGTAAGGTCGCAGAAAGTGCCCAACAATCCTATGTTTTTGTAAGACATTTTTTCTTTCTATGCATCAACAAATCTAATATATAAACGACTGTCTGTCTGTCTCCATATTTTCAAACTCTATCTCCTCCAAAACTAAAAGTCGCAGAGCTGTGCTAGAGGCCTACAAATAGTTGGATTTTTTTACAGGCTATTCTTTTATGGGTCTTTAGCCGGGTCAAAAATTTTTAAGGGGTCAAAAATGGGTCAAAATTGAAAACAAAAAAATCGTTAAACATTTTGTACATTCATCTTAGTTTATTTTTAATTTTTGATTTTTAATCAGTTTATACGTGTGTCGCGTTTGTACAGTGGTAACATCACCAGCTTTGAATGCTGCAGTTTTGGTTTCGAGTCTAGCTGATGGCACCTAAATACTTTTGTTTACTTTTGAAATCACCTGAGCAAAGCCGGACGCCCCTTCCCTGCTCACGGTTGACTTTTACACAAATATATAATTATAAATAATCACTAACTGAGAGGGGCAAACATCTTCTCAGGGCTTGTCTTGGGTGCCAAATTATATTACAAAGACTCTGACTCTACTACGCTGGTACACAGGTAATTTTCGAAGCCCATAAATTAGATTTGGTGCTGTCAGATCAGACTGTCTGCAGGTAATGGTTTCCTAACCTAAAATGCACCAGAGATTGATGTTATTGTTTTTTTTTTGTTTTTTTTCTCTTTGCAAAACTTAATCATGGTCTTTCTAATCCAAATTAAAAAAAATATTTTTTTTCACTAAAAAACAATCAGACCAAATATCATAAATAAACTTTTAAAGATAGATAATTTATAGCATGAAAATATTTTTTTTTTTCCAAAATTACAGAATTCAGCATTAAATAACCTGAAAAGGGTTGATATGCCGTAAAACAAAATAATCAAACCAAACTTCATGAATAAATATTTGAAGATATAAAAAAAATGGAGCATAAGAACGGTTTTCCAAAATTATTGGATTAATTATGAATAACTCAAAATCGGTTAATATGTTATAAAATAAATAACCAAACCTAACCAAACTCAATAAGTAAATTTTTGAATATATATAAAAAAAAAAAAAACTTTAAGCATAAACTCTATTTTCCAAAACTATTAGATTAACCATAAATCATCCAAAAAGGGTTGATATGTCAAAAAAAAAAAAAATAACCAAACCAAACCAAACCGAACTATATATATATATATATATATATATATATATATATATATATATATATATAAACTTTAAGCATAAAATCTATTTTCCAAAACTATTGGATTAACCATAAATCATCCAAAAAGGGTTGATATGTCATAAAATAAATAACCAAACCAAACCAAACCAAACCAAATCAAACCAAACTAAACCAAATCAAACCAAACTAAACCAAACCAAACCAAACTCTATAAGTAAATATTTGAATATATATAAAAAAAAAACTTTAAGCGTAAAATCTATTTTCCAAAACTATTGAATTCGGCATTAAATAACCCAAAAAGGATTGATATGCCGTAAAACAAAACAACCAAACCAAACTCCATGAATAAATATTTGAAGATATGAAGAACTTGAAGCATAAAACCTTGTATAAAAACTCTATTCGACATTAAATAACCTGAAAGGGTTGATTCATCACAAAACAAAACAACCAAACCAAAAATGAAACCTGCAAAAGAAAATGGTTTACTACAAAATTTTACATTTCAGTCTGATTGTGCCGCAACTGAACAAACATTTCGTTTTCGTTTGTTTGAAGTGATTTTGGCTTTCCCTTGAGGGTGGGGAACGAGGGAGAATACATGTAACAAAAACAGCTGCAGATTCCCCCATCAATTTCAATGCCAACCCTAAATATTCTACCTATTCTTCCAAAATATGAAAATAACACAGTTTCTAAAAAGGTGTCAGTTCCAAAATGTGCACACACGTATGCAGTACTTTTCTATAAAAAAAGAGGAGAGTTCTCTTGGTTACCGGTATCGTAAAATTGTAAACAAATGAAAACATGTTTCTCAATTTTTGCGATAAGGATTTCTTATTCATAATATTTGGATTCTTCAGACTACTGTTCTCATCTTGAGAGTCATTTTCGGTTGGTGTAACCTCTGACCTTTTTATGATGTATCTTGTCAAACTTGATTCTCGAGTTCAACAGAAAGATTCCAGAGTTCAACAAGATACACTGTAAGAATGATGAAAGGTTATATAAACTGAAACGTTGTGAAAATAATAATCAAGATAAGAACAGTAGTTTGAAGAATGCAAATAATATGGATATTGGAATTTAGGAATTCCCTGCCTGCTACCTGCTTCCCTGACTGTACTGATATGCAGAAGTTTAAATGTAATATGAACCAACATCTTGTTAATCTTTCCCAGGTCTGGTCCCAAACAGTAGCCCCTAACGTCCAAGAGACAGTATGCCTTGTTAGGGGTGAACACGAGTAAAAAGAAAATTTTTTAAAATATTTCTTATTCTCGAAAACGTTTTCCAACAGAGTCGTCATTATTTCTTTCAAAGAGTCAGTTTTGTATATGTATTAATGTGTTTTTGATACACTTAGAAACCTGTATGAAATTGAATCAAGTGTTTCTCCACCTGATGAATGATACATGGTCATGATTAAAAGAAGGTTGGAGGTTACATCGGCCGAAATGTTGTGAAAATAGCACTCACAATGAGAACATTAGTCCAAGGTAACCTCTAACTTTGAGACTCATGACTGTGGTAAGGAAGTAATCTTCTATAATGTAAATCTCACCTGTCTGTTTAAATGTCTGTATGTATGTATGTATGTCTGTCTGTATGTATGTATGTATATGTCAGGTCATGTCATATGCTACTGGTACCATGTAACCCAGTACTACCTGCCTCATGGTCGGGTCACCGGCGACTAAACTGGTTCCCCCACCAGACTTGTTTGGTGAGGAGGGCGGCTAGTCTCCCTGAAGGATTAAAAACAAGACCTTCCAAAGGGCGAATGAACTCTTTTTCTGGGTCAACGGCCAACTAGCACCGTGTATATTTGTGTGTGTGTATATGTGTATTGGGGTGGAGAGGGCTCCCGTAAGCCGTGGTGAAGGCAACCTTTCTAGGAGAAGCAAATCTCTGATTTAAAAAACCATAAAGCGGGAGACCAGTACCCGCATTAAGCTGGTCTGCAGTTTAATTTGTTGCTGGCTATCTTGCTCTTGCTTGTTGCTGGATCTCAACATTTTGAACCGAGAGAGAGACTTAGCTGTCGTACAAAGCTAAGACTCTGTAACATCATCTTTGTATAGATACTCCCTCAGGCATTTGGGCTCATGGATTTTAAATGTCTGAGGGAGTGGCACTCGTCTGACAAGACGTTGCAATCATCATGTATGTATGTATGTATGCCTAAAACTTTCGACAGAGGCGACGGATTTTCATGAGATCAGTATCATTTTGAAGCTTGACATCTCGGATGACAAATATTGAAAAATTGGTTAAAAACATTGATTCCTTCACCTTCAACTGAGCAGTTTTCGACAAGGAGGGGTCGATTTTTTGCAAGCCATTTTTGCAAGTCATCATAACAGTTGGATTGACTTTGCCTAATTTTAACGTTCCGAACTTCCGGTCGCGCCATAGAGTAGCGGTCAGACGTCAGATTTTCTTTCACTTTCTTTTCCGCCTTCGCATCACGGGTTCGAGCCTGCCTGCCTACTACCACTTTTTTTTTTTGCTCAACACACACCTCCAAACAACCTGCAACGCCGAGCACCCAAGCTAGTCTTATTTAATTCTCAATTATTATCGCCATTAATAAGGAAATTCGAAATTCCGCATAGGTTTCCAAGTTCTAGAACTAAAATTAAATCATCGGCTGATATTTTGTGAAAATAACGTCCAAGATGAGAATAATAATAAAAAGAATACAAAGTTTCAATCCTCATCTAAAAAAAAAAAAAAAAAAAATCAAAACATAAACTACAATAACTCTGTCTTGTAGTTCTTCTTCCAGATTGGCACCCAAGGCAATTTTTACCTCTAATAATATGGAAGACCAACACAGATACAATAACGCATTGTGCGTTTAGATTATATCATTATTGGAAAAACGTCTGAGCAACAGATGTTTTCGTTTTTGTGCTTCCTTAACAAGCCCCAGTCTCTTGACATTGCATCTATTTTCCCTAATTAGATGCAATATTAAAATTCTCTACAGCAGGGCCATTCGCAACTAATGAGGAATTTCAAGGTTTAGGAAATGCAAGTGGGACACAAATTTGGTAAAACGCGAATTGTAATACAAATTTGATCTTTCCACAAAGTGTAATCAAATTAGTATAATAAATTTTTTTTTTTGTCAAAATGAGAAATTTGCATTATGCCAATTGTTTCTTTCTTTATTCCTGGTTTATAATTGGTATTTTTTAAAATTACATTTCGGCCGATGTACTCTCCATCCACCGACTTCTTTACACATACTCTACATTTATATTGATTTTGTTAATGTATTTAACGCTGTTGTTTTTATTTGATTATTCACAACTAGCTGGCCGCCCGGCATTGCCTGGTCTATGCAGATTGCCTATGTATTATTATAGAATCAATCTTCTATTGATTATTAGACTGGGTGCCTGGCGTTGCCCGGGTGTTTGGAGGTGTGTGTTGAGCAAAAAAAAAAAAAAAGTACCACAAAGGAGGCAAAGAACGTGAAAAAAACACTGATTTCTTTGCTGTTTGCGCTCATCGCCAAACTGGAAGTGACGTAGGTTTAAATTAAGGCTAGACAATGGAAAAGAGGGTATGCTTTTGGAAAATATAGGAAAAAAAAAGCGACCCATCCCTGTAGAAAAGTGCCCAGTTGAAGGTGAAGGAATGAATGTTTTTAGCCAATTTTTCGATATTTGTTGTCCAGTGTCGAACTTCAAAATGATACAGATCTCGTGAAAATCCGTCGCCTCTGTCGAAAATTTTAGACAGGCATACAAACATACATACATACATTTAAACAGACAAGTGAGATTTACATTAGAGAAGATTACGAGAAATAATTTGCCCTGTGGACTACGTTTCGGCCGAATTATCCTCTGGTCTTCAGGGCCTGTAACACAGTAGATAAAGGCGTTGAATTTCTACTGAGCATTGTCTGAAGATAGCTGTTTCAATCCTACCCAAAGCAGACCTGAGAATTAGTTGGGCAAAACATGGCGAGACAATAACTATAATTTTATATATATATATATATATATATATATATATATATATATATATATATATATATATATATATATATATATATTTTAATCCTTTGAGATGAGGCTTCATAATTTGTGTATTTGTCCTTTTGCGAATTGTTATCCTCATCGTCAAAGTTGTTGTTTCACCATGTTTCGGCCAACTCATCCTCTGGCCTTCTTCAGGTCATTAACCACGACATTACTGCTTTCATCTTGAGTGTTATTTTTACAGTGTTTCTGTCAATGTAACCTCCAAATTCGTCCGATATATCTTGTCGAACTCAGGAATCTTTCTGTCAGACTCGGGAATCTGCATGAAATTTCAAACAGAACATTTTATTTAACCCATGAGGGTAGCATGCTCTCGTTCCATCATCCGTGACTGGATAGAAGTCATAAGTAATCTGCAATTGTCCGAAAAGTAGATTTCAAAATCCGACAAGATATACTTGGTCAGTGGTTACATCGACCGAAACGTAGTGAAAATCACAGTCAAGATGAAAATAGTAGCCCAAAGAATCCGAATAATATGAATAAACAAATAATTCAGAAACAAGTTATCTCCCCTGTCTTCTAAAATAGATCCATTTGATTGGACAAGATAATGTCTTTTTAAGCAATCACTAGTCATTTAATTTTTATAGGATAAGACAAAACATAACTGGCTTTCACTCTCTTTTTGAATGTACAAACAGGATGCATTTAATGAGGCGTCACATTCAGACATAAGAAAGGAACCTTGTTTTCCAAGTGCAGTCATATTTGATTGGATATACTAGCACAGTATTAGATCAGTCAGTCATTTCATTAACCCGTAAACACACTTAGTTAACAAGACATTTCTTGTATTATAATTTTAATATGTATATCATTTATCAATATATTGCATAATCACGTTGACACACTGGTTCTCGTTAGATCACCGAAGTTAAGATCTGTTAAGCCTGGTCAGTACCAGATGGGTGACCATTTGGGAATACCAGGCTCTGTATGTAGGAGGATGTCGACATTTCCTTGTAAGAAGTGCAAAGGCCTTATATATTTATCTCCCCTAACTGAGATGTACAGGTAAATTGATCAAGCAGTTCTTTTATATAGAAAATCGTTTCTTTGTAGCAATTACGGGGATGATTTCGATAGTTCGAATTGAGTTGTCGCCTTTGAATATTAAAACATTCTAAAATAAAACATGACTACTTCCAACTCTCTCTTAACGCTCGTTATAAGATTTGATTGTCTTAGTTTAAAAAAAAAATTACTGGAAGAATTTACGTGAAAAATGTGTCTATGTTTTCAGTAATTTTTTTTTAATTATTAAACTAAGAAATCTATTGAAAGAGGCTTTACTATTTTACTGTTTTAATCTGAACCAAACCAAAAGGAGAAACAGATAACAACTTACCTGTTTCTCGTTTTGATTTCGTAATGACATGAACAAAGCTTTTGCAATTGTGTGATGCATTAAGCCATAAATGACACCCACTGATAACATGATTTGATTGGTTTTTGATGAGGATCAGTGAAACGATTAGCGGATAAAAACTACTACTACTACTACTACTACTGATAATAATAATAATAATATGAGAATGATTTTAAAATGATTACTCTCTCTCTCTCTCTCTCTCTCTCTCTCTCTCTCTCTCTCTCTCTCTCTCTCTCTCTCTCTCTGAACCTCCATTTTCCACTGGTATATAACAATGTCGACTCAGGAGACGTGTGGTTGAAAATTGCGCAACCCGTGCCACAAAAATTTCACGCGCAGGCACCCTTCCAGTGGGTATCCATAGTCTGTCAACACTGAGGGAAGCCTTTATATATATATATATATATATATATATATATATATATATATATATATATATATATATATATATATATATATTATAAGAAAATATATATATATAAGAAAATATATTTCTACAGAAATATATATATAAGAAAATATATTTCTACAGATATATATATATATAATATATATATATATAATATATATATAATATATATATATATTATATATATATACATATACATACATATATATATATATATATATATATATATATATATATATATATATATATATATATATATACGTACATAGTACATTTAATAAAATATGTGAGGAACACTTTAGCAAGAATTAAACACACTTTTATTTATCGGAAAAGAAACACAAATAAAGGTGAAAGTCCTTAATCCGCGGAGTTTCGAAGAAATGCTTTCGTTCTCGTCAGATGGGAGGAGTTAGCAAAATGCATAAAGAAATTTTGCCTGTAAAGTATCTAAAGAAACTAAATATGGAACGGATCATACTAGCGTGAAAATAAAATATAGAACAATGAAGCAGATGGAGTGGGGTAAAAAGAAAAAAATTATATATATATATATATATATATATTAAGAGGTATCTGTGGTAAAAAAAAACAAGGATACAGAGTGCTTAATACGTTAGTAGAGCCAAATATGTTTTTAATTATTTCAACCTCAAGTGCATTAACTTAATTCATTACAAATTGTTTTAACAAACAGCATCGTTTCTAATGTTTCATAATTTATCTATATCTTTAAAGATAGTAATAAAAAGTTTTTCATGTAAACAAAGGAAACGGGGGGGGGATATAAAGATTTACAGGTATTAGTTTTTTGGAGAATTTCCCATTTAATGGTGGGTGTGAGATTATTTTGAATCATGTTTAAGTAGTGGATGGTTGGAATTATTGGAGGAGCATTAGTGGACTCTAAAACGGTCTTTAAAAGAGGTTTCAGCAAGTCCGATGTAGTATTTTTTTTTTCATTTAGGTTTTTTATTGGGGCGATAGTGGCTTTGTATACAACTTCAGTTTGTAGACATTTTTGTTCGAGTGGACAATCTGATTTATTTGTGCAGTTGCAGTTTTTTTTCTGTTACTGATATTGTTGCAATTATTGCTGTTGTATTCAATTATTATGTTTTTTAATTATTCTTTTACATTATCACTGCAACTGTAGCTGAGTTTTATAGTGTTTTTATTAAAGATTTTATGTAATATGTTCTTTGGGGGGAGTGGGTGTTAACTAACTGGAAGAATTTTTCTCCAGTTTATCTTTAATCATTAAATTAAAAGGAGGGTTGAACCAAATAATTTTCTTATATCTGTGTTTTATATTGTTGGGGGGGTCTATATAGTTGATGGTGGTATTAGTATATTCACTATATTTTTGCTTAAAAAAAAGGGTTTGTGTTTATTGAAAATTTCCCGTTTTGATGAGTTTGTACTAATTCTATTTTCGATGGATTTGGGAATGTGGTTAATGATATGTTTCAGGTGGTTGACACGCTCAGTTATCTATTTCATCCCTTTCTTTTCTTTTCTTCTTCTTTTCCCCCTTTCTTTCCCTGTCTTATCTTTATAATTTTACAAATTTTTAAATATTTTTTATTGCCTCCCTCTCTTTTATTTTCCCTCTTTTCCCTTCTCCCCCCCCCTCTCTCTCTCTCTCTCTCTCTCTCTCTCTTACTTCCATTCTCTTGGTTTTTAATATCCATATGTAATCACAAAAAAACATATCTTTCCTTTTTATTTTTATTTTAACTTGAATCATCTGACGATATGGAAGGATAATTTTATCCTGTCTACTGGAACAACTTGTAATGAATTAAGCTAATACACTTGAGGTTGCAATAATTGAAAATAAAAAACTATATATATATATATATATATATATATATATATATATATATATATACATCATATATTTCGGCATATAAGACGACCCTTAAAGTTAAAAAATCATCTTTAAAAACCAATATTTCATAAGATATCGGATGTTGCAATCTCTAGGCTAAACAAACATGGTTTCGTGATTTAGCAATCGTCTTATACAACCGATATTTGATCAATTTATTTAAATTTGCTCCAATTTTGTACCTCGTCTTATCTGACGGTCGCCTTATATGCTGAAATATACGGTATATTAGATTCCAAACACGAACAAGATGTGGGAAGTCACATTGACCGAAATGTTGTGAAAATAACGCTCAAGATGAGAACAGTATTCTGATGAATAGTACTCATTTTAAAAATCCAGAACCGTAAAGAATCCTAAGTCCGACAAGACACACTTGAAGAAGGTTGGAGATTACATCAGCTGACATATTGTGAAAATATAATCTATATATTAATACGATAGCGTGTGAGTTATTTTTTGTGACACGCTTACATCCGGGTTGTTTAATTGTTATGTACTCCCATTTCTTGTAATAAATAATTTTACCAAGAATTTTTAATAAGTTTTGGTTTCGGTTTCGATTATAGCTGATGGCACTCAAGTCATTTAATTTTTTATAAATAATTTTACTAAGAAGTCTTCATAATTTGGGTTTTGGTTTCGATTATAGCTGATAGCACTTAAGTCATCTACTTTTTTTATAAATAATTTTACCAAGAATTCCACATAAGTTTGGGTTCGGCTTCGATTTCGATTATGGCCCACCAATAATCTATTTATCAAAAACAATTTTATCAAGAATTCTTCATGAGTTTTGGTTTTGGTTTCGATTTAGCTGAAGGAACCAAATTTTTATATATCTATACCTATACCTATATATATATATAAATTTGTTATTTGGTTTGGATTCAAGCTGATGAACCCAGTTTTTATTTTTGAAATCGCCACTTTATAATATATAAAAATCGATAGAACATTAACTCATTAGTTGACAGTGCAGGGTCTATTAGATTGGAGACTCTTTTTTGGGCCCAGTCTAAGAGAGAGAAACTAATGCACCAGCCAGATATGACAACAATACTCCATGCATGTTTGAATGGTGGCTTTGTAGAGGTACAGAATACTCTCAGGTGTGGGCAATCTTCTAGCACAATAGAGAGAACCCACTTTCTTTGTAGCATTATACACTAATCAAGCAAGATTTCTTGAATTTTAATTTCTTAAGATTCCTTAAGCTTAAGTAAAAAAATGTCTCTCAGCGAGTGTAATATTGTGTTGTTTACTGTTTTCTTTTTCAATTAAAATTAGAGGTTAAACGTTTTTTTTTTTTTGTGATAATGTTTCTGCTGCTTCAAAGACACTATTTTTTTTTTTTTTTTTTTAATTCAAAAAGTTAATCACTAAATATTTCAGACGTATTAAAAACGAACTTCTACGGTGAAACTGTGAAAATACAGCTTTGATGGTTGAAGTAATTATTGTGCGTAGTTAAACCCTCATTAAAAGGTCTTAACTGGATTAACAGCGGCTGCAATTTTGAGGATTATCATTTTGTATCATTTAAATGTTTTTATGTGTGTTTTTATTTTTATTATTTTTTTGTTTTAATTTTCTTATCACTTTGTTTTTCCTGGGGATGGGTCATTCTACCGGATGCCAAACATTCTCCCATTAGTTTAGTTACTCCAACCGAGAGATCTTTTTTAAGATTCTAACAGTCCCTTTAAGTGCTATTGTTTGTATTTCTTTTGCACTTGGTTCACCGGGTATATTCGCCAGATAGTTTTTGAAATTCTTTTTCATTAACCTGGTTGCTCCTATAATGACTTGTTTGATTGATACCTTCTTAAGATTCCAGTTTCTTTTCATGTCATATGTGTGTGTGTGTGTGTGTGTGTGTGTGTGTGTGTGTGTGCTTTACTCCAAACAAGGCATATTGCCTCTCCAGTTCCAGGTGAACATTGTCTGAAGGTGGCGGTTTCAATCTTACACAAAGCAGGCCAGAGGATTAGTTGGCCAAAACATGGCGAGACAACAACTATGGAAGGCAGTAATTACTAGGGATACAGTTACAAGATTCAGAAGTCCCATCCTGTCGCGATTAATCGCCTGTAAAAGGCCAGAGGATGAGTTGGCCTAAACATATTGAAACAACAACAACTATGAAGATGAAGATAACAGTCCGTAAAAAAAAAATGAATCCACAAATTATGAAACCCCGTCTCAAATGATTCTGAAAATAAAAAAAATAAAATACAAGGAATATTACCATTTGGAACATAACGGGTTACTATTTAGGACTATGTCTATCGGGGGACTATGTGAGAAGATGTGTGAGATGTCTGTTCACATCACAGTTAAACTTTTGCATGTCAGTACAGTCGGAGAAACAAGAAAGAGAGAGGGAATTCCAAAGTCTAGCAATTTGAGGGAAGAAGCTGTTAAAGTAAATGGTTTCTGACATCTTTGAACCTCTACAGTGAAGGGGTGGGATTTTGCTACTAACAATTTTGCCGGAGATATGTTTGTAGATAAAAGTGTAATGAGTTCGTTAGATCACATTTCATTAACACGCTTGTAAAACAGGCACAGCGATGAAAGATAGTGGTGATGGGACAGAGGTTGAAGCTTGGTTGATAGTGGGGGATCTATTACCCTGGAGCCTCTTTTTTTAACCCTGTCTAAGACGGAGAGAGTGCAGGTTTCAAAAGTATTTGTGTTGAAAGGATGTTGTGTCCTTTGTACGCTTGCTAATGATTTATTTGTACAAATATATATATATATATATATATATATATATATATATATATATATATATATATATATATATATATACTAGCAAAAGTACCCGTCGTTGACTGGGTTCAAAAACAGCCTACAGAAAATGGGCTCTGATTTATGAAAGTATGATAGGTTATAAAAAGGAAGGGTTCTAAAGAGATAGCTTCGAATTTGGGGGTATCAAAACCAAAGCAAAATATGATGAAAGTAAAAATAAAATAGATAAACCCCATAGTTTATTATACCATACCTGTTCACACTGAAACAATTATCACAATATTCTGTGAATCTATATTAAAAAACCTTGTTAAACTTTGTGACATATTTCCATTCTATGGAGGTCAGGCGCGAACGAACACCACATAATTTTATTATACCATATTTCTTCAAACTGAAACATAATTATCAAAGTATACTTACGCAGATAGATATGAAAAGTCTTTATTAAAGTTTGTGCCTATTTCCATTCTATGGAGGCCAGGCGCGAACGCAGACCCCAACATTTTATTATACCATCTCTATTTAAGTCAAAACAGACTTATCAAAGTATTATTATGTACATCTATATCAAAAACACTTGTAAACGTTTTTTTTTTAATTTTTCAATTTTTTATTTCCATACTTTGTGGACCAGGCGCGTATGCAGACTCCACAATTTTAACGAATCATCATTATGCTAGATCAAACATACCCATTCCTGTGTCTCGATACATCTTCTATCATTATATGTGATCAGTTTTCTATAATAGTCAAACATATAGGAGCCTATTTGTAACCAGACACACACACAGACGTTCAGCTTTATATTATAGATATATATAAAATAGTGAAATCAAAGGAGATGCAATGTTTACCTGATATAATCAATAGTAAACTTCGATCTATACATAAATACCAAGTATTTATACATATATATATATATATATATATATATATATATATATATATATATATATTTATCCCAACCAAATAAAAAAACTCATTACACAAATAATAGAGTAGAGCTCATTATAAAAGAAAAGAAATTAAAACTGTAATTTTATGCTCGGTTCGTTTTATTATTTTTTTTTACATATCCTACATTTTTTCACTCGTTTTTTTTTTTTTTTTTTGCAATTTATGATTATAATAAATTGCAGTTTCATTTAATGCCGTAACCAGCAAATTCTAGCATTGCTACAAATATAATTTGCTGATTTCTTTATGTCCTCTGATGAGAAGAATAGCAAGAATAGCATTCTTTGAAACTCCACGGAATAAGGACTTTGTAAATTGTTTTTTGGAGTATTCAGTCAGACAATAAATGTGATTGTAAATTTCAACTCACAGATTTAATTTCTTTTCTATATATATATATATATATATATATATATATATATATATATATATATATATATATATATATATATATTTGGTAAAACTGGTAATTAGTAAAAACCTGATGAGAGTGCTCAATACTATTGCAGAGCAAATATGTGTTTTATTTTTTTATTACTGTTTTATCTGTTTGGCTACATATGTTTCAGATGTTGGACCATGTTTACGGTCCAACAGTGGTCCAATATATATATATATATATATATATATATATATATATATATATACAAAGTGATTGAAAAGTTAAAATACATACAATTAATGAATATGAGAAAAAAAGTACAATGCATCAACTTTTACTTAAAATTCAATATCGATGCTTTCATTCACCACCAATTTTTCAAGTCGGCCAGATCTCCATTACTAACGATTACTACGATATTGTCCCATTGATTACTGTACACGCAATAACCCTTATTCCCGAGTGGCCTCTGGGCCTTGATAAGTGGTGACTTCCATGTAAAAAAAAAAAATCACATCAACTGATTTCACAAGAAACTCTTGCGGAATGGTAATCCTAACTTCACGAATTCGCACAAAAATCGAATCTTCAATATTGTCCCATGCACTAATAACACTGTGCAACACTAAAAAAAAAGTACAGGATATCTGCAGCAATTTTTGTATACCTAGTAACGTGGAAATTTTATTTCTGGCTTTCTTTTTGTTGAATTAGGTATAATTTGTGCAAAATTGCCACAGTCGTAAATTTCAGTAAAAACGTCAAAAATGGGTTACTGACGACTTTGCAGTCACATATTATGTGTATTAAATTATAAATCTTAAGAGAAAAACACAGTTTAATATACACATATTATGTACATTATTTGTTAAATCATTTATTTGAATCATTTATTTGCTAAAGTCAGCCGAAATGAGCTATTTTTCCATATTTAAGAGAGCTAGATGACAGAGCTAGCTTGGTTAGCATAATATTTTCTAGACTAAGGGCTTTTTTTTTCAAAAGTAAAAACATAATGCTGTAGCACATGGTTTGGTGTTCACCACCTTCCGAAAAGCCATGGTATTCATCAAGAAAGGCATTTTTTAATGTAGCCTAAAAAAATCAAGGAAAAGAAGCTAAAACCTGCCTCAGAACCTTATTTGTAGGGCACGGGAAAAAATCTGAGGGTTAAAAATAGATATCCATTTAATAAAGTATTTTTTAACTAAAAACTACAATAAAGACCGGATTATTGTGTATTTTAATGTTTTAAACATAAAGGGGCATTTTATACATTCTTTTCTGAAAATTTACTAAATTAAATGCAAAAAATAGAAATGAAATTTTATCAACCCCTTACTTTATGTACGAAAGAATCTAATAACTTGCTAGTGGGCGTTTATAATGGCTTAACATGTTCACATTATGGAATCCTTATTTTTCTTTATAAAACAATTTACTTTTTTTCTTGTCTTTATTCTTTAGATGCAGTATAGGCTTTGACGATGACTTCAAGACAGTGCAAAAATGATCCAAGCAAATTCTGCTACATATGTGGCGAATTAACATTTGCTAAAGAAAGGTGCAGCATTACCAGCCATATCAAGAAATTGTACAAGGCGTACTTTCATTTTGATATAGGAGACCAAGACAAGTCATGGGCTCCTCATGCCTGTTGCCTTACATGTGTGAAAACATTGAGCGCATGGTATGCAATAAAGAATGTTCACATGAAGTTTGGTGTGCCAATGATTTGGCGAGAGCAGAAAGATCATTCTAATGATTGCTATTTTTGTCAGCAAGACTATACGGGCTGTACAAAAAAGAAACACATTGTTTACCCAAATTTGCAATCAGCAATGCGCCCAGTTGAGCACTCAAAAGAATTACCTGTACCAAAACCCCCTGATCAGGAAATGTGGAGTTCAAGCAGTGGGGATGAACATTACAGTGATGAAACAGTAGAATTTTCTAATTCAGAAAGCAATAATAAACCAATACTATTTTCTCAAGATGCTCTAAATGACTTATGCAGAGATCTTTATTTAACCAAAGACAAAAGTGAACTTCTTGCATCAAGGCTTAAAGAACGAAATCTTCTTAGAAAAGGTGTGAAAATAACATTGTACAGAAAACGTGCACAAAACTTGCAGGTTTTGTTCACTTTGACAGATGATTTATGCTTCTGCAATGACATTGTTGGACTTTTTGAACAGCTGGAAATACAATATGATAACACCAACTGGCGACTTTTCTTAGATGCATCCAAGGAAAGCATAAAAGCTGTTTTGCTTCACAATGGGAACACCCTGCCATCTGTTCCTATAGCTTACAGCACAACCATGAAAGAATCATATGAAAATTTAAAAACAATTTTAGCAAGCATACATTATGAAGTCCATAAATAGCATGTTTGTGCAGATTTCAAGGTTATAGCCATGCTCACTGGCCTTCAGCCAGGCTATCTAAATTTTGTTGCTTCTTGTGCTTATGGGACTCTAGAGCAAGAGCTGAACACTATGTACGCAAGCACTGGCCTGCTAGAGATGAAATTGAGCAAGGAAAACATAACATCAAACACAAACCACTTCTGCAAAGTGATAGAATCCATTTACCACCGTTGCATATTAAACTCGGTTTGTTCAAGCAGTTTGTGAAAGCACTAGACAAGGATTCCTTGGCATTTGCATATCTTGCAGAAAAGTTTCCTTCATTAAGTCGAGCTAAAATAAAAGAAGGTATCTTCATAGGTCCCCAAATTCGAAAAATTGTTCTTGATGAAACTTTTAACACACATCTCACGAGAAAAGAAAAATGTGCCTTTGAGTCATTCAAGAAAGTTTGTGATAACTTCCTGGGAAAACATCGTTCAGAAGACTATGTGCAAGTTGTGAATGATCTATTGCATCATTTTCATGATATGGGATGTAACATGTCTCTAAAAGTTCATGTGCTCCACTCTCATTTGGATTTTTTTGCTGAGAATCTTGGCCATGTGAGTGATGAACATGGCGAAAGGTTCCATCAAGATATTTCATTAATAGAAAAACGTTTTAAAGGAAAATGGAACACTGGTATGTTGGCAGACTACTGCTGGAATTTTAAAAAGGATGATGACACTCTAAACAAGAGAGTTAAGAGGACAAATGTTGTTTAAACTGGTGAATTCGATGTTTTTTTTTTTTAAATAATTAATAATAAAGTACATGAAAATGGTACCTAATCCAGAGAAATAAATGTCAGATTTGGAATCAGCATACTTTTCTTACACCGAAACAGGTCTTATATGTCTTGTACTTTTTTTCAATTCAAATTTGTTGCACAGTGTAATTGGTCGAATTTCATCTCTCAACATAGTGAGGTACCTCAACAATTTGCTATTGTTGTTTGTGAATAGCTGAATTCCTAATTCCCTGGAAGATGCAGTTCGTACAAATGGCTGGCCAGAAGTCTTGACTTAACTCCCTGTGACGTTTTTCTTTGGGGTTAGCTGAAGGAGCAAGTCTACTCAACCAAACCAAGAAATTTAAAAGAACTTGAAGGGTGACTACATTAAGTTATGATTAAGATTCCGCAAGAATTTCTTGTGAAATCAGTTCATGTGATTCTTTGTCGACTTGAAAAGCTGGTGGTGAATGAAGGCGTCGATATTGAATTTTAAATAAAAGTTCATCAATTATACTTTCTTCTCATATTGATTAATTGTATAAATTATATTTAAAAAAAAATGTATTTTAAAATAGGGAATTACTTTACAATCACACTGTATCTACATACATATACATACATACATATATATATATATATATATATATATATATTAAATGTTTATTTTTGAAATATTGTTAATTTCAATGTATACCGTTTTCATTTAATGGTTGAGTTAAAAACTGAATCATCGTTAATTTTGAGTAAAGCTCAATGCATCTATTTCATAGGTGCAGAACATATATAGTACAAAACGTTGTGGAAATTCAAAGACTTACATTTTTTTTCTTTTTTATAACTTTTGTTTATTTCACCCTGGATTTCTTCATTACAGCCGTTTCGTTAATGGGATGGCAATTTTATGAGTTTATGTTTTCATAAAAATCTCCTTTCCCCGTGGTGAGACATTGTAAATAGGAACTCGTCGGATGTGATTTCCATTCGATGTTGCCAACAAAAAGATAATTTGGTACATGATAAACATTAACCTGGTGCGTTCGCTTGAGGAAAAGCAATTCCATCACCACGTTGTTAAAGGTCGGCCATTTTGGGTACCTATATATATATATATATATATATATATATATATATATATATATATATATGTACGAGGTGCCTTCAATAAGTTTTCAGACTTTTTTGTATGGCACTTTTATTGATCGTACACATACATGAAACTCAAGTTCCCTTCAAAGTAATCTCCTCCGGCTGCAATGCACTTGTTGTACTATTCCAATAACTTCTGGAAGGCCCCATGGAAGTTCTCTTGTGTGAGCATATCAATGACCTTCATCACAGCCTCTTCCATCCACTCAATTGACTCATAACTACAGCTTCTAAGGTTTTCCTTGAGCTTAGGGAATAACCAATAGTCACGAGGAGCAAGGTCTAGACTATAGGGAGGGTGAGGAACTGTCTTGACGCCCATCTTGATCAAATAATCCGATCTTCTCTACGTCCTCTTGGGACAAACTTTGCGCAAATCTTCCACATCTTCAGTTTCCTGTGAATAATAGTGTGTAAAGTTCCGACATTAACATCAAACTGTGCACTTATTATCTCTATAGACACACGACGGTCCTTATCAATGAAATTCTTTATTTGGCCAATCAATGTGACGATTCAAACTCTCTGGTTTACTTTTTAGCAAAACTCAATTTTCGCTTAGAAATATGTTTTTATTTTTGCATATATCTTTAAAACCAAAAAATTATAAACATTTACACTGTGGCCAGACTCCCGTGCTGATGTCAAGCAGCTGACCCTCTGACTTCCTTCAGAAACTGTGGCTCGTGATGTCCAGTTGTCCGGGAGTTCTCCACATTAAATTCTAAACGCTTCTGCATAATATAAATTCTCTTTCAGAGATACGATTCTATAGTTTTGTTAGAGAACAAAGAAAATTACTCCTGCCCCATCTTATAAAACTGGCACAAATTCTTCATTATAATAAGATGAATATTGAACCGGAAGGAATAATTTTAAAAGTGCAGGTAAAAATCAGCACTATATATATTTAGGATAATTGGCCAGCCGATCATTATAACGTAATTCCAAATACAATATGTGTGCAAAAAAAAAAAAATAATAATAATAATATATATATATATATATATGCCTGTGTGTGTGTGTGTGTGTGTGTGTGTGTGTGTGTGTGTGTGTGTGTGTGTGTGTGTGCATGTATATATGTATGTGTGATGCTGCAATAGGTAATTTTCTTCCCGATATCAGATTGTAGTCATCA
This sequence comes from Euprymna scolopes, assembly GCF_053919585.1. Taxonomy (NCBI): domain Eukaryota; kingdom Metazoa; phylum Mollusca; class Cephalopoda; order Sepiida; family Sepiolidae; genus Euprymna; species Euprymna scolopes. The sequence goes on from NC_136502.1 coordinate 104,830,302, forward strand.
TGTTTTACAACGAACTGAATGCTTGTTACAAGACATCGTTGTGCAAATCAATTGACGCCATTTTTATAACCACATTTGCCCAATTCTCAATTTGGAAGCATTTTAATGGTTCGTCCATCACCCCTCCCCTCTTCCCTAGAAAAACATACGGTTTTTTCACACCTGATAGATTTGCAACATAACTTTTATAAGTGTACTCACTTTTGTGATACACTGTGTGTGTGTATATATATCTAAGTAAATCGCGATATATCCAAACAGTTGTGTGAGATGGACGAGAGGGTTAAGAGTTTAGGCTCATTACTGTGGGGTCCCGATTTTGAATCTTGCTAGATTCAACCACTCTGATGAGTCGTAGACGACGAAACACGTGTTAGTGGATAATTATATTTTAAAAACAATATATATATATATATATATATATATATATATATATATATATATATATATATATATATATATATATATATATATATATATTAATGTAATTCTTGATTCGTTCAAAGTCGATAAAACCATATTTCTACATTACCAATTTATTTGAAATTTTCAGACAATCCGTCTTTAAAATCGAGGGATGTTTGCATGTTATTAAAATAAATTAACATCGCAAATTATAAAAATATATTAGATAAAATAAAAATATTTTTCGTAACTGCGAGATTGTCCGCCATTTCATTTCCGGTAGAAATGAGCCTTTCACATGCACCACACGTTGACGACTTTCGAATTACAACATTTAAATATCTAATTAATAGATGGGTAAAAAAAAATCCCTATTTTTTAAATTATTTTTTTTTTATACTTTAACCTTACAATTGAATAAACAGAGCATATAAAACTTTAATTACACTTGGAAATACGATTTAAAAAATAGCGCGGATCGGTAAGTGCACTAGCACCATTTGTTTATCTTAATTTTTTATTTTTAAAAGCTTTCCTGGCGAAGCCTACCTAAAATAAATTTGTCTAATTCTTAATTTCTTATGTTATTGAAAAAAAAAAATAGCATCCCGGAATTTTGATAAAATTTTCCATTAAGGCCCGTCTCACGTTCGTATATAACAAAATACTTTTTGGGTGGCCATTGAGTTCAATGGCGACCAGTAAACTTATCCGCTCATGTAAATTAAAAATGTTTGTAAGTGAGAAATTATCAATAAACGGTTTATTTACTTTTTTTTATATATAATTCAGGAAAAGAGTTAAGCCAACGTAATAAATGTTTAGTAACTTTTTCCTTTTATTATTCTTAAGAAGTAAAACTTTATTTATTCATGAAAAGAGTTAAGCCAACGTAAATAAATAAATAAATGTTTGTACACGTGACAAATTATCAATAAACGGTTTAGTTACTTTTTTTTATTATTTATGAAAAGAGTTAAGCCAACGTAAATAATGTCTGTAAAAATGCGAAAGACAACGTAAGTAAATAAATAACGAAAATGTTACGTGCGCATGCATTAGCCATGACTAAGGGGGGCTAAGGGAACGACAATTAAATAATTCTGCGGGTCGCCATGGAACTCAACGCCCAAGGAGTACCATAAACAGTTTTCATGATATAAAGAAATTTCTTTTTCGAAAAGTGGGTGATCACTTTTCCATGTAAATTTAGCTTAAAATGAGCACCCACTTTCTGGACATCTGAGGGAGAGGGCATTTATTTTCGTGTTTATTGGCTAAAAGGTTTTTGACAAGGCAGTTTGGTACGCGACGCGGCATCTAACAACATCTCAATTTCCGATAATCCATTTTTTTTGTTTAAAGTTTTCCTACCTAAAATAAATTTGTCTAATTCTTAATTTCTTATGTTATTGGTAAAAAGGTAAATATGAAGAATTACTCCACCCTTGAAAATTCCTTTAAAATTACCACACACATAGGTTTTCGGGGTCGCTGAAAACGAAAATAACGTTTATAATTAAGGCAAATGAGTACTTTCCAAGATATGAAGAAATGTTAGTTTAAAAAAGTGGAGGATCACTTTTCCATAATAATTTAATGTAAAATGATCACCCACTTAGTGGCCACGATTTTTTTTTGGGGGGGGGGGGCTTTCTTTCTACCCTTGGAAAATCCTTTAAAATTACCTGTTTAAACTGGTTGGAGGGGCACACAGAAAAATGTCCCTCACTCAGGTGGCCAGAAAGTGGGTGCTCATTCTAAGTTAAATTTAGATTGAAAAATTATCACCCACTTTTCGAAAAAATAATTTCTTCATATCATGAAAACTTTCTTTTTGCGACAGAAACGGTTTGCAGATTCGTTATTAGTACATTGAAATCTACAATAAAATATTTCGTTATATACGAACATGACACAGGCCTTAAAGTAAAATAATACCGGATTTTTGGGGCAGATTTGCTGTTTAGTTGTATAATATCCTCAAATCAGGTAATCACTAAAAGGGACTCTTAAAAGTCGTCACCTGTATCGAGCAAAAGTTTAAAACCACTGATTATATGTCAGCCTATATCACAGTAACATATATTGAGTGAGTTCCTAACAGTATTTTGTATAGTTTTTAGTTTAAACTCATTTTCCCAAAATTTCCCCAAACTTAACGTGTTTGATACAGTCTGCCGCCATTTGTATTTTTCAAATATACCGATAAACACTACATGTTTTTGAACCGATTAAACATTATACATTACATAAAAACACTACAATCTTATCCAGTTAGGTAGAACATTTACTTTTCTTGCGTTTGATAACATTTATTTGTTATATATTTATTTTTTGACAACTTCTTTGTATCTGTGTTTAGTAATTTTTATTTAATGTAACATTTAGTCGGCTCGAAAAACAGTGTTTATCGGTGTATTTGAAAGATACAAATGGTGGCGGACACTGTTAATTACTTTAAGTTTGAGAAAGTGAGTTAAAACTAAAAAAACTATACAAAATGCTGTCACAAACCCACCGATTATGTCAGCCTATGTCATGGTAATATATATTCGGTGAGTTTTTGACACTGTATTGTATAGTTTTTAGTTTTCAACTTACTTTCCCAAACTTAACGTATTCAACAGAGTCTGCAACCATTTCTGTTTCTCCAGCCAATTAAACATTTTACATTACATAAAAACACTAAACAATTATCCAGTTAGGTAGAAACGTAACTTACCTTACCTTTGCTTTCATTAACCCCCCCCCCCATCACTCAAATATTAATTACTAACTCACATTTTTGTATACAGAAAACAAAAACAAAAAAAAAACATTTAGCGTTTCAACATTTTTGCTACATTCGGCTTCATCCACTGATTGTTGGTCAAGCCCAGGCCATGATTGACGGTAATCCCAAGGATCTGGATCCAATTCTGCAAGAGTACTTTTTTTTTCATTTTCGCCTTTTGTTTACTTCTGGGAGTGGATTGCTTTACTAAGAATATAAGAAACATGCATTTTTTCTTATTAGAATTTTCCATTACACCAAATTGAGCCACAGCAATGCATGGCAGGGTACAGCTAGTATATATATATATATATATATATATATATATATATATATATACTGTTATAAAAATATATATGGTAATCAAGCTACACAGAATTTTCTGCATTTCATCCTCATCAGGCTAATGCATGGAATTGATGTTACTGCATGTTTTTATATATACACGTGAGATTAAGCTTGGTAGTTAATCAGATTCTTTGTTATTCCTGCCCCTTTTTTTATAACCAATGGCTGTGTATCACTGATTAGCATAAATTTGAAATATATATATATATATATATATATATATATATATATATATATATATATATATATATATA
>NC_136502.1:104839084-104841584 GCF_053919585.1 Euprymna scolopes
ATAGTAAAAAAAAGATGTCGATGTGCTTTTCTTTCATTTATCATAGTTCGAGCGATATAAGAATCTAAAAAATTATGAGATCAGATAGTGGATGTCAACATAATGAACTTGTTATGCAATATCGATTTCTTTCATAAGGTCTTAGACAATGCTTATGGCTGTGTTGAACAAGAGGACTTAATACCTACTTACAAACGTTATAGCACAGAAAAATGCACGGAAAACAATCTTCATGATCATCTGATGTTCAACATTTGTCCTTCAAACTCCTCAGATTTTGGAAATGAGTATTCGTTATTTATATGATTTAGAGTATTCGAATTACTGTTCATCTTAGATGTTATTATCCATATGGACCCATAGCGCAACGGATAAAGTGTTGGTTATAATTGACTCTAAGTACGGTATAGATGAAAAATAAGTACGGTATAAATAAAAAATAAGTATGGTATAAATAAAAAATAAGTACAGTATAAATAACAAATAAGTATGGTATAAATAAAAAATAAGTACAGTATAAATAAAAAATAAGTATGGTATAAATAAAAAATAAGTATGGTATAAATAAAAAATAAGTATGGTATAAATAAAAAATAAGTACAGTATAAATAAAAAATAAGTACGGTATAAATAAAAAATAAGTATGGTATAAATAAAAAATAAGTATGGTATAAATAAAAAATAAGTACGGTATAAATAAAAAATAAGTATGGTATAAATAAAAAATAAGTACGGTATAAATAAAAAATAAGTACAGTATAAATAAAAAATAAGTACAGTATAAATAAAAAATAAGTACGGTATAAATAAAAAATAAGTATGGTATAAATAAAAAATAAGTACAGTATAAATAAAAAATAAGTACGGTATAAATAAAAAATAAGTATGGTATAAATAAAAAATAAGTACGGTATAAATAAAAAATAAGTACGGTATAAATAAAAAATAAGTACGGTATAAATAAAAAATAAGTACGGTATAAATAAAAAATAAGTACGGTATAAATAAAAAATAAGTATGGTATAAATAAAAAATAAGTACGGTATAAATAAAAAATAAGTACAGTATAAATAAAAAATAAGTACGGTATAGATGAAAGAATAAATGTATTTTAATTTTTCTTATTCATCCTTTATCTATCTTTATTTTCCATTTCTTGGATTATCAGTTTAGCCACATTTAGCGTGATGTGGTAGAAACCTATTTGTTGTTTGATTATGTGGCTAGACTAATAGTAATAATATCCGATTCAGTGAGACAGTAGATATTTTAATTATGGATTAGTTCAATTAATGTGACCTTGGTAAAATTGAAAGTATGGTTTAAATCGAACATATAGGAGAATAATAAAAATTAAGTATATAAATTAGGAAATAGAAATAGAAATAAAAATTTATATATTGAGCTTAAATATAGTAAAGAAAGAAATTAAATTGTAAACAAATTTGGATCAGTCGGTATTGGAATGGGGACATAAGTGGGTCATAACCTTTAATGCTGCTAAGACTAAGCTTCTTTCCTTTTAACAACTATAAGAAGCCTTCTCAATTACCGATAACCATGGCAAATAATACACTATTGAAAAACACATCTTTCAAACTCCTAGGCCTAATGTTCACAAGCAACATGAATTGGAACAAATACATTGAGGACGTTGCCAAGGCTGCTGCAAAAAAGGTGGGCTCCCTCTACTGTGCTAGAAAATTACTCACATCAGAGAGCATCCTATATGTTTACAAAGGCACAATCCTCCCACACATAGAGCTGGGTTGGAGCATTTGTCACTAGTCTTTCACTTTTAGACAGGATTTGAAAAAGAGTATCAAATCTAATAGGTCCTGTGCAGTGTCGCTTAAGCTCCAACCTCTGTCCCATCGCTGCAGTGTTGGATTCCTGTGTCTACATTTTTTTTTCTTTTACTCACGTTTACCCCTAACAAGGCATATCACCACTTGGACGTAAGGGGCTACTATTCGGGACCGTGCCTAGGAAAGATTAACAAGATGTTGGTTTACATTACATTTAAACTTCTGCATATCAGTACAACGACGGAAGCAGGTAGCAGGAAGGGAATTCCAAAGTCTAGCTGTTCGAGGGAAGGAACGATTAGAATAGAAGGCTTTCTGGCACTTAAGGACCTCAACAGTAAAGAGGTGAGATTTTGTTGCTAAGTGGGTTTGTCAGGGATATGTATGTCGAGGGGTCACAAATGCAATGAGTTCATCAGAGCATATTCCATTAAAATATTTGTAAAACAAGCACAGAGATGCAACATTATGGCGATGGGACAGGGATTAGAGCTTAGTTGATAGTGGGGCGTATTAGATTGAAAACTCTTTTTTGGATCCTATTGAAAAGGGAGAGACTAGCGATAAATGCACCAGCCCAGATGTGGTAACAATACTCCATGCATGAGCGAATGGTGACCTTGTAGAGGTACAGGATACTCTCAGCTGTGAGTATTCTTCTAGCATGATAGAGGGAACCCTATTACAAGTAC
>NC_136502.1:104844084-104926584 GCF_053919585.1 Euprymna scolopes
AAATTATTCCCAACTCGCATTTAGGTAAGAATGCACTTTCGTATAAATAACTGAATTCATTCAAAAAGTATCGCAAAACAAAAACAAATAACATCTATATATAAGCAAGGTATACACAATTATGAATGATATATACAATTATGAATGATATCTAAATTTAAACAAAAATTATGAGGGTTAATTATTCTTAATTTACTATATAAATTGACAATTGGCAATTAATTGTTGTTATAAAAATTGGCAATTCACCATTTATACGGTAAAATTTCCCCAAAAAGGAAAAAATATTCAGAAAACAATTTTTAGAATATATTTATATGTTCAAAGTATAAATAAATAATTATGTTGTTAATCTAATTTAAAAATAAACAAACAAAACTCGACATTATTATATATTTTCGTTTTACTTCACAATCGTTAATAAATAAGAAAAGATCCCTAAAAAAAAAAAAAAATGAAAATATTCAGAAAACTGGGTCCATTTAAAATCGTTAAAAAGGAAACATGCTTCCATTACGCATTTAAAAAAAACACACACACACAAAAGAAAAATTATTCCATTTTAGGGAATTAACTGATTTTAAATGAATAGTATTTTAAATCTGAAAATGTTGGATATTTATTTATTTTTCAGCAATTGTTAATTTATAAAACGATCCCTAAATAAGCGAAAAGAAAAGGCAGAAAAACTGGGTTCATTTTAATATTGAATTATCGAAACTCGGAAGGACATGCTCCATTGTTATTTTCCTTAAAATCCTGCAGGATCCCTTTAATGCAACGCAACTGCATTTATTGGAGAAGAAAAAGGGGACAAAAGGTTGCTGTGCTGTGAATATCTGACATTATTGGAATGATCTGAGGGGAGTTATTTTGGATCCTTGAAGGCGTAAATTAAAAAGTGATTTTAGTTTGGAAACAGATAACTTGGATATATTTCACCTAAATTTTATACGGAACGCGATCCCTTTTTTTTTTCGAAATTAGAATTTATGCAATACTTCTGCAACGATGGCGACGGTGGTGGGGAAAGGCAACGGAAAACAATGCCACGTGTTCTTTGCTTTCTTTTTCCCTTTCCCGTTTTCCCTGGCATGCATTATACCGATATTTACAAACAGTAAAGGGGTTTAAATCATTTAAAAAAAAAAGAAATCAATTCAATAAAACTCAAACTTACCTACAAGAGGGGGTCCACACTCGTGTTCGATTAGTTTTCCAATCATGGGTTCGATTAAGGTGGCGATTATTGCGTAAAAACCGATCGAGTTCTTAGAGTGATTAGAGCGGTGTTGTTGTTTTTGGGTCGGAGCGGCCTTTGTGAATTTCGACGACAACCGAGTATGTAAGGATTGAGAGGGAGAGGAGAACGAAGAAGAGGTGGTGAGGGGGTTGTTTCGGGCAGATTGGGCTGCGCATGTTGGTTTCTGTGTACATGTCTTTCAGAGGAGGGGGGGGGGTCGGGATTATGATGCGGAAGAAGATGAGGGCAGTTGCTAGCGAGCATGTCAAATCCCTCTCGTTCTGTCTGTATCTATCTTTATCCCCCCTCTTTCTCCCATATTGGGATTTTGCTAATAAAGCTTTCAATTAACGATACATACCAGTTTAAACTTTAAAGTACTTGTGAGGTGCTTGAAAGTGGGAGGGCTGGTGTAAATGCGTATAAGTAAAAAAAAAAAGAAGGGAGAGAGGAAGTTAGTGAATATTATTCAGGGTTGCCTTTTTTATTGCTTCCATGTATCAACCCCTACAATGCATGTTCACAAATAGTAGCAATAGCCCTTACTGCTCACCCCCCCCCTCTCGCTTTTATTGATTTTCGCTAGCTTGACAATTCTAAGGGCTAAATCCTAGCCAAGATTGCGCCTTTTTGGTGGAAGGACTTGCTTCTTGCATAATAAGTAAATAAATATGCAATTTGAAGGCATTGCTTTCAAACGTCCAGATGCACAGAAAGGAAAATGTAATGACGTACTATTATTTAATAATAATAATGATAATAATAATGCCATTATTATTATTATTATTATTATTATTATTATTATTATTATTATTATTATTATTATTAAGGTGATATTATTTAACAATAATAATAATAATACTATCATTATTATTATTATAATTAATAAGAATAATAATACCATTATTATTATTAATAATAATAATAATAATAATAATAATAATAATAATAATAATAATAATAATAATAATAATAAATAGTTGAAAAGAGTTGGTTTTTTTTTTGTTTTTTTTTTACAAAGGCGTCACCACATTATCAAGGCCCAGAGGCCACTCAAGGATAAGGGTTAAAGAGTGTACAGTAGAAATTGGTCAATATAGTAATCATTAGTAATGAAAATTTGGTAAATTTAATAACTTATATGGAACGGCTCATCAAGAACTTATTTACTTTAGACTTGAACACAACCATATTGTAGTCAGCCGGAAAGCAGGAAAACGGAAGACAATTCCACAGGCGTGCAGTTCTAAGAAAGAAGCTTTGTTCATGGAATCTACGTTTAGGTTTAGGCACAGATAAAGAGTGGGGGAAATTATTGATAGTGTTTACAGCTAGACGAGTGTTTCTTGTGAAAATTTGGCGAGGGGGGACCATAGATTGAAGCTCAGTTGAACACTTTCCATGAAAATAACGATACATCAGAGACAAACTCGCAACATCTCTTCTGTGAGATAGAGGTTGCAAGGAGGAGAAAAGGACATCTCCTACGAGGCTACGAAGTCTATTTTGAACTCTATCAAGGCAGGACAAGTCCTTTCTAGCAGCTCCTGCCCAGATGTGGCAACAGTATTCCATCCTTGGACGTACCTGGCTCTTATATAGGTAGAGAATAGCATCAGCAGTGAGATATCTACTGGATCGATAGAAAGATCCCACCATTTTTCCAGCGGCCTTGGCAACAGATTTGATATACGTGTTCCATTTAAGATCAGGAGTAATGGTCAAGCCCAGAAGCTTGTCAAAACTTGAGGCCTCCTGAAGACGAGAGCCATTCATTTCAATTGATGACAAATGTGAATTAGAATGTTGATGATGTAAAGAGAGAAGCTTGGTTTTAGATGCATTAAAAGTAACCAGCCATTCCTTTCCCCATTGTACTACGTGCTCAAGATCAGAGGAGAGAGAATTGGAGAGAACTTGGTCGTTTACTGTCTTAGATGTGGTACCATAAATGGTAGTGTCGTCAGCATAAATGTCTACAAATGATGTAAGGATATGATTTGGAAGATCATTAATGTAGATCAGGAAAAGAGTTGGGCCCAGGATGGATCCCTGAGGGACACCGGCATTAATACTGTGAGCTTCTGATTTTTGTCCCTCAACTACTACTCTTATGAACCTATCAGAAAGAAATGATTTAATAATTGAGAAGACTTTTCCAGCTATACCATAGCTAGCGATCTTATGAAGTAAACCTTTATGCCATATCCTATCAAAGGCTTTAGATATGTCAAGAGCAATTGCCCTAGAAAGATTGCCACCGTCGAGAGATTTGCTAATCCTATGCGATATAACTGTAAGGACATCTGCTGTAGATCTAGCAGAACGGAAATTTTTTTTTATTTGGTTGCCTTCCTGTTTACTAAGATATGTTATAGTTAATTATTATTTGGTTCCATGCAAGTTAGTATTTTTATTCCTTCATCTATTGTATAAAGGGTAGTATCTGTTTTTTATTTTCTTTTACTTTTAAAAAATGTTCTTATCAATAATAAATTGTTCACTTCAAAATTCAAAATAGATTGTTATGTTGGGCATAAAAATTCCCGAGTTCGAAAAAATTGATAATTTTTTTTAGATGACATCATCCAAAACCTTGTAACAACGATAACGAAAATGATTATAATAGTCCGAAAAATCCCCAAAATACAATTGTTATTTTTTTTATATTATAACTAATTAATAACTAACCGGTTTTGCCTGCTCGCAATCACTTGGTTTAATTCTTATTCACTACTTGACATCATTGAAACGAAACTTATTGATAAGTGAAAGATAAAATTATAATTTTTCATGGAAATCACTCAAGACAAGGCGTGAAGCCACTTAATGTAAGGAGCTAACAATAAAAATGATGATTATCGCAAAGACAGGAGATCCTTATTTGCTTTAGTCTTGAAAATGTCAAGGTTAAAAGTAAGGTGGAAACAGTCAGCAGGAAAAGAGTTCCACCACAAGCTTGCAGTTCTTGAAAAGAAACAACTCTAATAGGAAACTGTATCATAATGAGGTATTAAAACAACGAATTGATGAAGACTACTAGACCAACAAGTCAAACGAGCTGGAACAAAGGAAGCAGAGAATAGATCAGACAATTTTGAAGAACACATGCCATAATAGTGTTTATAGGAAAGACTGAGACTAGCAACATCACGTCTGTGAAAGAGAGGTTGCAGAAAAGAAGATAGGGTGGGGGCAATCAAACTACAGATACATTTAATTTATTTATCAATTTACTGTGAACCTTCAAATGGGACACAGATTCACCAATGCAAATATGACAACAATACGCCATACATTGTTTGATAGTAGATTTGTAGTGATAGAGATAGAGACTCAGCTGTGAGAACGTGTTTATAGAGTGATAGAGAAAACTTACTTTACGAGACGCAGAAAGAGCATCGAATCTAATATATCGACTTCAAGCAAGATTTGATTAGAGGAAAAGATCAAGAAGATTCGGAGTCGATTTTTCCTCGGAAGCAAAGCCATCCATAAAAATCTTAGGAAGAAAAGGGGCACGCCTACGATTGAAAGACACAAGCTGAATCTTAACAGGATTAAACAAAACAAGCCACTTCGTATCCCAATTTATAACTAAAACCAAGTCAACTACTAGATAATCTGCGTATTTCAACTGGCCCAAGGATATGGGCAAAAAGCACCTCTCTATATATACACCACAAAGTTTGCTGGACACAGGTAAATTCATTTTTATTATGAAGAATGTCAACTTGGCTCCAACTCCTGTCCCATCACTGCAGTGTTGCATCCATGCAGTGTTGCATCCATTGCCTGTTTTACAAATATTTTAATGGAATATGCTCTGATGCGCTCATTGCACTTGTGCCACCTTGACATACATATCCCTGACAAACCCTCTTAGCAACAAAATCGCCCCTCTTCACTGTTGAGGTCCCTAATTGATCGAAAGCTTTCCACTCTAATAGCTTCTTTCCTTGAATAGCTATACTTTGGAATTACCTTCTTTCTACCTGCTTCACTAACTGTACTGACATGCAGAAGTTTAAATGTAACATAAACCAACATCTTGTTAATCTTTCCTAAGCATGGTTCCGAATAGTGGCCCCTTACGTCCAAGTGGTGATATACCTAGTTTGAGAGTAAAGGTGAGTAAAAGTATATATATATATATCAGATATTAAAATTAAGCCTCCACTGCTTTGCTCATAAAAATTAAAATTTGCCTTTATTTGTTACTAGCGAGGGGTACCCGGCATTGCCCGGGTGTTTGGGGGGGGGGGGTTAAAAAAAAAAGTAAGTATGAGGATCGAACCCGAACCCTTGAGGCAAAGTTGTAAATTAAAGTGTGAAAAAAAAAGTGCGATGTTAACCATTGGCCCACCGCGAGATGCTAACGTTTAAATTTATTTAATTAGTTGGATTTAGCAGGTGCCCGTTTTAAATGAGGTCAAATTTTGACTGCGGGATAGTATTCATTTACTGCTGAACGCTCCCCCCCCCCGAAGATGTTATAGGAAAAAGACTAACCCACATGCGGCGAGTGACAAATATTGAATATTTATCTTCCCGAAATCGAGCAAATTAAATAGACAGGCGAGCTTCGTTGTTAACTGTGAGATATTACGATTTGTATGTGATATAAAAAGTTTTAAAAAGTTGTTAAGCGAGCGACCGCTTCTCTGAAAAAAGCCTTTTGTTGACATACAGAAAAAGCGAACACACATACATACATACACACATTTTCGCTTTTATATATATAGATTATCATATATTAAGATTAAGCCTCCATTTCTTTGATCATAAAATTAAAATTTACATCCATTATTATTTAAGTAAGTCAGAAACATGAACGTTCACTATTGTTGTAGACGTTATCAAATAATTAATATTAATAATTACTATAGAGTTATTATAGTTGAGTTATTATTAATTGAAGTTAAGAAAGATTAAAACATTCGGTTTTTTTTTACTTGAGAGTCACCACTTATCAAGGCCGAAACTTCAATCGAGGAAAAGGATTAATGAATGTAAGCTGGTAGTGTAATAATCGTTAATAGTATAAATTGGGTAGAATTTGATTATTTATAGGGACGGCTCAGCAAGAACTTGTTTACATTGTATTTGAAGGCTACCATGTTGTATTCAACCTGGAAGCAGGCCAGTGGAACAGTGTTCCACAGGTGGGCAGTTATAGGAAAGAAACTTTGTTCATGGTATCTGCATTTAGATTTAGGTACAGATAGAGAGTGGGGGAAATCGTATATAGTGGTTGTAGTTAGTCGAGTGTTTCTTGTGAAGGTTTGGCAAAGGGGAACGATAGATTGGAGTTCAGTCGACATGACAAAATAAGGGAAGTGAGAGTTACACGGTTGCCGAAAGTAAAGCGAAGATCCACTTTCCACTTTCCTTAAAGCTTCCGGTATGAATCCACCTCTAATGAGTGAATGAATGATTGCACAAATTTTTTTCTTGATCTTTCTTTTTTCTTTTTTTTTTTTTTTTTGCAAAGGAGTCACCACTTATCAAGACCTGGAGGCCACTCGAGGATAAGGGTTAATAAGCATACAGTGGTCAATGGGACAATGTCGTAATTATTGTTAGTAGTGGAAATTTGATAAATTGGATTACTTAAGGGAACAGCTCATCAAGAACTTGTTTACATTGGACTTGAAGATGACCATATTATAGTCAGCTGGAAAGCAGGTAAATGGAAGAGAGTTCCACAGTTCTAAGAAAGAAACTTTGTTCATGGAATCTACGATTAGGTTTAGGCACAGATAAAGAGTGGGAGAAATTATTGATAGTGTTTTGAAACTATTAGAGTAGAAGGTTTTTTTCCTGAAGATGAGATATACCTTGAAAGTTTGGGAAACTTAACACCACAATATAATCCTGTTTCGAAACGTCATGTTAATAAATAAATATTTTATAATTAACAATTATTGCATTTTTATCTGAAACAAGTGACAGTGCCACTTTGATGTAGTGGGCTACTCTCTGGGAGATGATTTGCAGGAGTACTCTGTAGGGATTTGGGCAGCAAGATGTCTGTTTACACTTGAACTTCTGCATATCAGTACAGTCAGGAAAACAGGGAATTCCAAAGTCTAGCAGTCCTAGAGAAGAAACTATTAGAGTAGAAGGCTTTCTTACATCTGGGGATCTCTGTTGTGTAGGGGTGTGATTTTGCTGCTTTTCAGGTTTGCTGGGGGTATTTATATCCGGGGGGGGGGTCAAAGGGGCTTGTAGTTCGTCAGAGCACCTGCCATTAAAATACTTGTAAAACAGGCAGAGGGATGCAACATTTCATCGATGGGACAGTGGTTGAAGCCTCGCTGACAGTGCGAGACCTATTAGATTGTCGACTCTTTTGACCACTAAGAGTGAGAGACTAGTAGCAGATGCACCAGCCCAAATGTGGCAACAATACTCAATACATGGGAAAATGGTGGCCTTGTAGAAATATAGGATATTCTTAGGCATAAGTAACTTTCTAGCATGGTAAAGAGAGCCCATCTTCTTTACAACAGCCTTGGCAATACCCTCAATGTATTTGTTCCAACTCATGTTCCCTGTGAACGTTAAGCTGAGGAGTTTGAAAGAAGTATTTTCATGTAATGTATCTTTAACCAAAGCTATCAATGGTTGAGAAGGTTTCTTCGAATTATTAAAGGAAACAAGCTTAGTCTTGGATGCTTGAATGTTACCATCCATTTTTGTTCCCATTCCACTACAGACTGAAGGTCTTCGTCCAGGTTTTCCACTATTGCCTTGAATACGTGGTCATCATTTTCCTTCATGTCTGTTATAGAGTGTGGTGTCGTCAGCAAATATACCCATCTCAGAGGCAATTTTATCAGAGAGGTCATTTATGAATGTCAGGAATAATAATCTTGTCTCGTACCCAACGGTGTTTTTTTTTATTATTTAAAACTGCTTTGTCATTCCCTCCAAACACAACGCCTTACATTTTTTTTTAATTTTTAAGAGAGACCCAAGATTTTAAGAGTAAAAAAAAAAAAAAAAAACAACTTTTTAAATTGATTACTAAGCACAATTAAACTTTTATAATTGCGATATGAAGCAATTTTGAAAAAAAAAAATGTCAACCGTTGCTGTTATATTTGACTATGGTTGTCTGACTCCACCCAAAGAATTCAGCATTTAATTTTTGGTGTTAATATTCTTAGATATTAAAAAAAAAAAAAAAAAAAAAGTTTGTTTTTGCTAAATCCCCCAAAACATTTAATTTTCTTTTATTCAGTAACTTTTTAGAAATTTCATTCTTAATCAAATATTCTGTTTATTTAGTCAGAATGACCCCAGCTCAAAAAGAAAGATGTCACCCAGGAAATCGTTTTATAAAATTTATAACCTTTTCTTTAATTATTTCTTGATACAAATAAACTTCAGTCTGTGCCTGACTTGTCCACCAAGTTTTAGTCATGAATGTCCAACAGTCTTTGTTTTATCGCCATTCACTGATAAGCACCCGTGTATATAACATGCGAAGTTGTCAACAACTTTGCTCTCTTACCTTGATTTTAGTTTTGATGATCGATTTCAATTTAGGAAGAATCTGGAAATTATTTTTATGGACATCATTTTTTGCGATAACTTTATAGATAAAATCTGAGGGGAGGTATGTTCGAGTGAGTGAAAATCCTATTCAGGATCAAACCTACTGATGAGACGATTCCCAAAGTACTCTGTCAATTATATTGAATAACTAGAAGATGTATCTGGCGTTGCTCAGTACTAAATGTAACGTTACATTCCTTTAAAAAAATAACGTAAATAAAAAATAAAAAAACGGAAAGAAACTGAAACATGTACATGCGAGTATTATGGGGGGGGGGTTCTAAAAAATTCATTTCTGTTAAATTAAAAAAAAAATACTCGAGTTGAGATCGAAACCAAAACCTAAACACAGTGAGTCAAGTATGATAACTATTGGGCCAACTGAACATAATCTCCAAAAGGAGTTTTTTAACCTTCTTATTCTTAACATAATGTAAACGATTAGCGTATGCGTAGTCATGAAACAGTTAGCAAATAGATAAACATCCGATGGCCTGCACGTACCAATTTTTAAATTTTGACCCCTTAGCAGACTTTCTTCCAGATGAAAACCGATTAAAATTTTTCCACACATCTGAATCACATATATACCAAAGTTCAAGTCTGTAGATCAAAAGTTCGTTGAGTATATAGGTTGATAAGTATCCTCACACACACATTCTCACTTTTATAGATATATAGACGTAACAAAGACTGTTTGACATGCATGGCTGAAACTTGGTGGACAAGCATGGCATATACCGAAGTGTGATTTTTATTAACGATTCTATAGGGGAAAGGGAAGCACTTGGGGGAGGGGGAAATCTGTATGAACGCCTTATTCAAACCGATTTACAAAGGCAAAGAATTCAAGTGGCCGCTTCCTCCCTTTAAACGTTTTCAACAACTGATATGGTCTCTATCCTGAAAAGAAAAGAAAAGAGAAAATACATTTCAATTAAATTTTAAAATCATGAAATGGAAATATGTGATCATTCGCAATAAAACCTCCATCACTACATTACCTGCTACATTACTCCTATAAATTCGTTTATCTTTTGTGTGCATTGATATTCATATTAAAGACGCTATTTTATATTTATTTAAAAAGAAAATACAATTTTGTTATATATGGATCGTGCAATTGCATTCATCTGCGAAAGATCTAGCTAGTTTGCATATTCTTTTAAACATTCATTTTAATTAATTCTCTATTAGTTTTTTTCGGTTTTCTTATGGGATGATAATCTTTAGTTAACTATTACGTGTAATTATATTCATGCAGATATTCTACATGATTTAGACTTGTGTAATATTTGCATAAAAAGTTTATAGTAAACACAAAATTGTTTCCATATATATTTATGTATACGTATATATTTTTGTTTAATCTCTCTCTCTCTCTCTCTCTCTCTCTCTCTCTCTCTCTTTATCTATCTATCTATCTATCTATCTATCTATCTATCTATCTATCTATCTATCTATAAAAGTGAACGCGTCTGTGTATCTGTGTGTCTGTGTACATTTCCCTACGCAATAATTCTGTCAATTTTTAGTCTACAGACTCAGGGTACTGAGATTTGGGAAAATCTATGTGATTGGTTTTCGGCCAGAAATTTGGCGATTAAGGGGTCAAAATTCAACGATTTGACCTTTGAGAACTCTACCAAACTAGTCCAACAATTTTGGGTCTAAACACTTGAAATATATATAGGTTCCTTGGACATGGTTCTAACTTAATAACTTGATTTGAGCCCAAAACAATAAATTTTAAGGAGTCATAATAGGGGTCAAACTTTAAAAAATTTACCTTTTTTTTGTTTTTTTTTTAGCTCAGTATACACCTCCAAACACCCTGGCAACGCCGGGCACCCATGCTAGTATATATATCTATATATATAAAAATGTAATTCTTGGTTCGTTCAAAGTCGATAGAACCATATTTCTACATTACCAATTTAATTGAAATTTTCAGAAAATTTATCTGTAAAGTCAAGGAATGTTTGCATGTTATTAAAATAAATTAAGATCGTTAACATCGCAAATTATAAAAATATATTAAATAAAATAAAAAATATTTTTCGTAACTGCGAGACTGTCCACCATTTCATTTCCGGTAGAAATGAGCCTTTCACGTGCACCACACGTTGACAACTTGCGAATTACAACATTTAACTATCTAATTAATAGATGGGTAAAAAAAAAATCCCTATTTTTTTAAATTATATATATATATATATATATATATATATATATATATATATATATATATATATATATATATATATATATATTGTACTTTAACCTTACAATTGAATAAAAAAAAAAAAACTTTAATTAAACTTGGAAATACGATTTAAAAAATAGCGCGGATCGGTAAGTGCACTAGCACCATTTGTTTATCTTAATTTTTTACTTTTAAAAGCTTTCCTGGCGAAACCTACCTAAAATAAATTTGTCTAATTCTTAATTTCTTATGTTATTGAAAAAAAAAAAAAAGAAGGTAAATATGAAGAATTACTCCACCCTCGAAAATTCCTTTAAAATTACCACTTTTTTAGGTTTTCGGGGTCGCTGAAAACGAAAATAAAGTTTATAATTAAGGCAAACGAGTAGTTTCCAAGATATGAAAAAATGTTAGTTTAAAAAAGGGAAGGATCACTTTTCCATAATAATTTAACGTAAAATGATCACCCACTTTGTGGCCACGATTTTTTTTGGGGGGGGGGCTTTCTTTCTACCCTTGGAAAATCCTTTAAAATTACCTGTTTAAATTGGTTGGAGGGGCGGGGCCGCCAAAACACACACTCCACCCCCCACACAGAAAAATGTCCCTCTCTCAGGTGGCCAGAAAGTGGGTGCTCATTCTAAGTTAAATTTACATTGAAAAGTAATTTCTTCATATCATGAAACTTTCTTTTTGCGACGGAAACGGTTTGCAGGTTCGTTTTTAGTACATTGAAATCTACAATAAAATATTTCGTTATATACGAATGTGAGACGGGCCTTAAAGTTAAAATAATACCGGATTTTTTGGGCAGATTTGCCGTTTAGTTGTATAATATTCTCAAACCAGGTAATCACTAAAAGGGACTATTAAAAGTCGTCATCTTTAATGAGCGAAAGTTTAAAACCACTAATTATATATCAGCCTACGTCACAGTAACATATATTGAGTGAGTTCCTAACAGTATTTTGTATAGTTTTTTAGTTTAAACTCATTTTCCCAAAATTTCCCCAAACTTAACGTGTTCGATACAGTCTGCCGCCATTTGTATTTTTCAAATATACCAATAAACACTGCATGTTTTAGAACCGATTAAACATTATACATTACATAAAAACACTACAATGTTATCCAGTTAGGTAGAACATTTACTTTTCTTGCCTTTGATAACATTTATTTCTTATATATTTATTTTTTGACAACTTCTTTGTATCTGTGCTTAGTAATACAAACCCTTTTCATTTAATGTAACGCTTAGTCGGCTCGAAAAACAGTGTTTATCGGTGTATTTGAAAGATACAAATGGTGGCGGACACTGTTGATTACGTTAAGTTTGAAAAAGTGAGTTAAAACTAAAAAACTATACAAAATACTGTCACAAACCCACCGATTATGTCAGCCTATGTCATGGTAACATATATTCGGTGGGTTTTTGACACTGTATTGTATAGTTTTTAGTTTTCAACTTACTTTCCCAAACTTAACGTATTTAACAGAGTCTGCAACCATTTCTGTTTTTCCAGCCGATTAAACATTTTACATTGCATAAAAACACTAAACAATTATCCAGTTAGGTAGAAACGTAACTTACCTTTGCTTTCATTTATTTGTTTTTGGACAACTTTTTCGAATCTGTGTATAGTACCCCCACCCTCCATCACTCAAATATTAATTACTAACTCACATTTTTGTATACAGAAAAAAAAAAAAAAAAACATTTAGCGTTTCAACATTTTTGCTACATTCAGCTTTATCCACTGATTGTTTGTCGAGCCCAAGCCATGATTGACGGTAATCCCGAGGATCCGGATCCAATTCTGCAAGAGTACCATTTTTTTTCATTTTCGCCTTTTTTTTTTTTACTTTTGGGAGTGGATTGCTGTACTAAGAATATAAGAAACATGCATTTTCTCTTTTTATTAGAATTTTCCATTACCCCAAATTGAGCCACAGCAACGCATGGCAGGGTACAGCTAGTATATATATATATATATATATATATATATATATATAATGAATTTTGCAACCACAAAATTTATAATGAACATCATTAATTTACCACTATGTGATCATTAGGGCTATGACAACAGCATATTCTTATCATTGTTTTGACTCTCGGGTATATATTCGACACAGTTAATCAACCGAGAACCACATCACTATATAAACGCATATAAGATATCAACAGATACACACTTGAGAGTACAAACAATGAAAATATCATTAATTGAAACTGAATGACTTCCGTGTGATATTGGCTTACCTTTTACTCTTGGCGGTGACACAATTGACCATCCGGGGCTAGTTAGACCTCATAATATTATTGATATGAATGAATTAAAATTAATATGTATCTCTCATTTATAGTTGTCAAGTGCAAACACAGACCCCACAATATTATCGGTATGAATAAATGAAAAGTAAAATTATTTATTTTAAAAAAGGTATATTCCTTTACTAAGATCAAAGTGTAGCATCTGTTCTCCACAACATCAGCACCATTTCACACCAGAAGGTTATCTCCCTTGAAAAAATTCCAAATATAGACAGCCGTACACATAAACTGAGAGAATGTGGCTTATTTTATAAGGAGGGGAATGAGATTAAAAAAAAAAAGAAGCTCTATATCATCGTTTAAGCCATCTACGTATTGCATTCAGTCTGTGAACAAAACTAAGAATACTCTATTTCTGCTTCGTGAACTATTTCTACCACTTTATGTATTACTCCTCAAACCGCTGTTACAGTGCGGAGTTCAGGCGTCTGCAGTATGTCTAATATGTGATATCCAGTGTCTGAGGAGAGTTCAATAACTGGCTACTCGAATGGTACAGGTAAGAAAACTGACTTGAGAAGGTTAATCTTTTCTCTTTTGAGTGCCGACATTGACATGTGGTTCCCTTTTGGCCTACGATCTCCTCAATGGCCATTACAAGCTCTCACATAAAACAGGAAACTAAATAGACAAGTGTTTCATACTTACGTAATCATCAGTGCAATAAGTGATAATTACTGCTGGTCAGGAGATTCAAATCCGATCAACCAAGCTAATCTTCGTTTTGCGGGTTAGCGCCTTTGTTCTCGGCAACCAATAATTGATATTTCAATGGAAGTGAATTTATGTACTTATGAAGGCATGTAAGAGAGATGTTGTAATCAGCGACCATGAGAGTATTCAACAAAAGGAAGTTGGAATAATACGTATGTTCTAATTGACCGCATTTTCTCAATTCACTAAACAGGGCTCAATTTCAGTTTCTTAAAGATGCTTTAATACTCTAACATTTTGATAATAAATATTTACTAGTGGGGCCTGTAGAAATTCCACAGCGGACTCTTTCATATGTAATATATTGATGCTGACATTCTGTGGATGTTCAGCATAAATGGAGACGCCCTGATATTATTGTATCTCTTTTGTTCAATGTGCAAAAGTATTTATCGAAGCTAGCAGGGACGCCCGGTGTAGCCCAGTCATAAAATATGCTTAAATATAATATTTTAATTCATGCAGGTTTCATATATGTTATCATAGAGTCAATTTACTATCGATTCTTATATATTATAAAGTTGTGATTTCAAAAATATATATCCATAAAACTTTGGTGCATCAGCTGGAATCGAAACCGAAACCAAAACTTATGAAGAATTCTTGATAAAATTATTTATTACAAGAAATGGAAGTCCATAAAAATCAAACAACAGTCACTTGGATGTAAACTTGACGCAGAAAATAAATAACACACACACAATCTTATTAATATATAGATAATTTTTATACCTACAGACACTAGTATTACATGCTTACGCAATCATCAATGCAGGAAGTAGTGATTACTTCTGGTCAGGAGATTCGAAACAAGTCAACACAGCCAACCTTTGCTTTGTGGGCTAGCACCTTTCTTCTTTGCCGTGGGTAATTAACATTTCAATAGAAGTGATTATGCCATGTATTCAACTATATTCCTTACTTAATAGTCCAAAAACATTGAGATCTGAAATCTAGGAAGCCAAAATTAAAGAGTCATGTTATCATGAAAATTTTAGAAATCTAGTTCTGTATGCTATGAATCTTGAATGGTAGTTCCGTTGCCGTTTTATGAAATACGAGGTGCCTTAAATAAGTTTCCAGACTTTTTTTGTATGAGCACTTTTATTGATAGTACACACATGAAATTCTAGTCCCCCTTCGAAGTAATCTCCTCCGGCAGCAATGCTCTTCTTGTACCATTCCAATAACTTCTGGAAGGCCCCCATGGAAGTCCTCTTGTGTGAGCGTGTCACTGACCATAGTCAATATCTCTTTCATCTTCTCAATTGTCTTATAACGACAGCCTTTAAGGTTTTCCTTGAGCTTAGGGATTAACCAAAAGTCACAGGGAGCAAGGTCTGGACTAAGGGTGTACTGATTAATTAGCAAGTAATCAGTAATTGGCCACTTTGCCAATTAATCGGTAATCGGCCGGTTATTTGGCCGATTAATTACTTTTCTCTTTCCTATTAAATTTAAATCATTTCATCACTGCCAAGTGACTCATATCCTACTGATTCTGTTTCATTATCATCAATAGAAAGTAGAAGATGCAGAATCCAATTCTTAGTGTTTTTCATGCTATTTTTTTGAAATTTTAATTTGAATCTTGGTTCTAGGAAAGGAGATACATACAAGTTTTTATCATTTCGAAAATCTTGTTTCCATTGATAACCTGAATTGTTAAACAATGATAAGAAAGTGTTATTTGTTTTTGCAATACGTTTTGAATGAATTCAATTATTTACTGAAGTGCATTTTTACCTAAATGCGAGTTGGGAATAATTTTCCCTTTGACCAATTTGTAACCCCCATATGGGGAGCGGCATATATATTGTTTGTAAAATATAATTATCACTTACACGTGTTTTGTTGTCTACAACTCATCAGAATGACTGAATCTAGCAAGATTCGAAATCGGGACCCCACTATATATATATATATATATATATATATATATATATATATATATATATATATAAAATAAAATAAAATTACAATTAAATTTATCAAAATGATCCAAGATGGTAAAACTAAAGTGTATTATAACTATTAAAGAATTAATATTTATAAAGTAATCTCAACCAGATGTAAAAGCTTGATAAAACCAAATAGGAGATAGAGCTTTGTCTCGGCAGCCGTGTTAAACGCATATCTTATTTTTCTTTTATTAATATTATTGGAATTTTTTCCCCTATTCCTTGTACATATTTGTGAATTATTCCACGGATTTCGGCCTTTTGGATTATTTTGGACAATCTTCCAATTGCGCAATTTCCTTGGATTTTACTTGTGCGAATGGAAATTTAATTAACTTTCTTGGATTTACATTTTTGGATTTTACCGTCATTGGATAATTTACCTTTCACCAGACTATCCATTCATGTGAAATCAGCTTTTTCTTCTCCATATTCCCTCTGCTTCATTTTTTGTTATCAAGTAAGATCTTTGACTTACTTGCAGTTTCATTAAATACTTTTGTATGCAAAATCCGATCCCGCATTTTGCTAAATTCTACCCTCTGATGAGAAGTAAAGTATTTCTTCAAAACTCCACGGATTAAGGACTATCCACTTATTAAGTGTTTCCTGTTCAGATTAAATATGTTTTTAACTCTTTTTCAAAGTGTTTTTAAACATGTTTTATTAACTATTTTCTCTTATATATATATATATATATATATATATATATATATATATATACAGTCCTGATCAAAATCATAAGACCACTTAAAAAAGTAAGCGTTTACGCATAATATCGAATTTTTAATCAAACAAATGGTTGAAACCATTGCCAAAAGGGAAAATATGATGGAAAAAAATGAAATCTGCTTCATTCGAAACCTTAACCCTGATCTAATAATTATTTTTTAAAAAACAAACATTTTCACCTGGTCAAAATGATAAGACCACTTTAATAATCGGCTAGTTTTGAAAAAATGAATACGAAAAGCTTTCTATGTTACTAAAAGCAACTTGTTAGTAGATAAAAAACATCTTACTAAATTATAAATGGCAAAAGGGAAACCATTATCAGAGTTTGAGAGAGGAAGGATCTTTGAGCTTAATAGGGGTGGACTCTCCCATAGATCCATTGCAAACGAAGTGAATCGTAGCAAAACGGTCATCACAAATTTTTTAAGAAATCCAGATCAATATGGGCACAAAAAGAGACCAGGTCAACCAAAAAAAATAACCCCATCACTGGATCGCCGTATCAGAAGAAGTTAAAAAAAATTCCAGTATGAACTCAAGTCGATTGAAAAGCCCAACAGCAGCAGAATGTAGTCCTAAAACCATCAGAAGGCATCTGAAAATGAAGGGTTTTAATCATTTAAAGCGACTGCAGAAACCACATCTTCTTGAACATCACAAAACTAACCGACTTAAATATGCCGCCAAATACCAGACTTGGGATGAAGAGAAGTGGGAAAATGTAATTTTCTCCGATGAGAAAAAGTTTAATCTAGATGGTCCAGATGGATTTCAACACTATTGGCATGATAAAAATTTGCCCAAAGAGACTTTTTCAACTCGGCATAGTGGAGGAGGGTCTTTAATGATCTGGGGTGCTTTCTCGTTAGCTGGGACCCTAAAGTTGCAAGTAGTGAAAGGCCGGCAAACATCATTGAAGTACATTTCAATGCGTGAAAATGCTTCTATCAGGACTGAAGGTTAACGTCTGTGTTGAAGAAATTGCATTTTCCAGCAAGACAATGCTGTGATTCACACTTCTCGACAAGCACGAGAATACTTTTCTTCAAATAATATAGAATTGTTAGATCATCCAGCATGTTCTCCAGACCTCAATCCCATTGAAAATCTTTGGGCATGGATGGCAAAAGAAGCGTTCAAGGATGGAACCCAGTATGATTCAATAAAGGAACTTTCTGATTCAGTTTCCAGTATATGGGATAAAATTCTTTCGCAACTGATAAAAAACTTAGTCGCAAGCATGCCGAAGAGAATTTTTTAAGTAATTCGTAATAATGGCGGCTATACTAAATACTGAGACCCTTTTCAATAATTTTAAATTGCCTTTTGTTAGATAAATTATCAGTGGTCTTATCATTTTGACCAGGTGAAAATGTTTGTTTTTTAAAAAATAATTATTAGATGAGGGTTAAGGTTTCGAATGAAGCAGATTTCATTTTTTTCCCATCATATTTTCCCTTTTGGCAACGGTTTCAACCATTTGTTTGATTAAAAATTTGATAATATGCGTAAACGCTTACTTTCTTAAGAGGTCTTATGATTTTGACCAGGACTGTGTATATATATATATATATATATATATATATATATATATATATATATATATATATATATATATATATATATATAGTAATTTATAAAATATGTATAGCGATTAAGCTACACTGAATATTCCGCGTTTCATCCACTCTAGGACTCTTCAGGCTTATGCGCTTATATATTTTATAAATTACTAACTAGCTCTATCTATGTATTGAGCACTTTTGAAGTAAATACTTAAAGTTTACGCATAAATCTATACTTTCGTATATTAATTTTATGTGAGTAAATTAAGTAGTTATATATATATATATATATATATATATATATATATAAATATATAACTACTTAATTTACGTGAAATATTCTGTGTAGCTTATATATATATATATATATATATATATATATATATATATATATATATATATATACATATAAGTTTACAATCTTAAGATATTAACTTAGTCCATTACCGTTGTTTCCACAGACATACATAGACTAAGTTAATATCTTGCGATTGTAAAATAAAAAAAACATATTGAGCACGTTTTATTCCACTTTTTACCGCTTATACCGTTTAGTATATATATATATATATATATATATATATATATATATATATATATATATATATATATATATATATTTCATTTAATCACATAAATTAATATAAGAAGATATAATTTTATGCAAATTTTTCAGTATTTACTTCAACAGTGCTGAATACATAAGTAGAGCTTAAGCCTGACGAATTCTCACGAGGATGAAACGTGAAATATTATGTGTAGCTTAACTGACATATATATTTTCATAACTTACTATATATATTAGATTGGCGCAAAAATAATGTCGTTTTTTACTCTCTCTCTCTCTCTCTCTCTCTCTATATATATATATATATATATATATATATATATATATATATATATCATAAAAACGACATCATTTTTACACTAACCTAATATATATATATATATATATATATATATATATATATATATATATATATATATATATATATATTAATGATGAAATTGAATCACGTATTTTAGCATCACCTGTATCTGATGAATGACTCATGGTCATGATTAACAGCTTTAAATGTCACGTGACACACGAAAACAAAATGACGGAATAAAAATAAATTATCATTATTAATAATTATCTTGAAAAGTCTTGGGACTTCCGGATTTAATACAACTTCTCCAGCTGGTGTGTTCCCACAGAAGCCTTTGACATTTTTTCTACAAAAAAAAAAAAAAAAAATAGGAATAAAAAAAATAGGAATAAAAAAAAAAAAGCTTAATCTTAACAAATAATACCTAAGCCCGTCACACTGTCGACTGCGTCCCACTCCCTCCCCAGTCTATTATAATTACTTACTTACACCAGGCTTGAATCATGACACAACAAAAGGCCACGTGCCCTTAAATATTACTTACTTAGAATTATAATCCGTGGGGATATGATAGGATTAAATGTCTGTCGAGCTGGTGGGTGGGAGGGAAGGAGAAGATACTGGATGAGCTCAAATGACGTTGAGGGATATGGGTTGGGAAAGATGGAAGGGGTGGGGGAGTAAAAATGAAATTTAAGTCAAGTCGCTGTGACCAACCAGCAGAAGGGATGCACAAAGGTTATCTTTGCACTAAAAGACATCACCAAGATATCTTAATTCCCCCACCCACCTCAGTCTGTTTTCTTTGTCTTCAAATTGATCCATACGCACATTGTCTTGAAGAAACCGTAGGGAAACCGTCGACCTGTCAATAAAGCTTTTTTCGACGTGGTCCATTTGACATTTTCTGGAGATGACAAATATTATAGAATACATTTACTTAGAAAAACAAAACAGTTTCTGCAGTATAGATAAAAAGCTGCAGGAACTAAAAGAATATATTTTTGTGGCTTTCTTTTAAAGACAATGGATACCCCCTGCAAGAAAGGCTATGTGAGGAGGCTATATTGAAGATATTTATCTCTCTACTGTTCACATCTTAAGAGTTATTTTCATAGCGTTTCGGTTGATGTCACCTCCAAGCTTCTACGGATAACTCTGGAATCTTTCGGTCAAATTCGGGAATCTGCATGAAATTTCAAACGGAACCTTTTATTTAATCCACTAAAAGTACTTGGTAAAAATCAGTGACAAATTTGGACTCTTCTGGAGGTTGAAGGTTCAATCCTCAATGCGAACAACACTTAGAATTCAATTGCGAAGTACTTAGCACTTTTACCCAGTCATGGTTGACAGAATGAGAGCATTCTACCCCCATGCACTAAAAATATTTTTAAAGCCTATTTTTGTCAATTTATTTCTTGTACATTTTAAATATATCTACCAACCAGCCTTCACTCTTGATCTAAAATTAAATCCCATTTTCAAGGTCCTCAGAAAAATGTTTGGATCATTCTATCGCTCCAGAAAATATCCCATCCTCAACTTGAATAAGAGTTAAATACGTCCTAAAATGGAGTTTTGTTATCACATCTGAAAAGGGGCTGCTTAGAGCAACCTTTCTTGCCTGGACGGAGTTAAAAACTGGTTTCGAAATCTAATGGGCGGTGTCTTCTATGCTACTGTCCCACTGACTACAGTACACACATTAACCCTTATCCTCGAGTGGCCTTTGGGCCTTGATATGTGGTAATCCCTTTATAAAAATAAAATAAATAATTGGTGAGGTGACGTGAGGTGGGGGGGAAGGGGGTATAAGATGCATACACTAACACGTTTTCTTGGTTCTGGTGTTTTTATATTTGTTGATTTTATTTTTTATTTCTTTTTACAAGGGAGTTACGGCTTATCAAGACCCAGGAGCCTCTCAAGGATAAAAGTTAATAAGTGAACACAATAATGATCAGAAATTATACAAAATGGGTAAAAATTGATTATTTAAGAGCACGGCTCAATAAAAACTTGCTTACTGTGATGTCAAAAACGACCATGATATAGTTAGTTGGGAAAGCTCTAGGAAAGAAGCTTTGCTCATGGAATTTTAATTTAGTCTTAGGTACAAATAGAGAATAACGGAAATTGTTGACAATGGTTGTAGCTAGGCGAGTGTTTGCCTTGAATTTTTTATGGAGGAGGGGGCATAGATTGGAGTTCAGTTGAGCACTTGCCGTGAAAGTAACAATAAAGCACAAATAGACTAGCAACGTCTCTTCTGTAAGAAATAAGAAAGAAGAGGGCGTCGTCCATGAGCCATTCATTTCAATAGGGGCCAGATGTGGGTCAGAGCATTGATGA
Source organism: Euprymna scolopes (assembly GCF_053919585.1). Classification (NCBI taxonomy): domain Eukaryota; kingdom Metazoa; phylum Mollusca; class Cephalopoda; order Sepiida; family Sepiolidae; genus Euprymna; species Euprymna scolopes. The sequence continues at coordinate 104,865,637 of NC_136502.1, forward strand.
TGGTAAGATAGAAGCTTGGTTTTCGATGCATTAAAATTAACCAGCCACTTTCCCCCCTCCCCATTGCACCACGTGCCCAAGATCAGAGAAGAGAGAATCAGAGAGATCTTGGTCATTGCCAGCCTTTGAAGTGTTACCATGGACGATAGTGTCGTCTGCGTAAATGTCAACGAATGATCTAAGAATGTGATTTGGGAGATCATTGATGAAGATCAAGAAGAAAGTTGGACCCAGGATGTAACCTTGAGGGATGCCACCATTAATACTACAAGTTTCTGATTTCTGCCCATCAAGGAATGATTTAATAATTGAGAAGACATTTCCATAGCTGGAGATCTTGTGTTATGCCACACTCTATCAAAAGCCTTTGATATATCAAGAGCAATTGCCCTAGTTATTTGCAAAATTAACTTCCACCATAATGCATTTTAGGTTGGTGTGCCTGTCGTTAGACATTAGACAGGGTCTAAAAAGAATCTCTAATCTAATAGGTTCCACACTGTCAGCCAAATTCCAACCCCTGTCCCATCACTGCACTGTTGTATCCCTGCGTCTGTTTTACAAGTATTTTAATGGAATGTGCTCCGACGAATCTGTAGCACTTGTGCTCTCTTGACTAATCCGACAGGCAACAAAATCCCACCCCTTCATTTTAAAGGTCCCTAGATGCTGAAAAGCATTCTACTCTAATAGTTTCTTTCTTCAAACTGCTGGACCTTGGAATTTCCTCCGTCTTCCCTGCTTCCCCGACTTTACTAAAATGACGAAATTTTAATGTAATGCAAACAGAAATCTTGCTGCTCAACTCCCTACACAGTTCATTTGTAGGCATAATTTCAAATAGTAACTCCTTACACCCAAGTGGTAATATGCCTTGTTTGTGATAAATAAGAGTAAATATAAAGAAAAAAATTTCCTGCACCAGTCAACGGGAACCACCATTTATTAGGCCCAAAGGCCACTCGAGGATAAGGGTTATTGAGTGTATGGTGATCACCAAGATAACAGTGTAGTGATCGTTAGTAGTTGAAATTACGCAGAATTTGATTATTTAAGAAGTTTCAACAAGAATTTGTTTCCATTATTTTATTGTAATTAATAATAGAATAAAATAATGAAAACAAGTTCTTGTTGAAACTTCTTAAATAATCAAATTACAAATTTAAAACAAATCATCACCATCTCTGAAATTATCCAAGTAAGTCAGTCAGTGTGTATTCCTCACCACCAACTACCGAATTACTTAATATTACAAATATGTTTTATATTGTGCATATTTTTGGTGAAAAATTTTTTTCCCGGTGGTTTCAAGTAAATTTACTTGTGTGGATTGCAATTGTTGGCTTTCTTAATTCTCCCGGGCAACGCCTGGAAACGGGGTCAGCTAGACTATCATAAAATGATTTCATTGCTATTTAAATTTTTTACGTATCAGTAATTATTTCGTTCAAGGTCTAATGACATAGTGGATGGTTTAAAATGCTTAAAAGTAGATCAAAAATAATCCCTCACTGATGAGTTACCATCTTTTTTTTTTTTTTTTTTTTTTTACACAGTGATCACCACTTATCAAGGCCCGGAAGCCACTCAGGGATAAAGGTTATTGCAAGTACAGTACATTAGTGTGGAGATTTAATGAAGTGTTTACTTAAGGGGACGGTTAATTAGGAATTTGTTAACGTTGGACTTGAAGACATCCAGGTTGTATTCAGGTGAGAAGCAGGCAGACGGAACAGAGTTCCACAGGCGTGCAGTTCTAAGAAAGAAGCTTTGTTCATGGAATCTACATTTTGATTTAGGCACAGATATAGAGTGGGGGAAATTTTTCACAGTGGATTCAGCTAGACAGGTGTTTTTCGTGAAAGATTGGCGAGGGGGTACAAGAGATTGGAGTTCAGACGAGCACCTGCCATCTTTTCTTTTTTTATTGTCAGACAAAATAATTTCAGTTCTTAATTACAGTTTTTTTTTGTTTTTTTTTCAGATCAAATAGTCCTCTTTTCAAACCCGACGGGTGTACCTCAACATTTTATTTTAATTTTTCCTTATTAATAAGTTCAATTTATTTTAAAAGGAGGGGTACCATTTAAAATCGCAGCAAGTCATTTCTTTGTTTGCATATTTTAAAACTAAACATTAATTAGAAGTGACTTTTCTAGGGCATTCATCGTCAAACCCAAATATCAGCTAACGTGATATTGTAAACAAACACAGACGGAATTTGATGAACCACATTATCATCATTGTTTATTTATTTTTTTTTTTTTTTTGTGAATTAGTCCTCCGAGCAAATTATTCCTCGTAATATATAATACCTAATAGAGGACTGATTCTATAAGAATTCATATGGAATCTGCATAAATTAAAATATCAAACGTATTGTACAACCGGGTAACGCTGGGCGTCCAGCTGATTTGTATAAAATGCTAAAATATATTTTAGTCATCGACATACAGTCCTGTTTCGTTGTTTCACAACTCATCAGTGCCGCTAGACTAACACCTATCCCAAGCCGAGGATCGAACCTAGAACCGTCGTGATGACAGTCGGCAGTTCTACCCCCTGACTACGGAAGCGGTGGCCGTAACTAATCTGTCCGAATGTCTATTTAAATAAACATCCGTCCGCCACTCGTAAAGTGCTCAAACGTTTGTTTGTAAACAAACCGCGAGCTTCGCATTTTTTCAGCTAAATTAAGTAGCGAGTGAGATTATTTACGATAGTGCTCAACCCAAGAGGGGGGCTTTATAAAATATATTGTAGTCATCGACATACAGTCCTGTTTCGTTGTTTCACAACTCATCAGTGCCGCTAGACTAACACCTATCCCAAGCCGAGGATCGAACCTAGAACCGTCGTGATGACAGTCGGCAGTTCTACTAGTAAATGCTAAAATTCAAATCGTATGTATTAAAATTTGTGCCTAATGGGATTATTAGTTTACGAATTACAGTTATTTAAGTGAATGTAATGTTGAAACTTTTTAAAAAATGGAAAAAAATCTTAATTTCGTGTGTTGATAAAATATTGGTTTCTCATCTGAAAGGATAAAAGGATACTGTGCAAGCAAAGCAATGACTTGATAAACGTGGTTTACACTTCGCTCTATTGGAATCAACAGTTATGAAGTGATCTATTGACTTACTTTAAATGCAACGCCTGGAAACGGGGTCTGCTAGACTATCATAAAATGAATTCATTGCTATTTAAATTTTTTACGTATCAGTAATTATTTCGTTCAAGGTCTAATGACATAGTGGATGGTTTAAAATGCTTAAAAGTAGATCAAAAATAATCCCTCACTGATGAGTGAATTAATTTACTTACCATCTTTTCTTTTTTTTTATTGTCAGACAAAATAGTTTCAGTTCTTAATTACAGTTTTTTTGTTTTTTTTTCAGATCGAATAGTCCTCTTTTCAAACCCGACGGGTGTACCTCAACATTTTATTTTAATTTTTCCTTATTAATAAGTTCAATTTACGATAAAAGAAGAGGTACCATTTAAAATCGCAGCAAGTCATTTCTTTGTTTGCATATTTTAAAACTAAACATTAATCAGAAGATTGACTTACTTTAAATGCAGGAGTACAGACATAAATCATGCTGAATGCTCAGGTATTCCGAAGTTGTCCGGGGAAAACATAATAAAAAATCACAAACTCGTTTTGATTAATCGTAAATTAAAGTTGCATAAGATAAGCTAAAAATATCAGAAATTTATTCACTGTCCGCATGAACATTTGCTTTCAGAATTTTACCAAGAAGCGTATCCACTACACCACGGGTTCTTGTCATACAAATTCAGGGCTGAATGAACGAGAGAGTATGCTACCTCCGTGGATTAAATAAAAGAACCCTGTTCGGAATTCTGTGCAGATTCATGAGCTCAACAGAAAGATTTCCGTGTTTGGACAGATACACCTGAAGAAGGTCGAAGGTTACATCGACTGAAACCTTGTGAAAATAACACTCAAGATGAAAACGGTAGTCCAAAAAATTCAAGTAATACTTTCAAATTGTAATTGACATTAGTCATCTTCTATAATATCAATCTCACCTGTCTGTTTAAATGTATGTATATATGTTTGTATGTATGTACGTATGTATGTATGTATGTATGTATGTATGTATGTATGTATGTATATATGTATGTATGTATGCCTGCCTAAAACTTTCGAAATGTATGTATGTATGTATGTATGTCTGCCTAAAACTTTCGAAATGTATGTATGTATGTATGTATGTATGTCTGCCTAAAACCTTTGAAATGTATGTATGTATGTATGTATGTATGCATGTATGTATGTTTGCCTAAAACCTTTGAAATGTATGTATGTATGTATGTATGCATATATGTATGTTTGCCTAAAACTTTCGAAATGTATGTATGTATGTATGTATGCCTGCCTAAAACTTTCAAAATGAATGTATGTATGTCTGCCTAAAACCTTTGAAATGTATGTATGTATGTATGTATGCATGTATGTATGTTTACCTAAAACTTTCGAAATGTATATATTATGTATGTATGTATGTATGTATGTATGTATGTCTGCCTAAAACCTTTGAAATGTATGTGGGCATGTATGCCTAAAACTTTCGAAATGTATGTATGTATGTATGTATGTATGCATGTCTTGCAAAAACTTTCGACAGAGCCAATGGATTTTCACAAGATCAGTATCGCTTTGAAGCTCGACCCTTCGGATGACAAATATAAAAAAATTGACTAAAAACATTCATTACTTCACCCAGGCTAGTATTTATTAAAAGAAAGAAATTATACGATTTAAGCTTTCGTAAATCTTAAAAAGAAAAGATTCACCTTTTTAATTATTAGAAAATTCGTTTTATAGTTTGAAAGCAAGAGAGGACGGTAAACCGCAACCATCGTATTCTCTAAAAACCCATTATTTTTGTAATGAGTGAAAGACATCGTATTCTCTAAAAACCCATTATTTTTGTAAGAAAAAGACATCGTATTATCTAAAAACCCATTATTTTTATAAGAAAAAGACATCGTATTCTCTAAAAACCCATTATTTTTGTAAGAAAATGTCTCTATGATAATTAATATTATTTTGGCTCTGATTCGGAACAAATATATTCGTTAATAATAAGTTCATATTTGATCATTAAAAATACATTGGCCAAGTTGAATAAACGACCGCTTGTAGCATGTAATTAAAAAAACATTGTAAATAAATGATAAGAGGGAATATATTTGACATAATATTATAATATATAATTAATTTTAGGACGAAAATAATCTAATGTTTATTAAAAAGAAAATTTTATCTGTAGTTGAAAAAGACAGATTAATGACAAAGCGTTTTATTAATGTTGTAAGCAAACTCAATTTCATTTTAGGTCATTATTAGGGATGTGACAACAGAATATTCTTTTCATTCTTTTGACTCTCGGGTATATACACTTAATCAATCGGAACCACATCCGTCTATATAAAAACATATAAGATATTAACAAGATATTAACTGATATATACTCAAGAGTCAAAACAATGAAAAGAATATGCTGTTGTCACAGCCCTAATCATTATTGACAAAATGTCTCTGGTGTGAGAATATTCCTAGTCAGAATAAGTATTTCTTGAAACAAATTAAAGTAAAAAAGTGTTTGGTATTGTAAGAACATGGTGGAAGAAAATGAAATATAAATTTGTGAGACAGAATAAAATGTATATTTGTCAGATTCAAGGCTATTCATGTCAAACTTGGAGAATCCAACTGAACTTATTTTATTTATTAGATTATGTATATATTTATTTAGCATATTACTCAAAGGGAAACTAAAGAGAAATGTGTAAATTAAAGAGAGTGGATATTGACTCAGAGAAGAGAGTCATATCCTATCTTTGCCTTGGGAATTAGTCTGAAAAATTAATTGCTTCCAGCAGAATTTGAACTCCTTATTGTTCTCTGATTCCATTCTCATCACACACACGCGCGTGCCCGCGCGCATACACACACTTATCCAGGCATCAACGCATCTGAGTTTCCTCCAATCATTGACAGAAATTCTGTCATATCTTCTTCTGCATCAAATATTGCTTAATGATCCTTAACCCTATTAACTGATATTTCCAAAAATCATTTTTTATTCAGTTTACTTCTTTTTTAACGCATAAATCGATATCTTTATGTACATCGATATATATATATATATCGATTTACATATGAATATCATCATCATCATCATCTTGCAAGATTCTATTGTTGGCATTGGTTCCCCCCCCCCAATAATTTTGTAGTTAGAATTCTTTTTAAAAGGATATCAGGTAATTAGGGGAAAGAACATGTGAAGGTTGCCAACATCTTAAGTAAAAGTGTTTTTTGTGGAACGAATTGGATTCGAACTTGAAACACTCAGGTCGTTAGCCCATGTCTTTAACCACTTGACCACTTTCATTTCCCACATATGCATACATTTCTCTATGCACATTTATATAAATGTATATGTTCTCTCTATATATATTCTGGGTCAGAATCTATTTCACCTAACGCTTATCGTGGGCAAGTTTTTGACCTTGGAGTAGGATTTTTTTAGCTTCTTACATCAAGTGGCTTCATGCTTTGTCTGAAGCGATTTCCATTAAAATATAAAGTTATTAAGTGTATCTATATCATGCTTTTCTTTCTATCTATCTGTTCCACTTTTTTTTCGTAAACTGCTGGCCTGATCTGTCTGAAATTTCGTATGCACCTTTATTATGATAAGGTCCATCGAACTAAGTATTATGCTATCCATTCGATGATCAGTAAAATCTTAATAGGGATTAATAGTGATAAGTATTGAATGCAAAAAAAATTAGTTGTAATTTAACCATATTCAACCATTAATATTATATAAAACACCCATTCTATGTCAATATGTGTAAAAACAATATTTTCAGACTTCTGGTAGTCCTGGCTTTAGTTGTTAACCTCGTAGCAAGTGTTTTAATAATTAAATTTATTATTATCTATTGATTAATTTTTCAAATTATGAAAATATAAAAGAAAGAAAAGAGATGCCAGCTACTAACTACTACTGAATTCGAGCGAGTATTGCATTGCAAAGCTAGTGTGTTTAATCTAGAAATACAGATAAACGACGTTTGATATTTTTTGTTGTTGATAAAAACAAAAAATGGATACCCGCTGTCTTAAAAAGAAAGGTCCTATTCGTGGGCTCGGAAACTTTGGAAAAATTGTATTTTTTTTCTAAGCCCAAGTTGTACAAATTATAATTAATAAACTGCTATATACTTATTTGCCAACACCAGGGGCTGAGACAATTTTTTACCAATAAAAGACCAACATTTTGAAAACGAGTAAATACTTGTGTGTCTTTCTTTTTAACAAGGTATTTAAAAAATAAAAACCTATAAGATAATATCCTAAACTAATGAACAAAATTATTATCAGTTTTGTAATATATATTTTAGTCGGCATCTAACCACTGAGCTGAACGTCGTCAGGTTTCAATAAAAAAAAAAAAACACATTTTATCACAAGTCTTGTTGCGTAAAATAAGAAAATATGACATTTCATAGCAGTGTGGTTGTCGTTCAATTCATGAGGCACCCATGTATCAAGTTTTTGTCTTTCAAATTTCTCTCAAATGGTTGGAAATCGTCGTATACGTTATGTCTAATTCAGAAGCAATTTCTCGAACAGTTGTGCATAGATTGGCTTCAGCTAAGTCTCTTAATTGATCGTTGTCAGCATCCGATGGCCAACCACTACACTCATTATCTTCAAGATTCTCGTCGGCATCAAGAAATTTAGTAAACCACCATTGTGCTGTGTGTTCAGTAATGGTTACTGTGCCAAACGTTTTGTTGATAACGCAATCTGTTTCAGCGGCTTTTCGACCTGGCTTGAATTGAAATAAGAAAATTCTGCGAATTTGCTTTCTTTCTATCTTGCATTCAACGTTCTAAAAAGAAGATATGATTGTTTTAAAACGATTATAATTTAACCAATCAGATGGAGCGAAAAACGCCCTTTAAAATGATATATAAATTAAAAGTATTATAATGAAAACAAATTTGAAAATGAACCATCTGAAATCAACATTAGAAATTCTACCAGAACTTTCTTTTCAACCTAATATATATATATATATATATATATATATATATATATATATATATATATATATTCTATCTCCATAGATATATAATATTTTGATTGAAGAAATTCCCCTCTGGACCAAAGTACCGTAGGTTTACAACAACAGATGCCACATACAAATTTATTATGTCTAGACTATTAGCCAATATTTTATGTCAATTTAGAACATTTTAGACACATTTAGTTGTCATAATAAAATCCTACATTTCATTCTAAGAGCAACACCATCACAATCGCAAGCACCTTTAGAGAAAGTAGTTCATATTTTCGCTCTAAATATTAAGTCCTCCTACCGCCTCCAGTCAACACCGGGGGGGGGGAAATATACTCATTATAAATATATTATGCTTGCGCCCTTCGTAACTGGAGCATAAACTCATAGACATAACATAATATTTACCTTTTCCGATTCAAAAATAATAAAGTCTCCCAAACTAATGCCGCTCATTCTGATTGGCTGAGCTTTGACCATTCCTATATTCTGGATTAACGGTATTTGCATGCTAAATGAACCCTAATGTACTACTCAAATATGGCATTGCAATAATACTTACTTTCACCCTCTAATTAAATTGCTGCGTTCATTTTCTTACATTTTATGGCGTCAATAATATTTACACTGATTTTTATTTCCCCTCTGTCTCTGTCTGTCTGTTTGTCCCCCCCCCCTCTCTCTCTCTCTCTCTCTCTCTCTCTTTCTTTCTGGCGTTTGCTTTTTACATTTCTTTTATGCTGAAGAAAGAAAACATTATACGGCGATGCCGAAATAAAAACAATAAACATTTCACGACATCAGCATTATCTACACCAGTTTTTATTCCCCCTCTCTCTCTCTCTTTCTCTCTTTTCGCTTGAATTTTACATTTCTTTTTATGCCGAAAAAACAACAAACATTTTATGTCGTCAACAATATCTACAACCATTTTATCTCCTCTCTCTCTTTCTCTCCCTTTATACATTTCTTCTCATGTTGAAAAAATGAACCAAACATTTTATGGCGCCAATACTATCTGGGGGGGTTCCATTTACACAAACGGAGCCACAGAAACGCGTGGCCAGGTATGGCTAGTAAATAATATTTCTGCTTGTAACAAATATTAAGCTCAATGAAATTGAATGTTCCCCTTCAGAGCTGGTATTTCATTATTTATCATTTCAAAACTAGATGTATTTAATTCAAACTCATAAATTTTTATTAATGCCTTTGAAGTAAGTCTTACACGTCTTTCGTTGAATAGCAAAATACTTCTAAACAACTCCTCAGAGACAAATGTATGTTCCTAAAAAAACTGCTTTTATATGAAATGAAAAAGGGATTTGAAAAAGAAATAGATGTTAAAGGACATGGAGATACGCAAAGCCTTCAAAAACAAATTAAATTATTAAAGTTGACTAAACGTGTATCTTCTACACATGTCCAAATATACTTTATATGTTTAAGTATGTTAATTTTTAAAGTTTTGACATGCATATGGGCTTAGCTCGGATGGTAGCGAATAATCCTGCAGCACTAAATGTTTTGGTTTCGATTCTAGCTGAGGGCACCTAAGTCATATATCTTTTAACTTTTAAAATCATTACTATATATTGGGTACAATATAATAATCAATAGAGAATTGATTCTATAATAATAAATATGAAATATACATAAATTAAAATATCATATTTAAGTGTATTTTACAACCGAACAGTAATACGTTAGAGCGTTCGTTTTGGCCTCGATAAGTGGTGATCCCTATGCAGAAAAAAAAAACAAAAAAAAAAAACAACCTGTAACAAATGTAAAAGAACCCGATTTTGGAAGAATCATATTAATACATTAATATTTTGTTGTAGCACTTGTTGCACTTTTAAAAATTAATTTTGGTAATGAACAAATTAATTCATAAGAATTCTCCACTAACACAAAGGCCTAATTACATAAATATGGAAAAAATCACATGGATAACCATTTCATATTAAATCACCAAAGGGTAGCAGCACCTTCATGCAAAAAACATCCAAACGTGATGTGGTCATCCCCCTTGACTGGTGTATACATGCATCTGGGGCCCCTCTTGTAAATTTAATATTCCATTGAAGCTTCCTCCTTCGGAGGAAGCTGACTCATCTTGCCCAGAGTGTGTGCTGCAATAGCTACCACAGGATACATAACAATTAATCAATATTTGTTGGTTGGTATTTTTCTAATCTAGTTTTAATAATTCCCAATACATTTTCTATTGGATTTACATCCGGGCTATTTGCAAGCTAAGCAAGAGCCATTCTTTTTTTTAATTTCCCTGTATAAACTGGAGTAGACTGATGTTTTAAGATAAATTAAATCTCCTTAAAATTGTCCTTAATGAATGAGAAAATGAAACAAATATAGATAGCAACACTTATCGGTCCGTAATAGCAGTGACAGTCTCATGAACAGAGTGTAGTAACTGTTCTGATACTAAACTTAGTCTATTCCGTCCGCGATCAATGAAAGAGGAATCCTTCTAGACTGAGGCCATTTTTATTTTTTTTTCTAACTTAAAGTGCCCTTTTTTATGGAGCTGGATTTTCCCCACATTACAAGCCTACTTTTTGTCTGAGTTTACCTTTGTGGGGAGGCAAGTAATTAGGGACAGCAACAGTCTCTCTGGCTTTTTTCTTCCAGTTAAACTTAAACGAACTCATACTTTTCTATGTAAACATAAACGACCCCAAACTTTTCCAACGAAACTTAAACGACCTCAAACTTTTCCAGGTAAATGCAAACCACCCCAGGTAAACTTTAACAACCTAAGACTTTTCGAGCTAAATTCTCTATCTATATAAAAGCCAAGTACGTCCAAGGATGGAATACTGTTGCCATATCTGGGCAGGAGCTGCTAAAAACAGCCTATCCTGCCTTGACAGAGTACAAAATAGACTTCGTGGCTTAGTGGGGGATGCCCTTTTCTCTACCCTGCAACCTCTCTCCCACAGAAGAGACGTTGCGAGCCTATCCTTGTTTTATCGTTATTTCCATGGCAGGTGCTCGTCTGAACTCCAATCTCTGGTCCCCCCTCACCAATCTTTCACGAAAAACACCCGTCTAGCTGAATCCACTGTGAAAAATTTTCTCCACTCTTTATCTGTGCCTAAATCAAAATGTAGATTCCATGAACAAAGCTTCTTTCTTAGAACTGCACGCCTGTGGAACTCTGTTCCGTCTGCCTGCTTCTCACCTGAATACAACCTGGATGTCTTCAAGTCCAACGTTAACAAATTCCTAATTAACCGTCCCCTTAAGTAAACACTTCATTAAATCTCCACACTAATGTACTGTACTTGCAATAACCCTAATCCCTGAGTGGCTTCCGGGCCTTGATAAATGGTGACCACCGTGTAAAAAAAAAATTTAAACCACCCCACACTTTCCAGGTAAAATAAATGACAACAAACTTGTTGCAGGTAAACCTAAGTGACCCCAGGTTTTTCAGGCAAAATAAACGCACCCAGACTTTGCCATATAAGCATAAACGACCACAAACTTTTCCAGCTAAACTTAAACGACCTTAGATTTTTTCAAATAAACCCAAACGACCCCAGATTTTCAGATAAAATAAATGACTACAAACTTGTTCCAGATAAGCATAAACGACCCCTAGGCTTTTTTTCAGATAAACTTAAACGATCCCAGACATTTCCAGGTAAACTTTAACGACCCCAGACATTTCCAGGTAAACTTAAACGACCACAGACTCTTCCAGATAAACTTAAATGACCACAGACTCTTCCAGATAAACTTAAATGACCCCATGCATAAGCATAAACATAAGCGACTTCAGAGCTTTTCAGGTAAAATAAACGACCCCAAACCTTTCCAGGTAAAGATAAACGACTCCATACCTTCACAAGTGAAGGTAAGCGATCTCATACTTTTCCAGGTAAAAATATACATCTATAAAGTGATGAGGGTCGCTCATCTTTAACTGATCCATAATTTGAGTTACAGACACAATGCTTAATCGTTTTTGTACCAACAAGCAAACACGTAAAAAACTGAATCAATTATTTCGATATAAAAATAATGAGGGTTTTTACTTTTAACTTCCGTGATCTAACGGGAACAGGTATGTCAGCATAATTATGCTGTACTCCTCTTTAATAGTCTTATTAATTGTATGAATCCATAAAAGAGTTTTAGTTAATTAGATTATTTGGACTCTTGTTCCTATTTTGAGTATCATTTTCACAACATTTCGATCGATCTAACCTCCAACCTTCTACAGGTTTATCTTGTTGAATTCAGGAATTTTCCTATCAAATTCGGAAATTTGCTTGAAATCCCGAACGGGGCCTTTTATTTAATCCACAGGGTTAGCATACTCTCGGTTTATCATGGATTAAATAAAGGGTTCCGTTCAAAATTCCCTGCAGATTTCTGAGTTCGACAGAAAGATGCCTGAGTTCGACAAGACACACCTGAAGAATATCGGAGGCTACATCGACCAAAACGTTGTGGAAATAACACTCAAAATGATAACAGTAGTATTATTTTCACATTTCAGCTGATGTAACCTCCGACTTTGTTCAGGTTATTTAGTCAAGCTCAGAAATCATGCTGCAAGAACCCGTGACTTAGTAGGTAAAGTACATGCAGGTTGAGGATTCAACCATCAGTACGGTCAACAATCATAATACAATTGTTAATTACTTAGGACTTCTACCGAGTCATGACTGGCGGAACGAGAGCATGCTACCCCCCCTCTCCCCCACACACTATAGATTAAATAAAGCCACATCTGTGCAGGAGCTGCTATAAGCAGCTTATCCTGTCTTGACAGAGTTCAAAATAGACTTCGTAGCTTAGTGGGGGATGCCCTTTTCTCTTCCCTGCAACCTCTTTCCCACAGAAGAGATGTAGCGAGCCTGTCCTGCTTTATCGTTATTTTCATAGCAGGTGCTAATCTGAACTTCAATCTATGATCCCCCCTCGCCAAACTTTCACAAAAAACACTCGTCTAACCAGAACCACTATCAACAATTTCCCCCACTCTTTATCTGTGCCTACACCTAAACGTAGATTCCATGAACAGAGCTTCTTTCTTAGAACTGCTCGCCTGTGGAACTCTATTCCGTTTGCCTGCTTTCCAGCTCACTACAATTTGATTGTCTTCAAGTCCAACGTGAACAAGTTCTTTTGTAACCGTAACCCTAAGTAATCCAAGTTACAAAATTTCCACTAATGTTTACTACGCTAAAACCACAATGTCTAATGTATACCCATTAACCCTTATCCTCGAGTGGCCTCTGGGCCTTGATAAGTGGTGACCCACATGTAAAAAAAAAAAAAAAGAAAAGAAAAGCTTTATGTTCGAAATTTTGTGCAGATTACCGAGTTCAACAGGAGAAATTAAAAAAATACTAACTAAAAAAAATAATAAGTATTCTTTTTTTAATGAATGTATGCTTAAAATAAATTTATTTGCGTTTACATGAACTATATCAAGGCAGGATAGGATCGCCGAGTTAATTAAAATTTTGTGACACTTTTGTTTTTGTTTTTTTTTTTTATTCCGCAGAATTAGATTTGCTTGTCGTCACCATCTTGTGTGAGAGAGTAAAGAAGTGGAATGCCACAAAACCTACTGATGATCGTCGGTTTTTCTTTTCCTTCTTTTTCAATCGAAATTGTCTCCCTCTGAATATCTGGCCTGTTTTTCTTATTCCTATAGAAACGTTACGTCATCACTAATAGTCTATATTTGTTTTTTTTTCAATTAATTTAGACATCACTAATACAAGGGTAGTTCTAGAAGTAAAGCCTCCTATTTTTTAACTAAAAAATTTGAAGAACTATGAAGATGTGAGTAGTACCATTAAAACGAACGACCTTTTGTGCTCCAGTATTTATATTTCTACATAATCACCACCATTCTCAATGAATTTTTACCAGTGCAAAACAACTAGAATTTGGAATACCCTTCCTGCTACCTGCTTCCCTTAGTGTACTGATATGCAGAAGTTCAAATGTAACGTAAACCAACATCTTGTTAATATTTCCTATGCATGGTCCCAAATAGTAGCCCCTTACATTCAAATGGCTATATGCCAGATGGCTAGATGCCTTGTTAGGGGGCGAATGTGAGTAAAAAAAAAAAAAAAAGTGGTGAACGATGCATGTGCATGACCATCTGGAGTGTGTTTTGTCATACCAAGATCATTCCGAAAGTAAAGCCTCCTTTTTTAACTAAAAAACTTGAAGAGCTACAAAGACGGAAATGGTACCATTAAAAATAGCAACTTTTACTGCTGTATTTTACTAAATAGTTACTAATATTCTCAATGCATTTTTGCCATGAATTCAATGGTGCATCTCTGCTTCTGACACGCGTCCATGATAGGGTTTGCTATTTGTAGAGTCTCACACCATCAATATCTACAACAGAGAGATGAAACTTTCAGGTCATGCACGGATGATTTTAATAATCTTAACAATGCAATTTGAAATTTCCTCTCATCCATTTGGGAAGGCTAACAAAAATAGGAGACATTACTTTTGGAACGCCCCCTGTATTTGCATAGTATCAAGTTTCGTTTAGTTACGTCCTCAGAACAGTCTCAACAAGTGGGGATCATGCTGTGTCATTAAAAAAATGTTGGATATAAAAGCAAGATAAACATTTTAATTTCTTATAATTTGGATTCTTCAGACTACTGTTCTTATCCTAAGTGTTATTTTCACAATAATTCGGTCGATGTAACCTCCGACCTCCTTTAGGTGTATTATATTGAATCGGAAATCTTTCTGTCAAGCTCGGGAACCTGCAATGAATTTAAAATGGAACCCTTTATTTAATCCACACAAGGACCCATGGCATAGTGGATAAAGTACTTTGTAAAATTCAGTTGTAAGTTACACTCCCCTGGCGGTAAAAGGTTCAATCCTCAGTGCGGGTGACACTTAACATACCCAGCCAGCCATAGCTTTCTCAAATGGTCACCCAGTTGGCTCAACATTGCTTAACTTCGGTGATCTCTCCCACCTTGCTTGTTTATATCGACCTGTTCTCTAGCAGGTGTTTCAACCCTGACAGCTGTGAGGTCAATTATTTGACCTAATCAGCTCTGGTGACGTCAGTTTTGACGGTTTTACCTCATCACTCATTCTTTTAGTCTCAGACCGTCCTGCATGTGTGTGCGTGTATGTGTATCAACATGCAACAAGAGTTTGGTAAGATATACCTGAAGAAGGTTGACGGTTACATCAACCAAAACGTTGTGAAAATAACACTCACAATGAGAACAGTAATCTGGAGGATCTAAATAATAAGGACCCAAGAGAAAAGCATGTATGAATAAAGACCTGGGCCGAGTTAAGTTGTTAATTTGAAAGATAAGACATCCAAGATATACCAGCATGTAAAATGGATGCTGAATAGAGGACGACGATGAAGAAGAAAATGAAGAATGAATGAGTACGCTTGCGTTAAGAAAATATTGGAAGTGGGGAAGATGAGGATAGATTTAAGGAAAAGAGGGATGGTATAAAGACCTGGGCAGAGATAGGGAAGTTTTGAGGTTAATTTCTGAAAGCCGTCCATTACATGGCATCATTTAAAACGGACGTTAAACCGAATTTGATGATGATGATGATGATGATGATGATGGAGGAGGAGGAGGAGGAGGAGGAGGAGGAGGAATGACCGAGTACGGTCGTGTTTGGTGTAGATGAGTTGCGATAGCAGAGTAAGGCCAAGAAGAAGATGAAAGGGAGATGATACAAATGAATTGGAGAGAAAAAAAGATGAAGAAAAACCTGGAGAAAGACAAATTTCTGTGGAAGTCAGTTTCTAAACAAACTAAATCAAACACATGCTGGTATGTAAAACAAATGTGGCACTTAAGAAGATGAAGAATAGACTAGAAGAAGAAGAAGAAGAAGAAGAGGAGGAGATGAAGGAAATGGTTAGAAAAAGAAAAAAAAGATGAGAAGGAAGGAAAGAAGAAGAAGAAGAAGAAGATGAAGAAGAAGAAGAAGAATAGGAGGAGGAAGGGGTTAAAAGAAGAAAGACAAGAAAAAGAGGAAGGGGTTATAATAATAATAATAATAATAAAAATTATAATAATAATAATAATAATATGAAGAAGATGATGATGATTTAGCAAATTGTTCAGATTTTCCTTGAAGTTGATTTAATCCCAGCCATGCTGGGTGACCTTGCTGGTGTGGTAAGCCGCTCTGCTTTTTTCCACTTCAATCACAGTCAATCTGTCTTTTCGGCTTTTATTCATACTGAGATAAAAATGGCCGCCAGCAATGGTAGCTGAAGGATTCCCGTGATCCTTTCTTTTCAGGCAGCGCTCACTAATCGTGACTCACGCTGTTCAAGTTTTGAATTTCTCTTATCAGCTCAGTGTAAATCGTTTACTCATCTGCCTGCTCAAATGATCGAATAAGTTCAGTCGTTATTGTCTATCCGAGTTAAATGACTGATTTATGTCGTAAGCCGGCCGTAGCAGCTAGAAAATTAAAACTGATTATTATTACTGCATTGCGTAATTGATTACTTTGGATATTATTAATCTGTGTCATGGCTAAAGGTCATGACATCAGTTTTAACCACATCTGCATTAGCAGGCAATAATACGAACGCAAATGAAGGCTTCGGGGTAATGTTGTAATGTATACTCGCTTATTACTGCAAAATTTATTTCGACGGGGTTTTATTGCTGGCAACCATTTTTTTTTTTTTACTTAAAACCATTTTTTTTTTTTCTGAAATAAAACAGAAAAGAGTGTTAAAAACAAATTTAATTGTGTTTCTGATTTTTTGAGATGAGGATTGATTATTCCTATTATTTGTATTCTTCAGACCACTGTTCTCATCTTGAGTGTTATTTTCACAACGTTTCGGTCGATGTAACCGCCGACCTTTTTCAAGAGTGTCTTGTCGAACTTGGGTATGTTTCTGTTGAACACGGAAATGTTCCTGTCGAACTCGGGAATCTTTCTGTTGAACATGGAATCTTTCTGTCGAACTCGGGAATCTTTCTGCTAAACACGGGAGTCTACATAGGATTTCAAATGGAATCCTTTCTGTCAGCCATGTAATTCGCAATTCTACACGGATGAGTCTTTGGAGAAGTTTAAATCTCTTGCCAAATCGCTAATCTCTCCTTGATCAAACAATACGGGGTCTGAGATTTTCATTGTCCAGTTTTTCAAAACTTGTATCTAAATTTTCATTCGGTAGATCAGGCAGTTCTTTAAAAACAGGTATTGGAATTTCATCACAATGAGCCGCTAGTCGAATTGCAGAGGAAGATTTGGGTAAACTAGGGATTTTCGCTTCTTCTTATTAATTCCTGTTAAATTAATTGCACAAAATTCGTTGAAGTGATTTTGTAACTTTCTCCAAATCATTTACACTCCGAACCTCAAGGATTTTCAAGAACCTTGAGTCCATTGCCTCAAATGTTCAATACATGTTTTGTAAACTATATGTGGAACCCAAGGTTTGTCTTTATCACCGAGATGTACGCCAAAATAAGATAAACTTTTTAGATAAAACCTGTTACACTTTTGTTTTAATTATTTATTCCAAACTCTCCACAAATATAACAAAATGAATCCGGATGTGTTTTGCAGGATCGAATCCTCTATGTTATTTTTGTATATTTACTTATTATATATGCAATGAGTCAAATTATAAAGTTCAAACTATCACTAATTAAGTAGATACAGCTATACTTAAGTGAACTTTCCAATAGTAATCAACAATATAGCCATGAATGTTATAGGCTCGAAAAAAGTAAAACGATCGTCAACAGTTTTTAGCATACGTACACAGGTGAAAAAAATGTATTCAGTTTGAAAAGAAAAAAACTAATACTTTTTAAATAAAATCTCAGACAGCTTTAATCAAAATACGAAACGTTAAATAACGTTTTTCAATCTGACTTCCTGAAATTGAAAAGAACAATATTTTCAACAGAAAAAGACAATATTTGGTTTTTCTAGTTTCAAATCTACAAAAATTTTTTTTTTTTTTTTAAATTCGTACAGTATTATTGGACAAATATTAGACACAGGGTGAGTTACGGGAAACGGATATTCTTTTAAGGACAACAAAACTCTGCGAATATTAATCTTAAGCAGGTTTAAAGAGTACCTTCTTCACTCACTATTCCTTACTCAAGTAGAGCAAGGAGCGTTCTAAAAACATCCGTTTGCTGTGACTCACGCTGTAAGAGTAGAGATTAGTCCATAAAATATTTTGAATTTTTTTCTGTAATAGTATGTATGTGAATTATATCTATCTATCTATCTATCTATACTCTTATGAATTCGTTTTTCTTGTGTGTGTATTGATATTCATATTAAAAACCCTCTTTTATATTTATTTAAAAAGAAAATACAATTTTCTTATATATGGGCTGTGGAATTGCATTCACTAGCAAAAGATCTAGCTAATTTGCATATTCTTTTAAGCATTCATTTTAATTAATTCCCTATTAGTTTTTTCGGTTTTCTTATGGGATTATCATCTTTAGTTAACTATTACGTGTAATTATATTCATGCAGATATTCTACATTATTTATACTTGTATGATATTTGCGTAAAAAGTTTATAGTAAACACATAATTGTTTCCATATATGTTTATGTATACGTATATATTTTTGTTTAATCTATCTATCTATCTATCTATCTATCTATCTATCTATCTTTAAAAGTGAACGTGTCTGTGTATGCATCTGTGTGTCTGTGTGTGTACATTTCCCTACGCAATAACTCTGTCAATTTTCAGTCTACAGACTTGAAATTTGATATACAGGGTACTGAGATTTGGGAATATGTCGCATTGTATTCCAGCTTAAAAAGTTTTTTTTAAGTGTGTTTCATTTATCTAGATATTTTGAACATATATTTATTTATAGAAACGTGAAATATTCTTTTGAATTCTAATAAGAACATTCTTGAACTTTTTATCAATTAATTTTTTTTTCAAACATATTTGTATTTCTTTTTTCAAATATAGTTACGTTTTATTTTATATTCATTGATTTTTGCATGTTTCTGTAAATAAATATATTTTTAATATATCTGATTAGTTTGCCAAAAAATAAATAAATAAAAATTAATTAAAAAAAATTAAGAATTCAAAACAACATTTCGCGACACAGTCAATGTTTTTTTTTTTTTTTTTTTTTTTTTTTCATTTTTCTGTTAATAAATATATTTTAAAACATAAATATATTGACACAAAATACTTTAATATTTTGCTCAAATATGTGAGTAAACAGTTTTGGAGAAAAGCGGAGGTATTGTTTCCATTTTGTGCTTCCATATCTCAATTTAGAAATGCAGGCGCCCTCTAGTGATGTGTTTGAAAGTTAAGCTACCGTGTTATGCTCAATTACCTTAAAGTCTCTTAGTTCGCCATGTAGTTAACAAAATTCTGCAGTGTTGAACACCCCGTAAACGCTCTCGTCACCCATGTGATCACACGTCCATCCCACACCGGCCACCTTGCCAGTCCTCTCACCACGTGGTACCTTTTTCTCTTTGCTTTTCTTTCCCTTCTCTTTCTTTGCTCTGACGTCAGCTCGCGTGTTGGCTTGATTATTTGCATACGTGTTATACACCTGCTGCTGTTAAATACACGTCACCCAGCTCTGTCACACATACAAACAAAATGACATTAATTAGGGTTTGACCCAGAGATAAATTTCTGATGTTTATAAACGACCTCCCTAATGCAATTGAATGGGAAGCGGGGATATTTACCTGTTAAAAAGCTTTTGACTCCTAATGGGGTATGCAACCAATGATTTTGACGATCATTTTTAAAACCACAAGTTATAATAAATGACCAATCAGAAGCTGCCAAAGTTACTATAAAAATTGTTAAATTTTGGATTCAATCAGTTCGCCGTCGTCTCTGTAACCCGCACTTGATTCTTCGCCGCCATCTTTGTTACTAGGAATTACTTAACACTCAAGATCGGAACTGCACTGAATCTTCGCCGCAATCTCTGTTACTAGGAATTATTTAACACTCAAGATCGGAACTGCACTGAATCTTCGCCACCATCTTTGTTACTAGGAATTATTTAACACTCAAGATCAGAACTGCACTGAATCTTCGCCACCATCTTTGTTACTAGGAATTATTTAACACTCAAGATCAGAACTGCACTGAATCTTCGCCACCATCTTTGTTACTAGGAATTATTTAACACTCAAGATCGGAACTGCACTGAATCTTCGCCACCATCTTTGTTACTAGGAATTATTTAACACTCAAGATCAGAACTGCACTGAATCTTCGCCACCATCTTTGTTACTAGGAATTATTTAACACTCAAGATCGGAACTGCACTGAATCTTCGCCACCATCTTTGTTACTAGGAATTATTTAACACTCAAGATCAGAACTGCACTGAATCTTCGCCACCATCTTTGTTACTAGGAATTATTTAACACTCAAGATCGGAACTGCACTGAATCTTCGCCACCATCTTTGTTACTAGGAATTATTTAACACTCAAGATCGGAACTGCACTGAATCTTCGCCACCATCTTTGTTACTAGGAATTATTTAACACTCAAGATCGGAACTGCACTGAATCTTCGCCACCATCTTTGTGACTAGGAATTATTTAACACTCAAGATCAGAACTGCACTGAATCTTCGCCACCATCTTTGTTACTAAGAATTATTTAACACTCAAGATCGGAACTGCACTGAATCTTCGCCACCATCTTTGTGACTAGGAATTATTTAACACTCAAGATCGGAACTGCACTGAATCTTCGCCACCATCTTTGTTACTAGGAATTATTTAACACTCAAGATCGGAACTGCACTGAATCTTCGCCACCATCTTTGTGACTAGGAATTATTTAACACTCAAGATCGGAACTGCACTGAATCTTCGCCACCATCTTTGTTACTTGGAATTATTTAACACTCAAGATCGGAACTGCACTGAATCTTCGCCACCATCTTTGTTACTAGGAATTATTTAACGCTCAAGATGAGAACTGCACTGAATCTTCGCCACCATCTTTGTGACTAGGAATTATTTAACACTCAAGATCGGAACTGCACTGAATCTTCGCCACCATCTTTGTTACTTGGAATTATTTAACACTCAAGATCAGAACTGCACTGAATCTTCGCCACCATCTTTGTTACTAGGAATTATTTAACACTCAAGATCGGAACTGCACTGAATCTTCGCCACCATCTTTGTTACTAGGAATTATTTAACACTCAAGATCGGAACTGCACTGAATCTTCGCCACCATCTTTGTTACTAGGAATTATTTAACACTCAAGATCGGAACTGCACTGAATCTTCGCCACCATCTTTGTTACTAGGAATTATTTAACACTCAAGATCGGAACTGCACTGAATCTTCGCCACCATCTTTGTGACTAGGAATTATTTAACACTCAAGATCGGAACTGCACTGAATCTTCGCCACCATCTTTGTGACTAGGAATTATTTAACACTCAAGATCGGAACTGCACTGAATCTTCGCCACCATCTTTGTGACTAGGAATTATTTAACACTCAAGATCGGAACTGCACTGAATCTTCGCCACCATCTTTGTTACTAGGAATTATTTAACACTCAAGATCGGAACTGCACTGAATCTTCGCCACCATCTTTGTGACTAGGAATTATTTAACACTCAAGATCGGAACTGCACTGAATCTTCGCCACCATCTTTGTTACTAGGAATTATTTAACACTCAAGATCGGAACTGCACTGAATCTTCGCCACCATCTTTGTGACTAGGAATTATTTAACACTCAAGATCGGAACTGCACTGAATCTTCGCCACCATCTTTGTGACTAGGAATTATTTAACACTCAAGATCGGAACTGCACTGAATCTTCGCCACCATCTTTGTTACTTGGAATTATTTAACACTCAAGATCGGAACTGCACTGAATCTTCGCCACCATCTTTGTTACTAGGAATTATTTAACGCTCAAGATGAGAACTGCACTGAATCTTCGCCACCATCTTTGTGACTAGGAATTATTTAACACTCAAGATCGGAACTGCACTGAATCTTCGCCACCATCTTTGTTACTAGGAATTATTTAACACTCAAGATCGGAACTGCACTGAATCTTCGCCACCATCTTTGTTACTAGGAATTATTTAACACTCAAGATCGGAACTGCACTGAATCTTCGCCACCATCTTTGTTACTAGGAATTATTTAACACTCAAGATCGGAACTGCACTGAATCTTCGCCACCATCTTTGTTACTAGGAATTATTTAACACTCAAGATCGGAACTGCACTGAATCTTCGCCACCATCTTTGTTACTAGGAATTATTTAACACTCAAGATCGGAACTGCACTGAATCTTCGCCACCATCTTTGTGACTAGGAATTATTTAACACTCAAGATCGGAACTGCACTGAATCTTCGCCACCATCTTTGTGACTAGGAATTATTTAACACTCAAGATCGGAACTGCACTGAATCTTCGCCACCATCTTTGTTACTAGGAATTATTTAACACTCAAGATCGGAACTGCACTGAATCTTCGCCACCATCTTTGTTACTAGGAATTATTTAACACTCAAGATCGGAACTGCACTGAATCTTCGCCACCATCTTTGTTACTAGGAATTATTTAACACTCAAGATCGGAACTGCACTGAATCTTCGCCACCATCTTTGTGACTAGGAATTATTTAACACTCAAGATCGGAACTGCACTGAATCTTCGCCACCATCTTTGTTACTAGGAATTATTTAACACTCAAGATCGGAACTGCACTGAATCTTCGCCACCATCTTTGTTACTTGGAATTATTTAACACTCAAGATCGGAACTGCACTGAATCTTCGCCACCATCTTTGTTACTAGGAATTATTTAACACTCAAGATCGGAACTGCACTGAATCTTCGCCACCATCTTTGTTACTAGGAATTATTTAACACTCAAGATCGGAACTGCACTGAATCTTCGCCACCATCTTTGTTACTAGGAATTATTTAACACTCAAGATCGGAACTGCACTGAATCTTCGCCACCATCTTTGTGACTAGGAATTATTTAACACTCAAGATCGGAACTGCACTGAATCTTCGCCACCATCTTTGTTACTAGGAATTATTTAACACTCAAGATCGGAACTGCACTGAATCTTCGCCACCATCTTTGTGACTAGGAATTATTTAACACTCAAGATCGGAACTGCACTGAATCTTCGCCACCATCTTTGTTACTAGGAATTATTTAACACTCAAGATCGGAACTGCACTGATTCTTCGCCACCATCTTTGTGACTAGGAATTATTTAACACTCAAGATCGGAACTGCACTGAATCTTTGCCACCATCTTTGTGACTAGGAATTATTTAACACTCAAGATCGGAACTGCACTGAATCTTCGCCACCATCTTTGTGACTAGGAATTATTTAACACTCAAGATCGGAACTGCACTGAATCTTCGCCACCATATTTGTTACTAGGAATTATTTAACACTCAAGATCAGAACTGCACTGAATCTTCGCCACCATCTTTGTTACTAGGAATTATTTAACACTCAAGATCGGAACTGCACTGAATCTTCGCCACCATCTTTGTTACTAGGAATTATTTAACGCTCAAGATGAGAACTGCACTGAATCTTCGCCACCATCTTTGTTACTAGGAATTATTTAACACTCAAGATCGGAACTGCACTGAATCTTCGCCACCATCTTTGTTACTAGGAATTATTTAACACTCAAGATCAGAACTGCACTGAATCTTCGCCACCATCTTTGTGACTAGGAATTATTTAACACTCAAGATCGGAACTGCACTGAATCTTCGCCACCATCTTTGTGACTAGGAATTATTTAACACTCAAGATCGGAACTGCACTGAATCTTCGCCACAATCTTTGTGACTAGGAATTATTTAACACTCAAGATCGGAACTGCACTGAATCTTCGCCACCATCTTTGTTACTAGGAATTATTTAACACTCAAGATCGGAACTGCACTGAATCTTCGCCACCATCTTTGTTACTAGGAATTATTTAACACTCAAGATCGGAACTGCACTGAATCTTCGCCACCATCTTTGTGACTAGGAATTATTTAACACTCAAGATCGGAACTGCACTGAATCTTCGCCACCATCTTTGTTACTAGGAATTATTTAACACTCAAGATCGGAACTGCACTGAATCTTCGCCACCATCTTTGTGACTAGGAATTATTTAACACTCAAGATCGGAACTGCACTGAATCTTCGCCACCATCTTTGTTACTTGGAATTATTTAACACTCAAGATCGGAACTGCACTGAATCTTCGCCACCATCTTTGTTACTAGGAATTATTTAACGCTCAAGATGAGAACTGCACTGAATCTTCGCCACCATCTTTGTGACTAGGAATTATTTAACACTCAAGATCGGAACTGCACTGAATCTTCGCCACCATCTTTGTTACTTGGAATTATTTAACACTCAAGATCAGAACTGCACTGAATCTTCGCCACCATCTTTGTTACTAGGAATTATTTAACACTCAAGATCGGAACTGCACTGAATCTTCGCCACCATCTTTGTTACTAGGAATTATTTAACACTCAAGATCGGAACTGCACTGAATCTTCGCCACCATCTTTGTTACTAGGAATTATTTAACACTCAAGATCGGAACTGCACTGAATCTTCGCCACCATCTTTGTTACTAGGAATTATTTAACACTCAAGATCGGAACTGCACTGAATCTTCGCCACCATCTTTGTGACTAGGAATTATTTAACACTCAAGATCGGAACTGCACTGAATCTTCGCCACCATCTTTGTGACTAGGAATTATTTAACACTCAAGATCGGAACTGCACTGAATCTTCGCCACCATCTTTGTGACTAGGAATTATTTAACACTCAAGATCGGAACTGCACTGAATCTTCGCCACCATCTTTGTTACTAGGAATTATTTAACACTCAAGATCGGAACTGCACTGAATCTTCGCCACCATCTTTGTGACTAGGAATTATTTAACACTCAAGATCGGAACTGCACTGAATCTTCGCCACCATCTTTGTTACTAGGAATTATTTAACACTCAAGATCGGAACTGCACTGAATCTTCGCCACCATCTTTGTGACTAGGAATTATTTAACACTCAAGATCGGAACTGCACTGAATCTTCGCCACCATCTTTGTGACTAGGAATTATTTAACACTCAAGATCGGAACTGCACTGAATCTTCGCCACCATCTTTGTGACTAGGAATTATTTAACACTCAAGATCGGAACTGCACTGAATCTTCGCCACCATCTTTGTTACTAGGAATTATTTAACACTCAAGATCGGAACTGCACTGAATCTTCGCCACCATCTTTGTTACTAGGAATTATTTAACACTCAAGATCGGAACTGCACTGAATCTTCGCCACCATCTTTGTTACTAGGAATTATTTAACACTCAAGATCGGAACTGCACTGAATCTTCGCCACCATCTTTGTGACTAGGAATTATTTAACACTCAAGATCGGAACTGCACTGAATCTTCGCCACCATCTTTGTTACTAGGAATTATTTAACACTCAAGATCGGAACTGCACTGAATCTTCGCCACCATCTTTGTTACTAGGAATTATTTAACACTCAAGATCGGAACTGCACTGAATCTTCGCCACCATCTTTGTTACTAGGAATTATTTAACACTCAAGATCGGAACTGCACTGAATCTTCGCCACCATCTTTGTGACTAGGAATTATTTAACACTCAAGATCGGAACTGCACTGAATCTTCGCCACCATCTTTGTTACTAGGAATTATTTAACACTCAAGATCGGAACTGCACTGAATCTTCGCCGCCATCTTTGTTACTAGGAATTATTTAACACTCAAGATCGGAACTGCACTGAATCTTCGCCACCATCTTTGTGACTAGGAATTATTTAACACTCAAGATCGGAACTGCACTGAATCTTCGCCACCATCTTTGTGACTAGGAATTATGTAACACTCAAGATCGGAACTGCACTGAATCTTCGCCACCATCTTTGTTACTAGGAATTATTTAACACTCAAGATCGGAACTGCACTGAATCTTCGCCACCATCTTTGTTACTAGGAATTATTTAACACTCAAGATCGGAACTGCACTGAATCTTCGCCACCATCTTTGTTACTAGGAATTATTTAACACTCAAGATCAGAACTGCACTGAATCTTCGCCACCATCTTTGTTACTAGGAATTATTTAACACTCAAGATCGGAACTGCACTGAATCTTCGCCACCATCTTTGTTACTAGGAATTATTTAACACTCAAGATCGGAACTGCACTGAATCTTCGCCACCATCTTTGTTACTAGGAATTATTTAACACTCAAGATCGGAACTGCACTGAATCTTCGCCACCATCTTTGTTACTAGGAATTTTTTAACACTCAAGATCGGAACTGCACTGAATCTTCGCCACCATCTTTGTTACTAGGAATTATTTAACACTCAAGATCAGAACTGCACTGAATCTTCGCCACCATCTTTGTGACTAGGAATTATTTAACACTCAAGATCGGAACTGCACTGAATCTTCGCCACCATCTTTGTTACTAGGAATTATTTAACACTCAAGATCGGAACTGCACTGAATCTTCACCGCCATCTTTGTTCAACATAATGTCTCAACACTTAACATTACCAATGACACTATATTCTATTCTTGACATATGGACAAAACGAACACACACATATCCAATGTCTTAATCTTTAAAACATGACTTCCAGTCCATAGTTGAATGAGGCCATAAATGTATGATAACATTTAATGCTACTAAGACAAAGCTTCTTTCCTATAACGATTATAAGAAACTTATTGAAGCACCGATTGTCATTGCTAATAGCACTCTATCTGAGAGTCTAATAACAAATTACGTGGCCTAACATTTACAGGCAACATGAATTGGAACAAATACATTGCCAAGGCTGCTGCAAAGAAGATGAGCTCTTTCTACCATACTAGAAAACTTCTCACATTAATTTGTATCCTATATTTCTACAAAGAGACCATTTGCTCATGCATGGAGTTGTGTTGCCACATCTAGGCTAGTGCAGTAAACACTAGTCTCTTGTTGCATCTGAGCTGGTGCAGCAACCCCGAGTTTCTCCTATTAGACAGAGCCCCAAAACGAGTTTCCCGTCTGATATATACCACACTGCCAACCAAGCTCCAACGCCACAATGTTTCGTTTCTGTACTTGTTTTACTGTTTTACGCCAATGGAATGTGCTCCAATGAACTAGCAGCACTGGTGCCCCCTCTATATAAATACCCACGATCAACCCAACAAGCCCAACAAACAGCAAAATTCCACCCCTTTACTGCAGAGATCCTCAGATGCAGAAAGGCTTTTGACACTTAAGACCTTCTTTCCGCAAACTGCTAGACTTAGGAATTCTCTTACTGATTCATGTTTCCCTGACTGTACTAATATGCACAAGTCCCCACTTAGGATGCCCCCATAAATCTGGTCTTTAATCCCTCATAGTTCATAACATCTCTTTTTTGGGGTGGATAAAGGTTTAGAAGAAAAAAATTATTTTTTTAATTTTAAAAATGATCCAGAATCCAAATTGCCCATACTTCACAAAACGTTGTGGTCATTGTTCATATTTACTTGCCTCTCTACGAGGGCAGAGTTAGACACAGGGTCAGTTTTTAATGTAGGGGATATCCAACTTCTCAATAAGGAGCACTTTTGATAGAAACAAAATTGAAAATCGTCTCAGTCATGAAGGTTTTCTCCTCCCCTGATCGAGGACAGAAAAGGTAAAGTGTAGCCTCAGAACAGATACTACACTGTGATCTTGGCCCGAAGTCATCATTATTTATTTACATGACTCAAGTTATGGTGACCCTCAAGGAAAATCTGCTTTATCCTCAGGGGCAGGGAAGGGGACTGTGTTACGTTGTTGCTCTATAATAAAGGGTTGAGTGTTTGTTGCATCATCTCTAATAATGGATTAGAAGAGATGACGTGTTATATTATATATTTATGTTGTATCATAAAGGGAATCGTGTGTAAGTGACATGTATTTTCAGAACCTACCTCTGCTTCTTCGCTGTTGGACCATCTGGAATTTCTCGTCCTGGAGGGAGACTTGATACTTGTTTTTGGATGAAGATTCAATCACTCCAAGACAAGGAATTAGTTCTATAGTTTATTTCACTTTTCCCAGATGTCCTGCAGAAGGTGGAAGTGAAATCGGCCTGTGTGGGTTCTTCTTCTACACGCGTCAGCGTTCGTCCCCACCCCAGGGAAGAGGAAGAGATAACGGGAAGCCGTCCGTTGTCTTCTGAGTCCAAATCAAATTTCAACGATTCAGCTAATCTGATCACATGACTCACACGCAATCAAATCAGCTCATCTTTTACTTCCGGCCAACGTGTCTACACTATAACTCACCTCTTCTTCTTCCTCTCTCTCTCTCTCTCTCTCTCTCTCTCTCTCTCTCTCCATTCTCTAACAACTGAAAATGTCCACGAATAAAGAAAAACTTCACTTTTTCAAATCTTTAAGGATACATTAATTAGATTTTTCCGGCCAAATGAAACCGATAATTACCAGAAATTTCACATTTGTCTCCAAGAAGACAAACAAAAATATTCTATTCTTATTTAGAATTCGACTTAATTAAAAAAAAAAAAAAAAGCGGATAAAAGCAGAAAATACGAATGGCACCTACATAATTGTCAGGTCTCAAATAGTAACATATCCAAAATTATGAAAAGCGACAATCGTAGGTATCGTTTGTTTCATTTGAAATTCAATTTTTTTGTTGTTTGTATAATATAGAAGCGCTGACAAATCTTTATGATGTATGTGTTCGTCACGGAATGAAGGTGTCATATTCAAAAAATCATGTAAATTGATCAAATAGTTTTTCTTAATATATTGAAAATCATTTTTTACGATATTTAGCCATTTTAAGAATAAATTGCATTCATTACAAGGCTGATTTTGATTTCGATAGTTCGAATAAGTTATCTCCCTCTTATTCATAAACAATGGCGGATTAAAAAATAGTGCCTCGTTTCATAATAAAATTTGATATCTTAGTAAAAAAAGAACTACTTGATCAATTTAATGTGATTTTTTGAAATATGACATCTCTATTTTGTGACGGGAACGTACATTATAACATGTTGCTTGTATTTTCTGTATATTTTTTTAAATTTTTTAATCAAGTTAAATCCTAAATAGAACCAAATATTCTTTAAAACACTCGTCTAGCTGAAACCACTATCAATAATTTCCCCCACTCTTTATTTGTGTCTAAACATAAACGTAGATTCCATGAACAAAGATTCTTTTTTAGAACGGTACGCCTGTGGAACTCTGCTCCGTTTTTCTGCTTTCAAACTGATTACAATATGGTTGCCTTCAAGTCCAATGTAAACACGTTCTTGATAAGTAATCCAATTTACCAAATTCCCATTACTAACGATTACTACGACATATCCCCTTTGACCACTGTACACTCATTAACCCTTATCCTCGAGTGGCCTCCGGGTCTTGATAAATGTGACTCCTTTGTAAAAAAAAAAAAATGTCTTAAAGGCCGTCCATTTTTTCTTCAAATCTACAAAATTTTGTTCTTGCAGAATTGCAGGATTCCACCACAAACAGATGAGAATGTTTACCTCTAAAAAATTTTCGCAAAAATCAACAAATGTCTTCACCCGAACTACATACAAAGGTTAGTATACACGAGATTGATTCGATGGATGTGTGATGTGAGTTTTGGAGACAGACTTAGATCTGATGACCTCAGAGGAAGAATAAATTTGGACGGTATGATGAGATGTGTGCAGAATAGGAGACTTCGATTGTTTGTCTACTTTGTAAGAATAGATGCGAGTTCTTGGGTTAGTAGATGCGGAACAATTGAGTTGGTGGCAAAAGACGGAGGACATAAGAAGGATGAACTTGAGAGAAAGTTGGATAAATAAAGACCTAGCCAGAGATAGGTTAGTTTGAATGTCAATTTCTAAAGACCATTCAACACATTGTAAACCAAACGTTAACCCGACGATGATGATAGTAGTAGTAGTAGTAGTAGTAGTAACTAAACTCTGCCTTTCAAGCTTTCCCTCACATGATGCTAAGAATGGGGGCCTAAATGGTAAAAAAAGATTGCAATAGGGTAGGATTAACCCTAGTTCTCACCCTAACCCTAACCCTCAATCAACGAAAAGTTGTGATCAATGTTTGTTTACATTAGTCAAATTGTCGTTGTTTTTGTTTATTTTCTGAAAAAAAAAACCAAAAAAAACGGTATTTTTCTCTTTTTCCTCTTTTTTCTTGTTTTTTTCTTTTCTTTTTTCTGCTATTTTTCTTTTTTTTTCCTTGTGTTTTTCCTTTTCTTTTTTCTTGTTTGCCAGCAGTCATTTTTTTTTCTTGTCACGTGCTACAAACAGATTGCTTGTTGAAAGTTTGTTTTTCATTCCACTCTTTATTCAAACAGATGGCGATTTGCTTCAGTGGATCTAAGTTGCCTTTTGTGATTTTGATTTCTTTTATATCACATTTGTTTACCATTTAGCTCTTACAATCAAATTTTTTTTTTTTATTAATATCCCTCATCGCACTGGCAATTTG
Source organism: Euprymna scolopes (assembly GCF_053919585.1). Lineage (NCBI taxonomy): Eukaryota > Metazoa > Mollusca > Cephalopoda > Sepiida > Sepiolidae > Euprymna > Euprymna scolopes. Next base: position 104,896,419 of record NC_136502.1, read on the forward strand.
TTGACAAGAAAAAAAAAAAACACGAAAATTTTTCCCACAAATTTTTTCTAATCTATATGATATTAGCAGGGGTACCCGGCGTTGCCCGGGTGTTTAGAGGTGTAAAAGAAAAGAAGTGTTAGTAGGGAGGGAGGCTCGAACCCGTAACGAACCCGAAGGTGGAAAAAAAAAAAAAAGTAAAAGAAAAGAGGCCATAGGAAGTGAAAATCGTTCAAATTTAACGATATCAATCAAAAAGTTGACTTGCGAAGTGAATGCAGAAATGAGCATTGGCTGAAGGCCAGTTAAACTTTCTGCTGTTTCATTTATTTGTTTCCCCATGATGTTGGGAAACCAAGCTCCCCGAAAAAGAGGGAGCTCTCAAATGAATAGCAATTGTCTAATATGAAGGGGTTTCCCCTGATTGCCTTCATGACGTGCCGGCCACAAGATACGATTCAGTTTCACTTTTTATTTATATGAAAAGAACAAACAAACACACGAGAGGATTGAATAATATGAATTTTATAAAAGTCGATCAAAATAAATCTAAAAATGGCGTTCCTTCGCAAATCTTAGATATTATAATCTAGGAAGTATATAAAAAGTTCTAAAACATAGTAATCCCATCTTCTTTAGATGGTCTGTACGTTACGCTTTGAGAAAGACCAAATACGAATTTTGAAGGCCAAACTGTTTCAAAAAGGCTAATCTGACAAGAATAAGTGACCTCCCTTTGATTTAGCCTCGTTTTCGGATATCATTATAAGAATATATGATCATTGTTGCAATAATGTTAGAAAGGAACTCGTAATTTTGACGTGCAGTGATTTTTCACCAAAGAAAGAAGTCAGCGAAATGTTATGTAAAAAAGGGAAATTTCAAAGGAAACAGGAAAAAAAGAACATTGTTTGCCAAGAGGTGCTGGACTGTAGGGGTAAATTAAAGATTGTCTCTTACAATATGATTTTTTTATTTGTATTGAACTATGTAGCACATTATTACTTATTAATATTAATGAAGAAGTAAATTAAAGATTGTCTCTTACAATATGATTTTATGTTTTATATTGAACTATGTAGCACATTATTACTTTCTGAGTATTTATTAGTACTTATTAATTTATCTCATTTGGGTCAGTTCTATATTTAAAATACGATGGACACTATTTTCATAGAAATGTTAACAAACACATATTTGCTGTATGTTATCGTTTTTTTATTTATTTTTTTTTTTTTGGGGGGAGTCCAAAAATCATTTACTGTGCTTATTTGTTGATTAAATATATTTCTCATTGTGTGGAATTTCCATTGGTCCTGTTGGTAATAATTACTTGTAATGATGATAATATAATTATATTGAACTATGTAGCACATTATTACTTTATGAGTATTTATTAGTACTTATTAATTTATCTCATTTGCCTCAGTTCTATATTTAAAATACAATATTTTCATAAAAATGTTAATGAACTCATATTTGTTGCATGTTATTGGTTTCTCTGTCCCAAAACTAAATTTTTTGTGCCATCCATAAAAAATATCAGCTTTATCAAAACATATTTGTTGATTAGATATATTTCTCATCACGTGGAATGTCCACGGGTCATGCTAGTAATTATATTGGATTTTTGAAACTAGGGGACGGTTCATCAAGAATTTGTTTACGTTGGACTTGAAGACAACTAAACTGTAGTCAGCTACAAAAACAGGCAAACAGAAACATTGAATTTTTAACTTAATCCTTTATTTATTACACAGGGGGAGTATTATTCTCATTCCTTCAGCTATGACTGTGTAAAAGAGTTAAATTTTGTTATTTGGACAGTTTTTTGTCTATATCATAGTAAAGTTTTTTGTCTATATCATAGTAAAGTTTTTTGGCTATATCATAGTAAAGTTTTTTGTCTATATCATAGTAAAGTTTTTTGTCTATATCATAGTAAAGTTTTTTGGCTATATCATAGTAAAGTTTTTTGTCTATATAGTAAAGTTTAGTTAATCAACGTTTGTATCTATAAGGTTCAAAATATGTTAATAATATTTGCTGTATATTTTGTTGCTATTTCAAAATCATGTAATGGGTTTCATTGCGGGACATCACCTGATCGGACCCCCCCCCTCCAAAAAAAGAAAATATCCACCCTCTATCAAACTACTTCCCTACCTCCTTTATCTGAGAGAATCAAAAGTAAAACCCTTAAAACTTTTAGCCATGTCAAACGATCAACCACTGGCCTGTAAAAGTTATGCTTTGGGAGTATGTTAGAAAGCAAACGAGGCAGAGGAAAGCCAAGGAGAAGGGGGGAGAAAATGTTTTTTATTGGACATCTCTCAACAGGTCCATCAACTAACTTTCCCTGGATCGGAAGGAATGGCAAAAAATAAGTATTGTGGGTTCGCAATCCGCACCAAGCGGAAGATGCCACTCATGATAATGCTGCATGTTATTGATTTTTTTGCCTAAAACTAGTTTTTGTGCTATCCAAAAAAAATAACAGCTTCATCAAAACATATTTGTTGATTAAATATATTTCTCGTTCCAAGGAATTTCCACATGTCATGCTAGTTTAAATCTAATTATTAATACGATAGCCTGTGTGTTATTTTATGTGTCACATTTACATTTTATTTCTTCTGAGTGCCTAGATTACCGTTTCTTGTAATAAATAATTTTATCAAGAATTCTTCATAAGTTTTGGTTTTAGTTTCGATTATAGCTGATGGCATTCCGGTAATCTATTTTTTTATAAATAATTTTACCAAGAAATGGATTTCTTACTTGAATCTCCCAAATCGATCACAAATGTTCAATAATGTTGAGATCTGGAGATTGTGGTAGTCAAATCAGATGCCAAATTTCATTGGAATGCTCTTCGTGCCTATCTTTAATAATTCTAGCTGTATGGATTCGGGCATTATCATCTTGAAAGATAGCATTCTCCTCAGGGAACAGTTCTTGAACCATAGGATGAACTTGACCACCCATAGTTCCTAAATAGTTTTGACTGTTTATTCCTCCATGACGAGTAATCATTGGTCCAGCGGATTTCCAAGAAATAGCACCCCCAAATCATCACAAAACCCCTGCCATGATTTACGGTTGGGAGAAGACAGCTTGGATAAAATGCTCCTTTCAGCTGCCTTCAAATGTAGACTCGACCACTGCTCGGAAATAAGGAAAACGATGATTCATCAGAGAAAATCACATTTTTCCACTGTTCGAGGGACTAATTTTGGGGATTTTTAAACCACTAATCGCTTTAAAAGATTTGTCTTTGAGAGCAGAGGTTTTCTAATTGCAGCTCTTCTGTAAAATCTAGAGTTGTGCTGCTCTTGAAGAACAGTTTTTTGTGGAAACTAGGTACTGTAAATGTTTATTGAGCTCTGCAGTGATTTTAGGAGCCGTGGTCTTGCGATCTTTAACAATCCACTTAACAGTTCGACAGACTCTTTCCGACATCTTATCTTTCGACCAGACTTGTGCTTTTCTGAGGACGTTTTTCCTTTTTTAAAAGCAGTCATTACTTTTGAGACGTTACTTCTTGAAACGCGAAACATTCGTGCAGTTTGTTACACTAGCACCTGCCATACGAGCTCCAACAATTTGGCCTCTTTGGAAGTCCGTAAGGTTTGACATTTTTTGTAGGAAAAGCTTTTGGTAACTTTAAATATCTGTAAAATAAATTTTAATTAAGCATATCATGACATAAATAATAAAGCATATCATGACATAAATAATAAAGCATATCATGACATAAATAATAAAGCATATCATGACATAAATTTTAATTAAGCATATCATGACATAAATAATAAAGCATATCATCACATAAATAATAAAGCATATCATGACATAAATAATAAAGCATATCATGACATAAATAATAAAGCATATCATGACATAAATTTTAATTAAGCATATCATGACATAAATAATAAAGCATATCATGACATAAATAATAAAGCATATCATGACATAAATAATAAAGCATATCATGACATAAATTTTAATTAAGCATATCATGACATAAATAATAAAGCATATCATCACATAAATAATAAAGCATATCATGACATAAATAATAAAGCATATCATGACATAAATAATAAAGCATATCATGACATAAATTTTAATTAAGCATATCATGACATAAATAATAAAGCATATCATGACATAAATAATAAAGCATATCATGACATAAATAATAAAGCATATCATGACATAAATTTTAATTAAGCATATCATGACATAAATAATAAAGCATATCATGACATAAATAATAAAGCATATCATGACATAAATAATAAAGCATATCATGACATAAATAATAAAGCATATCATGACATAAATAATAAAGCATATCATGACATAAATAATAAAGCATTAAAATGCCAAGATTTGATTGTTTAAAACCCGTTTAAAGATTGATGCAAAAAATGTTAGGTGTTTCTCTCATTTTTTCCAACTCCTGTATATATATATATATATATATATATATATATATATATATATATATATATATATATATATATATATATATATATAAAGTTTTGGTTTCGATTTTGATTAAAGCTGCCGCACCAAGTCATATGGATGTATTTTTTATTTTTGAAATCACAACTTTATATTATACTAACGGGGGGTACCCGGCGTTGCCCGGGTGTTTTTGGGTGTGTGTGGTCGAGTGGAGGTGGGGGGTGTTAATGAAAACCTAAGAATAAGCGAAGTAAAAAAAAAAAACAGAAAAACAAACGTTAAAAAATATGGCTTAAATAACCCTGCTTTCAATATTAAAATTTAAAAAATCGAAAAAAAAAGAAAGACATTTCACACCACGATTCGAACCCAAAACGTTTAGATAATGAGGCCGCGCTCTAAGCAACTGAGCTACAATGACGTTACTGAAATTGTGTTGCTTTTTCAAATATTTAAAGTAAATCAGGTTATGACGTCATATGACGCATGCATAGAAGCGAACTCGTCATGAGAGGACGGTTTTTGCTGCCCCCCCCCCCGTAGAAAAGTGTTGATTTCATAGTGAAAAATTAATGATTTGGCCAAATTTTTATATTTGTCGGGCGAAGGTTGGAAGTTTAAAATGATACCTATCTGGCGAAAATCTGTGACCCGTGTGGAAAGTTTTCGCGAGACATACAAACACACATACATACATACAAACAAACACACACACATACATACATACATACATACATACATTTTCGCTTTTATATATATAGAGATAAGAATTGGGAGAACATTAACTCTATAATAATATATACAAAATCTGCATCAATAAGAATATCATATTTAAGCGTATTTTAGTACCGGACTACGCCAGATTATGCTGGGCGTCTCTGCTAGCTTAGATAAATACTTTTGCTGTTTTAACAAAAAAGCTACAATACTATCAGGGCGTCTCCATTTATTCTGAACATCCACTGAATGTCAACATCAATGTATTACACATGAAAGAGTCAACTGTGGAATTTTCACAGGTCCCGCTGGTATATATATATATATATATATATATATCGCTAAAACCAAAACAAAAACAACATCTAAGTAAATCGCGATATATCCAGACAGTTGGCAAGATGGTCCAGGGGTAAGGGTTTAGGCTCATCACCGTTGGATCCCGATTTCGAATCTCGCTAGATACAGCCACTCTGATGAGTCGTAGACGACGAAACACGTGTCAGTGGATAATTACATTTTAAAAATAATATATATATATATATATATATATATATATATGTATATATATTGCACACACGCTGGGGATTCATGTGACCAAAAGTAAGAACTGTGAATGCTGGTCCTTCTCGTAGAACTATAGATTCGCAGAAGAACACGTGCATCAGATTAAGAATACAACTGTTTCAAAATGAATTCTAAATTACTAAAATCAATTTGTAAATACATTTTAGGGGTCTATCTGATGAAGCATTCAGGAAATTTTTTTTATCTCTCTATATATATTAGCTGTAGCGCTCCGACGTTTCCTGGGATCTATTATGTTCGAATTTCTTTTCTAAATATTTCTATGTTCTATGATCACAAGCTTTTTTTTTATTATAAGTATTTAACGTAAACGTGAATGTAGTTTAGATTTAATAGAAAACGAAACAAGACCTAAGTATAAAAAAGAATGCATATTTCAATAATCCATCGATAAGCTCCTAAATACGAATGAATCTCTGCTTTTGCATTTAAGAAAAAGAGTGATAAAACGTAACTGTTAGAAAACCATCAATGAAATGAAAAAAAAAAAACAAGTAAGGAACGATAACTCTGTAAATCCGATAACATTGTAAAAACTTCTATAAGTTACTAGCAGGGAGATATAACGTTGCCCGGGAATGAATTAGGATCAACGAATGTTTCACTCTCCATATTTTATTGCCATCGAAATCAATGAAATCTCCCAGTTTTCCATCCTCCCCACAGTTACTTAGTCCATAATACATTGTAGTCTACACTGCACTGCAGAGAACCTACTGTTGATTTTATAAAATTATTTTTATATAATGGTTTATTAAGGTTTAAAATGCAAACCATCGAGTATTATGTTTTAATTTTGCTCTAAAGAAAAACATTCGTTTTGAACGCGCCCTTGTCATATCAAAGAGCCTACTGTTGAGTTTATATGACGGGTTTTTTTCTGCTTGTGCAGTAATGACTTCCCAAAGGCACTTGCTATGTTAGGCTGTATAAAGACATTAACTTTGGTCAAAAGCGCCTGTTCCTTTTTTCATCAAATTTTTTTGATTATCGATACTTATTGAAGACATTCCTATACAAAATCTATCTAAGAACACTGCCAGATACAGAAAGTATATTTGTGTGAAATTTCATAAAAAATCGGCTGAGTTGTACAATGCTCCTATCGTTCAATGCAGCTCTGGATTTATAGAAGACTGCAGGAGGATAATAAAAGTTAGAATTGGTAACAGCACTGTACATACTTATGTACAAAGAGAGACTCCCTTGGTCAAGATCAAAGTGTAGCATCTGTTCTTCAGATGCTGCACTTCCATTTCTTGTTCTCTTTCGGGGATGGAGGAGCAGAGAGCAGTCCTTCACGACTGAGACAATTTTTTATATTTGTACCTTTTCTCCATGTTAAAAAACGACCCTGGTGTCTAACTCTGTCCCGTGGGGAGGCATAGTAAATAGGTACAAAGAGAGACTCCCCCTGTCTCTTTACATGGCTTGTTGCACTATGCTGGTTTTTTTTTTTTTTGAAAAATAAATTTAATTTAATTTAATTAATTTAAGAAGACAAAAGAAGAAACTGCAGTACGAAGTAGAGCAAATATCTAAAAAGAAAAATTTTTTTTTAAATTCCTTCAAGCCATTTTAAACATTGCATTCAAGCTGCTAACAAAGCAAAGGATATCTTGAAAGAGTTCAAAGACTGACTACTCGAATGGTGCAGGATCTATTGGATCTGCTCTATAAATGCCAACGCAAAAAGATTAATCTTTTCTCTCTTGAACACCAATGACTACATGGTGATCTCACTTTGGCCCACAATATCATCAATGATCATTATGATATAACTCAGGACCTGTTCTTCTGCACCAGAAGGAGGTCTATACGGACACTACATGAAATCATCATGATCATTATGATATACTTCAGACCTTTAATTCACTCCTGCATCAGAAAGAGGTCTATGCAGACACTACAAGAAACTATTTCATTGCTGGTTTCGATTGAACTGGTGCTAACAAAGCAAAGAGTATCTTGAAAGAGTTCAAAGACTGACTACTCGAATGGTGCAGGGTCTATTGGATCTGCTCTATAAATGCCAACTCAAAAAGATTAATATTTTCTCTCTTGAGCACCAATGACTACATGGTGATCTCACTTTGGCCCACGATCTCATCAATGATCATTATGATATAACTCAGACCTTTAATTCACTCCTGCATCAGAAAGAGGTATATGCAGACACTGCAAGAAACTATTTTATTGCATATTTCGGTTGAACTGGTGGAGGGATACTTTCACAATCAGGATCCATGAACCTTGGAATAAAAATCCTAAGAGGAGTAATGAATACACTAACAATGCAACAATCCAAGGTTAATTTGAACAAGTGTTGGGTTACTACATCCTCTTCCGTGCAAATTTCTACCACCAGCTACGGTATAACTGGAAATGTTTTCTCAATCATTAAATCATTTCTCTCCGATAGGCTCATAAGAGTAGTGGTAGATGGACAAAAATCGGAGGCCTGCAATATAAATGCTGGAGTCCCTCAGGGGTCAATCCTCGGCCCAACTCTCTTCCTGATCTACATCAATGACCTCCCTAAACACATACTTAAATCATTCGTTGACATCTATGCTGATGACACGACCATCTACGGCAACACATCAAAGGCTGTAAATGACGAAGTTCTCTCGGATTCTCTCTCCTCTGATCTCGAGCGCGTGGTTCAGTGGGGGAAGATGTGGCTAGTTACCTTTAATGCATCTAAAACTAAACTCCTATCCTTACATCATCAACGCTCTGATCCCCAGCTGGCATCAATTGTGATGGATGGCTCTCGTCTGGGTGAGGCCCCGTGTTTTGACAAGCTTCTGGGTTTGACTTTTACTCCTGATCTGAAATGGAACACGTACATCAAGTCTGTTGCCAAGGTCGCAGGAAAGATGGTGGGATCCTTCTACCGCTCCAGAAGATATCTCACTACTGATGCAATTCTCTATCTATATAAAAGCCAAGTACGCCCAAGGATGGAATACTGTTGCCATATCTGGGCAGGAGCTGCCAAAAACAGCCTATCATGCCTTGACAGAGTACAAAATAGACTTCGTGGTTTAGTGGGGATGCCCTTTTCTCTACCCTGCAACCCCTCTCCCACAGAAGAGACGTTGCGAGCCTATCCTTGTTTTATCGTTATTTTCATGGCAGGTGCTCGTCTGAACTCCAATCCCTGGTCCCCCCTCGCCAAACTTTCACGAAAAACACCCGTCTAGCTGAATCCACTGTGAAAAAATTCCCCCACTCTATATCTGTGCCTAAATCAAAACGCGGATTTCATGAGCAAAGCTTCTTTCTTAGAACTGCACGCCTGTGGAACTCTGTCCCGTCTGCCTGCTTCCCTCCGGACTACAACTTGGATGTCTTCAAGTCTAATGTAAACAAATTCCTAATGAACCGCCCCCCTAATTAAACACTTCATAAAATCTCCTCACTAACGTGATGTACTTGCAATAACCCTTATTCCTGAGTGGCTTCCGGGCCTTGATAAGTGGTGATCACTGTGTAAAAAAAAAAAAAAAAAAAAAAAAAAACCTTTACTCTCCAGTTGTTAAAGTTTTTTCCAAATAAACTGAACTAAAGACAGTGCCTTCCAAGCTCCTGTACTCGTTGCTGTTGCATTTCTTTGACCAAAAGACAAACACGATTATTATTTAGGCTCCAAATAATGTAACTACCAACATTTATTGAAAAATTTGAATTAAAACAGCAAAAAAAAGTCGAAAAAAAGTCGAAAAAAAAAAGAAAATGGAGATTGCCAATAAACATGTGGTGTAAAATTAAATCTATTGAAGCAAAGCGTCATCTGCTTCGTAACAGATGTATTTGGACACAGCATGTCTGCGTCAGGTGACAAAAAAGTGATGATTACAGTAACAAAATAAGATCATTTTTTTTACAATAATAAACAAACCCCCTCTCCACCCAAAAGCGTCAACTGTTTATAACATTATTTTTTTTTTTTCATCTAATCTTGGATAATCAAAGCAGAGATGCTAATTGTTGTCACACAAAAGAAACAATAATACTAAAAAAAAATTGTCCATCTGATCAACTAAACTTTACATTACAAACCTTTGTTGAGGGAGATGCAATCTGCCGTACATACTGTAGACAAGGACCCCAAACAAATAATATTTGGATTTGTTAGTCTCAGATGATTCTAGCTGTAAGTCTGTACTTCCCTATTTTCTCAAAAGGTGAAACTGAAGTTAGAAATGCTCAAGTAACTTCATACAAATGAAAATAAAAGTGAAAAATTCATCCCAGGTTTAATATCACAAGTTATTGCTCCTGGGAAATGCCAGGTATATTTATATTATATAATCCTTCATCCTCCTCCTCCTCCTCCTCCTCCTCCTCCTCCTCTGATATTTAAGCTGTTTCATGGGACCAAGACTCTAGGGTATGCAACACCAAGCAACGACACACATCAGCTCTCTACGTAATTCGATACATAGAGTTGATATTAGTTATGTTGCAAGCAGTCAAGACACTTCATATGGACTTAAGTCAGGTTTTCCTTGGTTTTCCATACACCAGGTGCTGTGAGTATCTCAGACTGCAGTGTGAGCAACACCAAGCAATGTCTCACACCCGCTCTCCATGCGGTCGATCCAAGAGGTTGATACCAGTCAGGTTGCACTTTTCTTTAGTTTTTCTTATGCACCTTCGCTCCTGGAGTATCCACGCATGCTATTGAGTTCATGCATATGAGGCACAGAGAGCATAAGGCATCCAAAATCTCGCTATTTTTTTGCTGCACATACATCTGGTCATGACATAGTCATTATGATAAGCCGATGTAAGTCAGGGGTGTTTGGAGCCCATGTATAACTGTCATGCAAAATGGCATAAAAAAAAACACACACACATGCGGCTGCAGCCGAGATTGAACTCACTACACGAGTTTGTAGTGTAATTCAAATTATATAAGGCTTTTGACAGGGTATAGCATGAAGATCAGGAAAACAAATGAACACATATCTAAAGAAATGGCAGAAACACTAGAGGATGACCTCCAATCTGTAGTGGAATGGGGACAAAAATGGATGGTCACATTCAATACTGGCAAGACAAAACTTGTTTCCTTCAATCACTACAAGAAACTTTCTCTACCACCAATAGCAATGGCTAAAGACTCTTTATCTGAAAGTACATCTTTTAAACTCCTCGGCCTAACGTTCACAGGAAACATGAGTTGGAACAATTACATTGAAAGCATTGCCAGGACTGCTGCAAAAAAGGTAGGCTCTCTCTACCATGCTAGAAAGCTACTAATACCCAAAAGTATCCTGTACCTCTATAAGGCCACCATTCGCCCATGTATGGAGTATTGTTGTCATATTTGGGCTGGTGCATCTGCTACTAATCTCTCACTCCTAGACAATGTTCAAAAGAGAGTCGCCAACCTAATAGTTCCTGAACTGGCATCTAAGCTTCAGCCTCTGTCCCATCGACGAAATGTAGCATCCCTCTGCCTGTTCTACAAGTACTTTAATGGTGAATGCTCCGATGAACTGCAAGCACTTGTACCCCCTCGACGTAAATACTCCCAACAAACCTCACAAGCAGTAAAATCCCACCTCTTCACAGTAGAGATCCCTAGATGTAAGAGAGCCTTCTACTCCAGTAGTTTCTTCCCCAGAACTGCTAGACTTTGGAATTCCCTTCCGGGTTCCTGCTTCTCCAACTGTGCTGACATGCAGAAGTTCAAATGTAACATGAATCGACATCTTGCTGCTCAACTCCCCACATAGTATCCCTGTAGCTTGTGAGCCTGATAGTAGCCCCCCTACATCAAAGTGGCAATGTGCCTTGTTTGGGGTGAAAATGTAATAAAAAAAAATATTTAGATCAGAATTGGTGATTGTATGGAAATCAGCAAAATATATTGGAATCACTAATGGTGACTAGACTACCCGTGTCCCGTTGTGTCACAACCACTACTGCTATAAGATCTGTACAATTAACAAGATTATTTAGATCTATTCAAATTAGCAGGTGAAATCATTACATGGAAGACATTTAACGATTCAGTATTAATCCCTTTGTCTCCCTTTACCTTGAATTCCTTTTCTCTACTTTCTATTTTGTATTCCTTTTTCAAATTTTTCTTTATGATTTTCAATTCCGTTTCAAATGGTTACATATGTGCTGTTATATTCCTAAATACTTAGGAAATAAAGACAAACGTGAGTTACACCGAGTGGTATGTGTAATGGGGTTTATTTATAATACAGAAACGTAAGGCTGCTCGCCTAAGGTAAATAGAAGTACATAGTAACAAGTATGGGGAAGAAAGTCTGATAATCAACACGTAAGACTATCCGTCTTACTGCGACTGCTTGTCTGCCGCTGTCTGCCGCTGTCTGCCAAACAGTCCAATATATATATACAGTTTGTAACCGGTGTATAGCCAGTTATGTTCCTTCACAACACCTCCCCCTGAAGCTGAAATCTTCCTGATTTTAGCTTAAATACCTCTTCCTTTTAGGGTCAGGGCTTAATCTCCTGGTAACTTTTCTCTTTCTTGCGCTTTTCCTTCTGGTCAGCGTTACCCGGGGTAAAGGTTTCTGTCCAGCCCGTATGGTCGGTTCAGGCGAAATATTCATTGTTTGCGGTACACACGCTGGTTTTGGTATATCAAAAATATCGCACAATGTTTCCATTGGTGTCTCTTCCACATTTGGAGACAGTCTGGGACGTATTTGATTTCTGTGTCTTTTGCAGACAAAACTTAATCCTTGGATGGTATAGACCATGCTCCCAATCCTTTTTTTGATAATACCTTCAACCCACTGATTTCGTCCATTTTGAAAATTTTTGAAATATACATTTTCACCTGGGGAGAAGCACTTGGTATTAAGGTTTTCTTTTTTGAAAACTTTCTTTTTCTCTGGTAGCAGCCTATCGAAGACAGATCTTATCTTTCTTGCAAACATTAGCTCAGCCGGGGAAGAATTGACATTATTATTAGGATTTGGTGTCACCCTGTAAATTGCTAAAAATGTTTGAATACATTGTTCGTCTGTGTCCGTAGTAAGATTTTTCTTAAGTGCCCTTTTAAACGTATCTACAAATTTTTCGGCCAACCCATTCGATCGTGGATGGTACACAGGTGTTGTCATATGTAGAATATTTAGTGAGTCACAGAATTCTTTGAATTCATGAGCAGTAAATGCTGTTCCATTATCGCTCACTAAGGTTTTTGGCACTCCAAAACGGCTAAAAATTTCATTAAGCGCACTCACAGTGTTTTTTGCTGTTGGATGTCTAAACTTAAATATTTCTGGCCATTTTGAAAAAAAATCTACAATAATCAAGTAAAAATAACCATTTATAGGTCCCGCATAATCAATATGCAGACGTGACCAGGGTAGGTCCGTCTTTGGCCATGGCGTCGTTTTTACTGGAGGATCTCGAGCTGCTAATTGACATCCTCTGCATGTCTTGACACATTTTTCAACTTCCTTGTCCATACCAGGCCAGTACACATATCCTCTCATAAGGGATTTCATTCTCGAAATGCCCGGATGACCTGTATGAAATTCCTTCAGAATTTTCCTCTGTAACGTTAGTGGAATTACGATCCTCTCACCATACATGAGCACATCTTCACAGATGGAAAAAGGCGTTGTTTGATCTACCTTTTTATTTTTTTTTATCCATCCCAATTGATTTTTCATTTTCTTAATGAAAATGTCATTTACTGCCTCTTTTTTTATTTTTTTCGAAAGTTACCGGAAGTTCACGTATCATATTACACATTGAACTTGTACATTCACTTTCGTCTTTAAGCGCAGCAATTACCGTTTCTTCGAAACTTTCGCTTCTTTTAGGGATCAACCGTGATAATGCATCTGCGTGTCCTAACTTTTTTGAGGATACATGTTCCATCTTAAACTGATAGTTTAAGAGGGTTACAGCCCATCGCTGTAATCGATTCGCAGTATGTGTGGGAATGCCTTTCTTTGATCCAAATATGGTAAGTAGGGGTTTATGGTCGGTTTGCAAAATAAAAGATCGTCCATGGAGAAATCGATTGTACTTTGTAATTCCAAATATTATCGACAGCGCCTCTTTTTCAATTTGGCTGTAATTTTTCTCCGCTGCAACCAACGTTCTTGAAGCATGGGCGATAGCTTTTGTCCTACCATCCTCATACTTGTGAAGTAATACAGCGCCAACACCGTAATCACTGGCGTCCGTTGCTAGTATTAGTTCCTTTTCTGGATTGAAATGTGCCAATGCTAAGTCTGACAGTAGACATCTTTTGATATTTTGGAAAGCAGATTCACATTCCTTATTCCAGTTCCATTTAACACCCTTTTTCAGTAACTCGTTAAGAGGAGCTCTTAAATTATGTATGTTAGGGATGTAAATTGCATAGTATTGAACTAATCCCAAAAACGATTTTAATTTTGTCACTGAATCTGGAGCAGGCATCTTTTCAATTGCTTCAGTCCTTTGTGGATCCGGTCTTCGACCCTCTTTGTCGATTATTTGACCTAGATATTTAATTTTTTTCATAAAAAAATCGCATTTTTCTGGGCTCAATTTAAAACCAAATTCCTGTATTCTTTTGAATACTTCTTTTACATGCTTCTTATGATCTTGCAAATTTTCACTTTTAATTAGGATATCGTCAAGGTAGGCCATTGAAAATTCCAACCCTGCCAGCATCGTGTCCATAATTTGCTGGAAAATAGCAGGAGCAACCTTTAATCCAAAAGGAAGCCTCTTTAGCTTAAAAATGCCCTTATGAGTATTTATGCCTAAGTATTTGGAGCATTCAGTAAGCATCTGAGAGGTCTATCTTAGAAAAAATTTTTCCTCCGTTAAGCTTAGAGAACAGATCTTCTGCGGACGGAAGGGGATAATTATGGTCCAATAGACAGTCATTTAAACCCGTTGAAAAATCTCCACAGACCCTTATTCTGTTATTTTTTTTCTTTACATACACGGTTGGACTTGCCCAATCTGTGTGGTTAACTTTTTCAATGACTTCCAGTTGTTGAAGTCTATCCAACTCTTTTTCGATTGCGTCCATCGCTGAAAAAGGCACATTCCTTTTAGGTTTGAATACTGGAGTGGCATTTTTCTTTAATTCAAATTTTGCCTCTGTCTTAATACAGAGTCCTAGTCCTTCGGCAAAAACATTGGGAAATTCAGTTTTCAAATCCTTCAGGAAGTCTTCCCTTTGGTTTGCTTTTTCTGCAGTTAAAACGTTACAAAACGAATTTATGGGTTTCTCCCATAAATTAAACAGGACAATCCAATCTACCCCAAACAGGCATGTATTCTTTCCTGGTACGACGTACACTTTGGATTTATGAGTCTGGTTAGCGAATGTCACTTTGCATTTTAATTCTCCCTTGAACTCTAATCTTTTGCCGCACACACTTCTCGCCGTCTTTCTGGTTTTCGTTAATTCAGGTCGACCTATCCTTTTCCATATATCTTCATTTATAATACTAATATCTGCACCGCTATCCAGAAGCAATGTAACCAGATGTCCATTTATCCGAACATCAACATATTTCCGTCTTTCGCAGCTTTTTTCTTTATTCATGCGAAGCGTATTTACATTATCGGTCCCTTGTCTTTTCTTCTGGGCACAGTATGTTCCCTTGTGACCTCTGAGACCACATTCATAACATATTTTGTTCCTAAACCAGCAGGTCTTATTGTTGTGTCTTAAACTACCACAACATTTACACTTTAGCTTTGGGTCTTTGTATCCTTTAAGGATCCTGTGTTCTTGGAACCTGGACTTTCTTGTGGTCCCTTGCCTTTTTACTTGCTGCACCTTAAAAATATTTTTCTCTTCAATGCGAGTGTTGTCTTTCTTTATGTTAATCAGACGTTGACACTCTTCAGTGACTTTTTGCAATGTTATGTTAGGATCCGCCTCCATAATTGTTAGGATCCGTGAACGTATATCTTTGTCCCTTGGTGCTGTGAGACCTTGTACAAAGATTAAACATTTAAATTGGTCTGCGGAAATTTCATTCAATTTAAATGATTCGCATAAACAGTTCACAGTGCAAGCATATTCTAGATAGTCTTCAGCTTCTGCCTTCTGAATGTTCAAACATTTGTATCTAGAGTGAAATAGGCTATCCCTTTTATCAAATATTTTCGACAAGGTACTAATTGTTTCCTCGAACGAAACCTCCTCCGGTTTTTTTGGTAGAATTAGATTTGCATACTTGGTGTTTTCATCAGTACCCAGTTTTTGTAGTAGCAGGGTAACTTTTTCCTCATCGGTCCAGTCTAAACATCTTTTCGTAAAAATTGTTTCGTATCTTCTGTAGTATGCAGGGAAAGTAACACCAGTATCCGGGGAGTAACGAAATTCCGTTAGTGAATTTGAAATACCCTCGGCAGAAAAATTAGTCTTCTTCCCGGTCGACGTTAGAATTAGCTTTTCTAAATTCTTTTGCTGTGTCGACATTTGTCGTTGTAGTATGTTTGTTTGTTCTTGTTGTGCCTCTAAAGTTTTTTTGTGTTCTTTCTTGTTGTTGTTGCAGCTGTTGCTGTAGCTGTTGTTGTTGAATTTGTTGTTGTTGTTGTTGTTGCGCTAAAAATTGTTGAGTCATTTTTGTCTGTTCCTGGATGCTAAGGGCTAGAGCCTTAGTTAACTCTGCTAATTGTTCCATGTTAGCTTCTAGTACAAAAATGTCTTTTCGAATTCTACACAATAATTCCAAAGAAAAATCGTAAATTTACGTATATCGTAAATTAGTAGCAATATGCAGACACAACACGTTTCAACAAAGTTCATCCATAGTAATTCAACAGGCTTTGTAAAATAATTCTTTTTTTTTTTTTTTTTTTTTTTTTTTTCAACAACGTAAGTTCATACACAAAATATTTCTTACTTCCCACGACAAATAGTTCCAATTATTTATATAAAGGCAATAACAAACAATTAATTTTCCAAAAAAAAAAATATATATGGCTGCCGTTCCCACGTGGCATAAAATGGTACAATAGTCGTTGTATTTATATTTTTTCTTTCGAAACTCGTAATCCTTTAGTGTAGTTTCGAATTCAACTTGCGACCATTTTTTTTTTTTTTTTTTTTTTACTTGTCAAAATAAATATAAATTCCACTTTACCTTGAACATGTTTCTATAATTTCTTGTGAGTTCTTTACGAAGAAAAATCCGTACTTTTCGCTACTTTAGGTAGGAAAATTTTTTAAATTCATTGACGCACGTGGTCAAAAAATCCTTGTGTAGTTTGTTTTTTTCGTAAAACAAAAAATCCTTGCATTGTACACAGTCCTTGGTACGGTAATTTATCTCTGTTAAGAGAAAGAACATCCTTTCGTCGCCATTGTTATATTCCTAAATACTTAGGAAATAAAGACAAACGTGAGTTACACCGAGTGGTATGTGTAATGGGGTTTATTTATAATACAGAAACGTAAGGCTGCTCGCCTAAGGTAAATAGAAGTACATAGTAACAAGTATGGGGAAGAAAGTCTGATAATCAACACGTAAGACTATCCGTCTTACTGCGACTGCTTGTCTGCCGCTGTCTGCCGCTGTCTGCCAAACAGTCCAATATATATATACAGTTTGTAACCGGTGTATAGCCAGTTATGTTCCTTCACAACATGTGCGTACATGTTTCTGCTGCTATTCCTTTAAATAAACTTAAATTAAAATTAACCGAGAAACTTTGCATAAAAGAATGACTATTTAAAATCTGGTTTCATTGTAAAAAAAAAAAAAAAATCGGATCAAATATGTTTCGAAGACCACAGAAAATAAGCAAAATAAAAGAGACGACTGTAAACAGACAATAAAATCTAGTTGTTTGTTTTTACTGTGGTCGGATGGATGTAAATTCTGCAATTAGTGATAGTCATGGCCTCAGAATCATGACGTGTACTTTTGTAACATACTTTTTATTAGTGTGTCTTGACTATTACCTGCCTGCAAGGCAACAACACCTATATTTGTAAAATGGGAGTGTAAAACATTCATTAATCCTCATTCAAACCCAGGCAACGTCGGGTCTCCCTGCTAGTCTTATATATGAAGTAAATCCGGTCTTTTCCCTTCATACGGTAACTACAATAACAACAGCCAAAAATCTAAGTCTTTTCATGTAAGGATTTCTGTCACATATTGGTCTATGTTGTTAGAAAATAAAATTACTCGATATTTAATATTTTTTTTAGATCAGTTTTATATAAAGTGGGAGGAGAACGTACCCAGTCACTAGTAGGTACTTTCATCACCCCATTGACACCATTACTAAACTTTTAAAGACACATATTCCGACATTCACTTGAAAATAGTAACTTAGCTAAGTTGATCAGTTAGGTTTCAAAGACTCCAGAAAATAAGCAAAATAAAATGGACGACTTCTGATCAATTTTCGACACACATGGCATCTATAAGCAAATAGATAATCAATCCGAGTTGCTTGGGTTTTCATCAGAAGGTCGATTCTCAATATAGGGAAAGATTTACATTTTTCTTGTGTCCTTGAAACCTAATTGATCCCAAAAAATCTGCCCTGAGGATGCTGGTTCTGTAAAGGAATTTCAGCAGAAACATGTATACACATATGTAGCCAATAATATTTGTATATGCTGCAATATTTTTTTATATAATGGGAGGGTAGAGATTTACTTGCTACTCACCTCAGTAAGATGTGACACAAGGTGGGGATGTCAAGCAAGCTTCCCTAAAGGAAGGTCACTCTTGCCTAGCAAAAATTGCATGGGCATCCCCATTGGCATTCTCCAATCGGGACGCCTCAGGCAACAAGCGATTAACTTACCTTACCCGAAAGCCGGGTGGCAAGACTTGGTAAAGTGAACCTCTTAGGGAATACCCAAGCAGTATACCTCAATCCGACAATCTGTCAGCCTGATTGTCAAGAACGCATTCTTGACTAGTACTTTTTACCCAATCTCCAAGCAACCAAAGCGGCAAGGAGATTCATCCTCCAACATTATAAAATAATGGGACAGTATGATTTTCAAAAAAATGGAAAGTTCTAGTTATACGCACTGGTAATAGGAACTGAGGAATCAAATGTAGCCATGTTCTGCTAACAACCAATTAGAAACCGGAATTGTGCCATAAAAGTATTGAATCTTTTTGCATTCCCGCACATAATTTTTTTGTGTCCACATGAGAAAGATCTTTGCTCTTTGCCTGCTGTAGTAGTGTAAGCCACTTTGAGCTTCAGATGGTTCGCTATTACACACAAGTCCTGGTAGGTGACTTGTTTGTAGTAGACAGTTCCACAGAACAAAATATTCTTACCGTGTCGAAACCCGGGAAAGAACATGTGAAATTGCACCAGAAAAGGTTTAATATTTATGAAGCAATTCTGGTTTCTGATTGGTTGGTAGCAGAACGTGAATTAATTTGATTCGTCAGTTCTTAGCAGCATCGTTTATAAATAGAATCGTCCGACTGTATGGGATCATACCCCATTATATCTCCAAAATATTGCAACACCTGCAAAATTTTAAAGCCCGAAGCATACAGAACAGCGACTCACCGAAAACTCTTCATCTCCAGGACTTTTACAGAATAGTTACCCACCGGAAACTCTTCTCAAATTAAACATGGCGTTCAATTCATTAGTATAAATAAACATACTGCACCAACATTGAACTTGACACTTAACATGGAAGCCATTTCATGATTCAGTATTTATGAATTTGATCACTTATCTGTCGAGCAAAATGATAGACAAACAAGTTGAGGCTGCAAAATTAATGATGGAAGATAAAAGTGTTGGTAAATGGCAATGATTTATCATGATCGATGCCGGGTTCATTTATTTTCTTACAGCGACATTCTAACGAACAGATCTGAGTAGAACGATTATCCTGGAGAAGCTGTGTCAGTCTGCTTCCGAATGAAAGCCTGATAATTTTTAGTAATAAGCCATTTCAACCGCTGAAGTGTGTGAGTTTGTTAGTGACCTACTAGATAACGTCACAGACTATGGAATCTGCTATAGTCAGATCTCTTGTGATCAGTTATGTACTAATACAGTCAGAAATAAGGTGATGCTACAATCCTCCCTCTCAGCGATAGGTCGGATAGTGATTTTTGTGCAACTAATCAAATAAAATTTAATCAGTGACATGCAATATTGTTTCTGAAGTTTTTGAGATGAGGATTGATTATTCGTATTATTTGAATTCTTCAGATTATTGTTCTCATCTTTCACCGAAGACATAGCAAAAGTCTAACCTAGTGTAATGCACAATTATTTGACTGTCGCCCGC
This sequence comes from Euprymna scolopes, assembly GCF_053919585.1. Classification (NCBI taxonomy): domain Eukaryota; kingdom Metazoa; phylum Mollusca; class Cephalopoda; order Sepiida; family Sepiolidae; genus Euprymna; species Euprymna scolopes. The sequence continues at coordinate 104,916,454 of NC_136502.1, forward strand.
ACTGAAGATTGAACCTTTGATCTCGAGAAGATTGACACTTTACAACTAGCAAGTTTACAACTTTACCAAGTACCTTATCCAATATGCCACTCAAAAATACTACTGATGGGACGATTCCAATATTTTTCCCGATTCCGATACAATTACTGAGTCCATACTAAATTCCTGATTCTGATACAATTACCGATTCCAATCCTGATTCTTAACAAATCTCTAAATCTAATATATAAACAGTTATATGTGTGTCCGTTGGTCTGTCTGTCTCCATATTTTAAAACTCTATCTTTTCTGAAACTAAAACTTGCAGGGCGGTGCTAGAGGCCCAAAATGATTGGATTTTTTACGGCCGTTATTTTATGGGTCTTTAGTTGGTTAAAATTGTTTTTAAGGGGTCAAAAATGCGTCAAAATTAAAAAATCCTTAAACATTTTGTACATTCATCTTAGTTTATTTTTTATTTTTCATTTTTAATCGTTTTATATGTGTGTCACGTTAGTACAACGGTAACATCACCAGCTTTGAATGGTACAGTTTTGGTTTCGATTCTAGCTGATAGCACCTAAATATTTTTTTTTTTACTTTTGAAATCACGACTCTATAATATATATGAAATCTGGACAAATTAAAGTATCATATTTAAGCGTATTGTACGCCCAGCCCTCCCCCTCCCCCTGCTAGTATTAAACTATAAAGTTATTATTTTGTCTCGATAATAAAAACATAAAAACACATGCTAAATATGCAGATATTTTCTCAAACGTAAAAACATGCTTGTGGTGATTGATCTATACATTTTATTTTTACTGATGATTTAAAATCATTAAATATTTATTATTTTAATATTACTGTGATATAATTTAAAATTATTGAATATTTATTATTTTATTATTACTATCATATAATTTTAAATTATTAAATATATATTATTTTATTATTGCTATCATATAATTTAAAATTATTAAATATTTGTTATTTTATTATTACTATCATATAATTTAAAATTATTGAATATATATTATTTTATTATTACTATCATATAATTTTAAATTATTAAATATATATTATTTTATTATTGCTATCATATAATTTAAAATTATTAAATATTTATTATTTTATTATTACTATGATATAATTTAAAATTATTAAATATTTATTATTTTATTATTACTATGATATAATTTAAAATTATTAAATATTTATTATTTTATTATTACTATCAAAAAATTTAAAATAATTAAATATTTATTATTTTATTATTATTATCATATAATTTAAAATTATTGAATATTATTTTATTATTACTATCATATAATTTAAAATTATTACATATTTTTTATTTTATTATTACTATCATATAATTTAAAATTATTAAATATATATTATTTTATTATTACTATCTTATAATTTTAAATTATTAAATATTTATTATTTTATTATTACAATCCTATAATTAAAAATTATTGAATATTTATTATTTTATTATTAATATCATATAATTAAAAATTATCATATATTTATTATATCATTATTACTATAATATAATTAAAAATTATAAAATATATATTATTTTATTATTGCTATCATATAATTTTAAATTATTAAATATTTATTATTACTATCACACCATTTCAAAGTATTGAATATTATTTTTTATTATTACTATCATATTTTGAAATTATTGAATATTTATTATTTTATTATTACTATCATATATTTAAAAATTATTAAATATTTATTATTTTATTATTACTATGATAAAATTTAAAATTATTGAATATTTATTGTTTTATTATTACTATAATATGATTTCAAATTATTGAATATTTATTTTATTATTACTATCATATAATTCATATTTATTGAATATTTATTATTTTATTATTACTATCATATAATTTAAAATTATTATCTATTATTTTATTATTACTATCACATAATTTAAAATTATTAAATATTTATTATATTATTATTACTATAATATAATTTTAAATTATCTAATATTTATTATTTTATTATTATTATTATTATATAATTTAAAATTATTACATATTTATTATTTTATTAGAACTATCATAAAATTTAAAATTATTGAATAATTATATTTTTATTATTACTATCATATAATTCATAATTATTTAATATTTATTATTTTATTATTAGTATCATATAATTTAAAATTATTAAATATTTATTATTTTATTATTACTATAATAATATTTTAAATTATTAAATATTTACTATTTTATTATTATTATTATATATTTTAAAATTAATAAATATTTATTATTTTATTATAACTATCATATAATTTAAAATTATTGAATATTTATTATTTTATTACAACTGTCATATAATTTAAAAGTATTGAATATTTATTATTTTATTATTACTATCATAAAATTTAAAATTATTAAACATTTGTTATTTTATTATTAATATCATATTATTTAAAATTATTAAATATTTATTATTTTATTATTACTATCATATAATTTAAAATTATTAAATATTTATTATTTTATTATTACTATCATATAATTTAAAATTATTAAATATTTATTATTTTATTATTACTATCATATAATTTAAAATTATTTAATATTTAGTATATAATTATTACTATCATATAATTAAAAATTATCAAATATTTATTATATCATTATTACTATAATATAATTTAAAATTATTAAATGTATATTATTTTATTATTGCTATCATATAATTTAAAATTATTAAATATTTATTACTTTATTGTTACTATCACACCATTTCAAAATATTGAATATTATTTTTTATTATTACTATAATATTTTGAAATTATTGAATATTTATTATTTTATTATTACTATCATAAAATTTAAAATTATTGAATATTTATTGTTTTATTATTACTATAATATGATTTAAAATTATTGAATATTTATTATTTTATTATTACTATCATATAATTCATAATTATTGAATATTTATTATTTTATTGTTACTATCATATAATTTAAAATTATTGATTATTTATTATTTTATTATTACTATCATATAATTTAAAATTATTAAATATATATTATTTTATTATTACTGTCATATAATTTCAAAGTATTGGATATTTATTATTTTATTATCACCATCATATAATTCATAATTATTGAATATTTATTATTTTATTATTACTATCATATCATTTAAAATTATTGAATATTTATTATTTTAATGTTCTTATCATATAATGTAAATTATAAAATATTTATTATTACTATCATATAATTTAAAATTATTAAATATTTAGTATATTATTATTACTATCACATAATTTAAAATTATTAAATATTTATTATATTATTATTACTATCATATAATTTAAAATTATCAAATATTTATTATTTCATTATTACTATCATATAATTAAAAATTATTGAATATTTGTTATTTTATTATTATTATCATATAATTTAAAATTATTGAATATTTGTTATTTTATTATTATTATCATATAATTTAAAATTATTGAATATTTGTTATTTTATTATTATTATCATATAATTTATTACTATTAAATATTTATTATTTTATTATTACTATCATATTATTTAAAATTATTAAATATTTATTATTTTTTTATTACTATCATATAATTTAATATTATTGAATATTTATTATTTTATTATAACTATTTAATATAATTAAAAGAATCATTTTGCCATCAGAAACTAGGCACAATTTTTTCCGATTCTGAAACCTCCACATGTTCCCATTTTTCTGATTTCCAATTCCAGTTAATTGTCCCAACACTAAAAAATACAATTATGAATTTCTTAATACTTCTATCCAGTCATGGCTGAAGGAATGAGAGACCGCCTCCCCCATGGATCAAATAAAGGATTCCAGTCACAATTTCATGCAGATTCCAGAATTCAACAGAAAGATTCCCGAGTTCAACAAGAAGAAAAAGTCGGAGGTTACATCGGCCGAACATTGTGAAAATAACACTCCAGATGAGGATAGTAGTTCGAAGAATCCAAATAATCCAAATAATTAATCTTTGTATCAAAAATTCAGAAACGTAATAGCTTTTCTGTTATTCTCACAAGGTTGAAGGTTCAATCTTAAATATGGGCGATACGAAGAGTACAATTGCGATTTACTTAAGACTTCTATCCAGTTGCAGCTGACGACTATAAGATTCCCAAATTTGACAGAATACACCTAAAGAAGGTCAGGTGTTTACATCCGTCGAAATGTTCTTCAAATAATACTCCAAATGATAACATCTAAATAATAAAATGAGTATTTTGTTTAAGCATTAGCTTATCTCTGGCCAAGTCTTTATTTATCCCTCTTTCTCTCTAATCCATCCTTATCACATCTTCCCATCTTTTCCTTGGTATTTCCTTGCTAACTGACCTTGCCGCATCAACTGTTCTACATCTACTAACACAAGCACTCTCATTTATTATTTCAGTGTGACCACACCAACAAAATCTCCATAGAAAGAAAGAAATAAAGAAAGAAAGAAAGAAAGAGGGAGAGCATGAAAGAAAAATAGGAAGATATCTTTCTTCGCATGCAGATCAGTCTGGTTTCCAATTTTGGACGTCGAGATTGGCACAAAAATGCATTGGAAAAAGAAACGCAAAAAAGAGTTAAGAACGGCCGACAAGAAAGAATGTAGAACTGCCAAAACTGAGGAAGAAATAAACCATACATTAATTAATTAAAGGAAGCCTCAGACTTGTTTTTTTGCGCATGCAGTTCCCATTTGCAGTTACGAGTGGCCATAAACAATAATGTAATGTCTTTAGTAGCATGCAATCTTCTTGTTCCTCTCTAAATGCTAACTTCATAATAAAGTTCAGAATTTATTATTTATTGCCTTTTGGGTCCCGTTATACTTTATTTTTAGTGGCTAAGAAATATCGCAGGCTTTGTGCTGATTGGTCAGGAAATTTTATTTTATATTCACCATTGATTTTTTTTCCCTTCCTTTTCATGCTCGTCTCTTTCATGAAATTGATCTTTTGTCTTTGTTTTATATCTCCAAAGAGGAGCGTTCCTTTTTTGTTGCAAAAAGCTTTTGTTGTTGTTGTTGTTGCCAATATGTTATTGGAAGGGCAAGCTATGACAAAGGAACTTTCTAATAGAAAGGAAAATAAGAGTTCGTTTTAATCTTCTTAACAGGATATAAAATTGGTGTAAGGGAAACCTAATTACTAGGGCTAGGACAACAGCATATTCTTTTCATTGTTCTGACTCTCGAGTGTGTATCTACACAGGCACACTGTTTTTATCAACCGGGAAGCACATAACTATATATGACAGCATATAAGATATCAACGAATACTCACACAATATAAAGATAACGTTACAGTGTAACGTTACAATGGGTGATAATTAGGGCTAGGACAACAGCATATTCTTTTCATTGTTTTGACTCTCGAGTGTGAACGTGCTTGCGGGTTTTAACTTTTAAATTCAGATTAACATATCTCGGCTCAAACAAAAATTTATTAATCAAAATAAGAACTATCAAAATCAACACACTTTTGCCACCGCAAAACAATTGTATTTACGCCAGTAATGTAAAAGTCTTGCGTTCTGGTGACGATGAAGTGTCTGAAGGCGGTTTTGATATTTTTCTTTTTCTCTAGAACAATTAACAACTGAACAATGCTGTAATAAAAACATGTGACTGACAGAAAAATAAAAGAAGCAGAAAAGAGTCCTTCAATATTTCCATTATCGGAAGGCCCAGTGGGGGCTTAAAACACAAGAGGGCCCTTCAAGCTGAATACTCATCAGAAGACCAGTCGGGGCTTGAAACACAAGAAAAGCTCCCCTGGCTGAATGTTTATCAGAAGACAGTATGGGCATGATCTACATGCATTGGGTTCCCACTGGACAGACAGTCAACAAGGAATACTATGTGGAGGTTTTAAGGAAGTTCAGAAAGAGATTCTGTCCGAAGAGGCCAGCACTCTTCAAATCTGGTCAGTGGCATTTCTACCAGGACAATGCATCAGTCCGCAACTCCATCCTTGTCGCAGATTATTTAACCAAGATCGGCATCACGACAGTTCCTCACCCTCCCTATACTCCAGATCTTGCTCCTTGTGAGTTTTGATTATTCTCTAAGTTCAAGGAAAACCTTATAGGCTGTTATTATAAGACAATTAAGGAGATGAAAGAGGCTGTGACAAGGGTCATTGACATACTCACACAAGAGGACTTCCATGAACTTCCAGAAGTTGTTGGAACGGTACAAGTGCATTGCAGCTGGAGGAGATTACTTCAAAGGGGACTAGAGTTTCATGTGTGTACTATCAATAAAAGTGCCTATATAAAAACATATGGCAACTTTTTGAAGGCACCTCGTATATATATATATATATATATATATATATATATATATATATATATATATATATATATATATATACACAAAAAATGTCTCAAACATTATTGAAGGCACCGGGTATTTACTGTTTTTTTCACTTGAGCACCTACTCTGAAAAAGTTCTTTGCACGTGACAGTATATATATATATATATATATATATATATATATATATATATATATATATATAGATAGATAGATAGATATTAGTGGCCTGGCAAGGGCACAGGGGAGATAAGCAAAGCAGTAAAACTGGAGCTGCCTGCCAAAACACTATATATACAAATGTAGGCAATTTGGGCATATTTTATTGGTTTGAAAATATAGGTTCTTCTCTACTAATTGTCATAAAATTTTTTATCATAAAATAGTATTATAATCTTCAAAAAGCCTGCAAATTTTCATGTAGTTTCGACCCATAGTACCAAAGATATGAGAATTTCAATAATCAATTTGGCTACGAGTATATATATATATATCACCTTTTTTGGCAATTTTATATGTTCCAAATCTCAGCGACTATTTATCAGAATTTAACAAATAAAGGCTCGTTGGAAAGGTAATGATCTGAATTGTGCAGTGGGCTATGTTACAGTTGCCCTTAATGTGGTACATTGAGGGGATCATCTATCATCCAGAGTCTATTTTTGGTTCATTTTTACAGTCATGAAATGTTTCCATCATAGTCATTTGTTTTCTTATTTTTGCATAGGAATTACAAAATATCTGATATTTCCAAAAAAAAACAAAAAAACTCTAATCTAGATGGAGGGGGAGACTAAAACTTGCTGCTATAGTTTCAAATAATCTGAAATAACAACAAGAGGAGACTTGATTCCAAATATTTCTCATGCGTTATATCTCCCCTCCTTTGTTTTCATACTAAAAGTAAATTTCACAGTGTATAAGGATTATTTGATACTGGAGATATTCATAACCGTACCCTATTTCCAAAAGAGGGGAGATATAACATGAGAAATATTTGGAATCAAGTCTCCCCTTGCTGTTATTTCAAATCATTTGAAACCATAGCAACAAGTTTTAGTCTTCCCTCTATCAAGGCCAGAGGTTTTGGGGATATATATATATATATATATATATATATATATATATGAGAGAGAGAGATGGTAAAAACCTGGAAAGAGTGCTCAATTCTATTGTAAAGCAAAAATATATAATTTTTTTGTTACCTGCTTGGTTAAACATGTTTTTTTATGATCTGCTTGGTTACACCAATATATATATATATATGCTACGAAGCAAATACTGTCAAGAATTGTAAATGTCAACTGAATTAAAGGAATAAATTATAAGATGGTCAACATCATGAATTTTGGAATATAATTTTTTGTCATTTATTCACTATATTGCTCTGTAATTATTTACTGCTTTTTGGGGAAAGAATTTCAACAGAGTGCTCGATTACAAAGAAAAGCTTTTTCGATATAAGAGCTTAATGTTTATTTATTTGATAGTACAGAAGTTCAGAAAAACATTGGTACCGTCGGTTTCAAGCCTAACATTAACTGGCCCCCCTTTATGTTGGGCTTGAAACCGATGGTACCAATGTTTTTCTGAACTTCTGTACCATTAAATAAATATATATATATATATATATATATATATATATATATATATATATATATATATATATAAACTGATAGTTCGTGTGGAAATGGTAAAGTAACGATAAAGACACAATAAAGGGCTAAAAATCAATGGAATAAAAGCCCAAAATTGATTCCCTGCAAGTTGTTAGCCGTCGGCAAAGTCTGCTGTTACTACCAACAGAATAAAGATAAAGACATCCCAATTATGATGATGCGTAGTAGTACTTGTTGCTGCGGTTGCTGGGCAATAAGAAAGAGGAGGGAGGAAGCTGGACCCAGTCGGGCACACGTGCACATGTTAGCAGTCTAGGTGAAGCAAACGTGGTTTGTAATGGCGAAGTTAAAGGTTCTCACCGTCTGAGAGAATCCCCATAATCCTTATTAGTTTAAATGCGCAAGAGGTTTCCGCACCCAGAAATTACCAATTCTGAATTCCTCCAAACATGTAGATTATCTTCGTTTGGCATAAGGCCACTCACTATTCCACAAAACTCTACACATACCTATATTTGTAAAGGTAGTATTAGTGTTGGGACAATTTATCGGAATCATGAATAAGAAAAATCATAATATTTAGATGTATCGGTATCGGAAAAAAATTGCGCATATTTTCCAATGCCAAAACGATTCTTTTAATAGACATTTTTTATTTGAATGTTTTTAAAGCAAAATCTTCCTTTGATGGTAATAATTATAAAAAAAAAAAATATTCATTGATTTTTAATTGCTTGTAAAACCAAGATCGCTAGATTATCCCCACAAGTGTATTTTTTTTTTCGTTTAGAAAAATATCTCTACAGTTAGCATGTGTTTTTACCGTAATCGAAGAAAAAAATAACAACTCTATATTAAATATTTATAGATTTATAAAGAATCAAAATCGGAATCGGGAATTTAGTATGGAATCGGTAATCGTATCAGAATCGGGAAAATATTGGAATCGTCCCGTCACTATTTTGTATGTATATATATACAAGATTTACTCCCCTAAATCAATTAACTGAGCATTATGGATTTTGGAACACATCTACTAGACGTAATGGGTCCAAATGTGGGCTATATTTAGTTTCATATATTTCTCTGAAAATAGTGTGAAAAGAGAATAGAAGACCTTTGTTAAAATTCCGGCATTTTCAATTTTTGTGAAATTTTAATATATGTTATTAGACATCAATTAATAAATAATCCTCCAATTTCTGTTTCTTTGAAATATTTTGAAGGGTTTTTAGAAGGTACATGCCCTTCTAATTGAAAATTCAAATATTTCAGATTTACATTAAATTTTATCCAGTAATCAGACCCAAATTGAAATTCCATGAATTTAAATTACTTTTTAACATCCTTAAGCTTAAGCCTTAAGTTTAAGACATTTTATATAATCAAAATCATGTAACCGATTGTAATCAAAATTAGAATAAGGAGTATAGACATAAGGTTTCGTATCATGATTTTAATCTTCGTACGGAGGACATAAATGGGGGATTTTGCTTGATGAATTAATTTTGGTATATATATATATATATATATATATATATATATAAAATGAAAATTACAATTGAATTTACCAAAATGATCTAAGATGGTAAAATTAAAGTAAATTATAAATATTAAACAATTAATATTTATAAAATTATCTCAGCCAGATATAAAAGCTCGATAAAACCAAATAGGAAATAGAGCTTATAATATGAGCAAACAGTTACTAAAATATGTTAAAAAACACTTTGAAATGAGTTAAAAACATATTTAATCTGAAAAGAAGGAGAGTATTTCTTCGAAACTCCACGGATTAAGGACTATCCATTTATCTAGTGTTTCCTTTTCAGATTAAATATGTTTTTAACTCAAAAATTTTATTAACTGTTTGCTCATATATATATATATATATATATATATATATATATATATATATATATATATATATAGGCAGAATTTTTTCTCTTAGGCATATTTCATTAAATCAAAGAGACGTTTTTTATATATGAACTCTATTTTTTATTCTTTTCCAAATTCCGACACACACACACACACACACACACAAAAGTAACCTTGTCCGTCTGCAGAACGGTCTCTACCAAATTACTTTGTCACGTTTTGGTCTGCAGATTAGAATCTTGATATATAGGGGATTTTG